>NC_064639.1:452552661-452886411 GCF_023864345.2 Schistocerca serialis cubense | reverse complement strand
CTTGTAATCAGCAGTGATAGCTCTTTAACTGTTGCTGTTACACAAGATTACGATATCACACACACACACACACACACACACACACACACACACACACGTATCACATTTCATGCGAGTCTCACCAAAACAGAATGACTACCAAAGCACTGCATCATGCAACTTTAAGGGACCATTTCCTTATTTCAGAATACAGAACCATATCAGTTTCTACCTACACTAACTGTAATTGAGGAAACAGCAATTGTGCTGCTAAGAAGGAAAGGCAACATAAATGTGCTAAGTTGTCAATCTTGTGTGAACTAAGTAATTCCTTTTGTGATTGCATTAATATCCAAAACTGTCACCAGAGAGAACTAAGTCAAACTACAAATTTCCATAGGTCACTTTTGTGGAATGTTAGCAGTGTAAACACTGTTACAATCCTTCAAAGGTTCATCAAGATAATGTTATACTAAACAAGTCGACATATTTAAGGTCACTAGCAAGGACTGTTGCTGAACAATGTTATAGTACATTTTGGAAGCAATGACAAACAGAACTCCTTAACTTCAAATTTTACACAGGCTACAACAAAGTCATCTTCCTAAATAGATTCTGTAGCCAAATATATTAAACAACTAAATCTGGAAGAAGGAAATGAATGAGGAAAATTGTAGTCTACATATAAATTACAGAATACCTTCAAAAATATTGCTACAGTAATAGTGTGCACCTGGAAGTCGGCCCTTGAAAAAAAAAAAGAAAAAAACCTCCCGTAACTTACACTGTGTTATGTGATTAAAATACCTTGATATGATTCCAACTCATTTCTTACAGGAACACCCTATTTTATTTGCAAAGGAAAAACTGTCAGGTTTAGGTGTGTTGTCACGTCAATATAATTTCTTATGTACAACATTCATACTGAAATTGTGCATAAAGCAACAGTCTTAAGAACTTATTACACCATTCATAAGTATCTAACTATTACAGATTTAGAAGCAAACAATAATTCTATAAATGAAAGGATGTTGCTCGTTTCAAATAAACCTGTACCACTTTAAATTTAAAAGGTAGTATTCATATATTTATTATGTCAAGTACTTTTGCCTGCCTCTCTATGCAATACTCTGCATATTTCAGCATATGAAAAACAATTTTATTAGTAATTTGGTTCCTTACAAAAATAATAACATGTACTACCTACTTTTATATTTACATTATCTAGTACAATCAACAATACAGAACATACTAAAATATAGTACACAATATTGCACAAGACAAAATTTACACATTTAGCAGTCCATTTAATTTTACTCGGCATTTGCTTCATAGGTCATTGTAAGAGGTATTGCCTATAGTTATTCAAGTGACTGCACTTTTAACTTTGATATATATTACTAAAGTTAAGGAATGCAAAAATTTTAAAAAGGCAAGCTGTTATATAGCAAATTTAAGAAATGCACACTTCCTATGAATGGCTAATTTAAAAAATGGCTGGAAAAATATGGTAAGACTACTTAAAGCTTACTGCTCATTTTATACAAGAACAACTATCCAAAACTGTTCCAATTCCACTGTACATCAGCAAAATGTACTTATCAATAAATCAGCCAGAGCCTCGAGTCATTTCTACAACACTGTTTAGCAAAACCAGAGAAAGTTAGTTTCCACTATTAACAAATAAGAGTCTATTCATCATATGTCACTTCACTTGGTCTACAAAAAGGGAAATTTTTATGATAAGATTTAATATAAAACAAGCTGTAATGGAAAATGTAGGTATCTTTTCTCTTCAGAATATATCAGGCTCTTATTTTGATGTATAGTTTCTATATTTCTGTCTGTGCATCATCTAAATTCTGCAATCCAACTTTTCAACTAACGGAACTCTTTAAATTTATTATACGTACATGTAACATTTAGCTGTGTCAGCCAGTAATGTAACCGATACTGGCACGCACGCACACGCACACGCACGCACGCACGTGTGTACACACACACACACACACACACACACACACACACACACACACACACACCTCTTGTACGCATATATCCTGTCGTTAAGGACATACCAATGATTGTGAAATTTCTATTTGGAATAGAAAGAAAAGCAGAGGGCTTATGAAGTTAACATGACAAACTTCACCTTTTTGAAAGTTTACTTAGAAAGCAAACACAATGTTCAGATTTATTTTCATACAGACAATAAAATAAATGCATAATACAGGAAAATGGAACTTTCATTGGGGCTCCACATGGTTTCTCATGCAAATGTACATGCATACATGCACACATGCACACTGTGAGTAATAACAAAACAGGAGATAAGAGGATGTGGAGATGTGTGATGGAAAAGAGGAATGCTCACACATGTGTACCATGTGCGTATGCAACCTCGAATGATGTTCTCTCAAAGTAACTATTGAATCAGATTGCCCTCACAAAATACTTATCATTATAATTGCTGATTAAATTATCACAGTATTATTGTTACACGTGATATACATCTATAATTTGCAGCAAAACAAAAGATAAGGCTGTGTTTTTAATATCTTATGATATGCAATGTAATAAATAAAAATACCTGGAAGTTCAAGAATGTATGAATCTCCCAGTACTTAAGCAACAAGTACATAAGTTCTATTATATACACTTGAGAATTTCAGTAACAGTCTACTGTACTATTCAAAATACAATTATAAAAAATCACTGTACAATATAAAATCAATCTTGTAGCCATTTAACTCCTGGATAACATGTACTTGAAAGATAATAAACAGACAAGTCTTATCACAGACAAAGCTCCTGAACAGCATAATAAGTTTACAATATGAAACTTATGTAATATTTATGATTAATACTGATTCAAAACTCATATTAATATTGAGATTGAATAGAAATTCCATTGTTCAAGAAATGAACCATCACAAAATGAAGATCCTCTTCTCAATATTAGGAGCTGACCTTTGAACACAGTTCAAATAACAAATGATAACACATCACTGTACCAACTGTACTTAATTGCTTCAAATATTTCAGTCAATTTTGTTGGTCAAATGTGTCCAGGGCTAGCTTGAATAATTATGTTGTAATGATTTTGTTGTCATCAACACTCAAGATTAAATGAATAGTCAAGTGTTACACACACACACACACACACACACAACTGGGGTGGGGGGGAGGGGGAGGGGGAGGGGGAGGACTGTTTTGCCTGAACTGTCTTAAACCCATGCATATTGCAATACTAAAATAACAATATCTGAACAAATTTAAGTCCATCATTCATGTGAGTATATTACTACAATAAAACCCACAGTATGGGAACTTTTGAACTTAGCATACACATGGAACAGCCAGAATATTGTTAGAAGAATACACCAAACAGCAACATGAAGCAACTGACAAAGCAAGCAACATACAGGCTCAAAATAACACAGACAGAAAGCAGGCAGAATAAAATGTAAGTGGAGGAGTGGGGGCTATTATTCAGATGGAAGTGCTACCTCTTCATCTTCATCTAGATCCACAAGGTTTCCTGTAGAGCCAGCTTTATGCTGTCTCTTTGGGTCAAATGGATCAACCACTATTTGCTCAGTTCCCTTAATTTCCGCCCGACAGAATGGGCAACCCTGACCTTCAGAGTCCTGCAAAAGTTAGAAGCACACATTAAAATAATATTCCATTTGTCATGATGGGAGTCTATTAAAAATGATTAAAACAATCCACTGTTAATAGTTGCTAGCATTTCAAAGAGAAATTTATACATATTTGGTGGTATATGACTTATCATATGTAAAAATCTGAAGACGTCTAAATGGAAATTTGGTACTCCTACCTGCCAGGATGTTAAGCACGGTGTACACAAAAGATGTCCACAAGGTTCTATTCGAATATCCTTATCATTTTCAGCACAAATTTTACAAAGTTGAAAGGTAGAACCCATTTCACAGTATAATTCATACTGCTCCTGAGTTACTTTTATATGATCTTCTGGTGTTGGCTGAACTGCCCATGAAAGATCAGGATTCACATTACGACCATCAGGATAGAGGTAGCTAAGAGAAGTGGAGGAAAACAGTTGTCATAAAATACCACAGTTTGAAAAATTATGCATTTAACTGATCTATGTAAACACATGATTAACTTCACACTGCAACAGGTGATACACGCAAACTTACAAGCCTTCTCTGTAGCCATCCAGTAAGGCTTGGCACAAGGATTTGTTCTGCGGTATAGTCTGCAGAATATCACCGTCACACGTTACATAACCAATGGCCCACTGTCCGAGTCTCGTGCAACTCAGCCGAAATACATAACTGCAAAAATAATGTGTTTTCATTACACACAGTATTTGGTATTTTTATTTCGCAGCTTAGACGAACTTATATCTACTTGAAGATGTAAGAATAATTCCATCTCATACCCAAATTTGTACATCAAGATTTTTTACACTAAATAAATTATCAGGTTGTAATATAAAAACAAAAATATCACATTTCTTCAAAGAAATGAATTAAAATACTTTTATGAATACCAATGCATAAAAAAGGTAGTAATATTTCTAAAACAATGAAATAGGATATAAAATTTCTTTAGAGTCCTCTTTTTTTCTCTCTTTAAACTTGTTGCCCTCACCCCGGAGACCCTGCTGTAGTTGCCATGCATGCACCAGGTATGCAGACTCACCTCTTCAAAGAAATATTCTGCTTTTTTTAAAACTACTCTGACATTATTAACACATGCTCAGATTCTACCTGTTCAAAAAATCAGCCAACATAAAACCTAAAGCCCTGCTTTTAAAACTGCAATTTCCAAATTGTGTTGTGCAGAACCTGTAGGTACCACAAAATACCAGTACGCATTAAAAAATAAAACAATTATACGAGGTGCATTCAAGTTCTAAGGCCTCCGATTTTTTTTTTTCTAATTAACTACTCACCCAAAATCGATGAAACTGGCGTTACTTCTCGACGTAATCGCCCTGCAGACGTACACATTTTTCACAACGCTGACGCCATGATTCCATGGCAGCAGCAAAGGCTTCTTTAGGAGTCTGTTTTGACCACTGGAAAATCGCTGAGGCAATAGCAGCACAGCTGGTGAATGTGCGGCCACGAAGAGTGTTTTTCATTGTTGGAAAAAGCCAAAAGTCACTAGGAGCCAGGTCAGGTGAGTAGGGAGCGTGAGGAATCACTTCAAAGTTGTTATCACGAAGAAACTGTTGCGTAACGTTAGCTAAATGTGCGGGTGCGTTGTCTTGGTGAAACAGCACATGCGCAGCCCTTCCCGGACGTTTTTGTTGGAGTGCAGGAAGGAATTTGTTCTTCAAAACATTTTCATAGGATGCACCTGTTACCGTAGTGCCCTTTGGAACGCAATGGGTAAGGATTACGCCCTCGCTGTCCCAGAACATGGACACCATCATTTTTTCAGCACTGGCGGTTACCCGAAATTTTTTTGGTGGCGGTGAATCTGTGTGCTTCCATTGAGCTGACTGGCGCTTTGTTTATGGATTGAAAAATGGCATCCACGTCTCATCCATTGTCACAACCGACGAAAAGAAAGTCCCATTCATGCTGTCGTTGCGCGTCAACATTGCTTGGCAACATGCCACACGGGCAGCCATGTGGTCGTCCGTCAGCATTCGTGGCACCCACCTGGATGACACTTTTTGCATTTTCAGGTCGTCATGCAGAATTGTGTGCACAGAACCCACAGAAATGCCAACTCTGGAGGCGATCTGTTCAACAGTCATTCGGCGATCCCCCAAAACAATTCTCTCCACTTTCTCGATCATGTCGTCAGACCGGCTTCTGCGAGCCCGAGGTTGTTTCGGTTTGTTGTCAGACGATGTTCTGCCTTCATTAAACTGTTACACCCACAAACGCACTTTCGACACATCCATAACTCCATCACCACATTTCTCCTTCAACTGTCGATGAATTTCAATTGGTTTCACACCACGCAAATTCAGAAAACAAATGACTGCACGCTGTTCAAGCAAGGAAAACGTTGCCATTTTAAGTATTTAAAACAGTTCTCATTCTCGCCGCTGGCGGTAAAATTCCATCTGCCGTACGGTGCTGCCATCTCTGGGACGTATTGACAATGAACCGGGCCTCATTTTAAAACAATGCGCATGTTTCTATCTCTTTCCAGTCCGGAGAAAAAAAATCGGAGGCCTTAGAACTTGAATGCACCTCGTACTAGAGCCACATTATACTGACAAAATTATGTACTATCAATGCACTTCATCTTCTGGGAGGAAACTCCATACTGCAGGTTAGGGATGCTGGGTAGAAAAAGGACACACTCCCATCTTTTACAGGCAGCAGTATTAAAAAAAAGGAGGGGGGGGGGGGGGGGGGGGGGGGGGGGGGACCTACTGATTAAATCGAAAACTACTACTGCACCTAAGAGGAATCATGTATATTGCTTAGGATGCACAATTGTTTGAAAAGCAGGACAACAAACAAAGTCAGCACTCAACAATGAGACTGTAACTCTTATTGTGTTCTAGCTTCGTTTGATTACAGTAGTTTGCAAACACATTACATGTCAGAAGACAACTGCTGACTCAGGGCTAGGTAACTGACAGGCAAAGAGTAAATATACAAGTAAAGTGTTACGTAATAGAAACATTTTTACAATATGATTACAATTATGCTACATCAACATGTCACTATCATGTTGATGTAATGAAAAGATGAAGATTATTCAGGTGGTAAAGATCACCTTCACCATTCCATGATGACAACAGTTGAGACACTCCTGATCTAAAGTATGAAGCCAAAGGACTACTTTAGCATTGCACAAAATCCATTATCTGTTACAGTGATCAATTTTATTCTGCAATTCAGTTACATTCACAGGGGTAGCAACCAACAATTTCTAAAAAAAAAAAAGGACAGTATTCTCAAATGTTTGAACTGAATCAAGCAACTTTCCCTTATTACCAATGCATTAATTCGGAAATCTTCACAATAGGATAAAATATAGTGCATAATTTTATGTGAGCAAGAGTGCAGTTAAGTGGTAAAAAGCACTAATGAAGCACATCATCTCACTGAAATCTTAATATAGTATTAAAAAAAAAAACTACGAGAATACTAAGACAACAAGAAATAATCTTAATATAGTTTCTCAAACTAAATTAGGCATTACCAGCAATAAAAGAAAGACTCCCAAGTATTTCTCAGGACTGCAATCCTAAGTTTCAAATCAGCATAGTAAGAAATTACTAAAATTTGCACTTACAATAAACGCAAGTTCTGGCCCAAAATGGAAAAATACAAAATTACCTAATCAATGGTAATTTGTATTCAGATGAACAGTGAAAGTTTCAAATACACTATTTTCTGCAAATGTATATTGATAAACTATTCAATTTTTTTATAAAATCTGGCAAAGCTGAGCCTGGAAAGAGAAAGTGAGTATGAATGTGTTTGCAAAATAAAAAGTACATGTATGGAACGGCGTATCAGTGCTCTTGTAAGTTATGCTCTGATGTAACATCAAGAAACTTTAATAAAATATTACTGAAGGACTTGAGGAAGTGGACAAAGATGAATTTGTGGATGCACTATTGTAGGAAGAACCTGACAGGACACAGAAAGATCTAAGTTGGAACAATTCACTTTAAGAAAATGGCATCACCTTAGAAGTATAAAGATTCTTAGGAGAACCAACCATGAAAAAACTGTTCAACAGGAACACAGAAAGTAACTCAAGTGCTAGCACACCAGTTGGGGATGATAGAGAAGAGATGGCTGTGAGAAGACATCAGCCAATCACAAGCCGACCGACCCCTCTCGACAACGCGACAGCAGCTGCCCCTATGTGAAGATGACATAAGCCCAGTGACCAACTGGCGACACTCCAATAGAACAGGCAGCTTCAAGACTAGTGACTTGGATAGACGCGTCAACACTCTTTACTTCACTTGTACACACTACGTAGCACAGACTTGGAATTGTTTATACTGAAGATGATTTAATTTTTCTTATGTTGCCCTTTGCTTGAGACACATCTGTGTAATTGTAAAGTTAAGTATTGTATTTTTACATTTCATAATAAAACTCAGTAATTTGATTTTATTGAATGCTGTCTAGCGATCCGAAAAAGCAGGTTTCTTAGACACTACATATTTGACAATGATCATGGAAACGTAATATCATCAGTTCAATAAGTCACGGCTGAAAAATACTAACACAAATTAGTTGCAAGTGAATGGAACAACTGTTAGAAGCTGACCTGGGGAGGCTCCATTTGTGTTTAGGACATACGTTGGAACACATGATGCAATGTTGACTCCAGACAGATTGAAGAAAGGCAAATCCACATTTACAGCATTTGTAGATTAAGAAAAGGCAATGACAACACTGACCAGAATATACTCTTTGCAATTCTTAAGTTATCAGGTATTAAATGTGGGGAGCAAAAGGTTGTAACTTGTGTGGAAACCAGACTGCAGCCATAAGAATAGAAGAACTTGAAAAGCAAGCAGTAAATGAAGAGGGAGTGAGACAGGGTTTTAAACTATCCTTTACTGCAATAGTCTATTACTCTGATTAAAATTTGACAATTTTGTGAAACACTTGAAGAAATAGTATTAAATTCTATCATCTTACAAACTTTTGTTATGTTTGAATAGGTCTGCAGCAAACACTCTCACATATAAAACTTCCTGGCAGATTAAAACTGTGTGCGCGACCGAGACTCGAACTCGGGACCTTTGACTTTCGCGGGCAAGTGCTCTACCAACTGAGCTACCGAAGCACGACTCACGCCCGGTACTCACAGCTTTACTTCTGCCAGTACCTCATCTCCTACCTTCCAAACTACAGTTTTAATCTGCCAGGAAGTTTCATATCAGCGCACACTCCGCTGCAGAGTGAAAATCTCATACTCTCACATATATATGGACACCGTACACAAACACATCTGCAATAAACTCTCTCACATATGTATGGATACTGTACACAAACATCAATGCTGCTTTTTAAGTAAAGATAACACTCAAAAATGGAAATGTTGTCCTTCAAAAACATTAGCTGAATCAGAACCCAGACCAATATTTTATTTGGTTAGAGAGACTATAATGATTTACTAAGTGGATTGCAAGTGAGAAATTCAGTCACCGTTCATATATCAGAATACTAGGTAAGAACGTTACCAGCTTTTAAGCAGCTATACAATATGATGGTGACACTATGAAACAAGAAGAAAAATTAATCCACAATGAAATTTCTAACAAAGGAAAGAAATCATTTTAAACTGGCTGTAATTGTTGTCATGAGTGAGCAAACGTTCGAGAATGGAACTTAATTCTAATAGCGCTCTTCTTTAGGGGAACAGTGACACCAACTTGGCTGGGATGATTGTGGGGACGGGAGTGATGAGAGAGTAGCAAGTTTCATCATACTTCCAACCATGGAAATCTACACTACATAAACTGGCTTTTTATGAACATCTACCACATTTAAACTGCAGTTTGCCCGAGTCCATTTATAGCTGGGATCGAACAGGCTTTAAAGTTGGACAAATACTCAACAATAGTATTCATTTCTGCAGGAGATGGCAAAAGTCTAGATAATAGCCAAGGCAAACTTATATGTTTCTTGCTGCAATGTTGTCAATGGTCACCATGACATGTGATGGGATTGAAAGGGGGCTGTCAGCTGGTTCTACACAGCCCATGAGAGAGTAGTACGCAATGGATATGTTTGGAAGCAGACAGACATTGTAACATTCACACAACATTATAGAAGCAAAATCTGATATGCACTCAGAGAAAACAGCGGTGTTCTCAAGTAGCACTGTAACGACAATAGCAACATATTTGGAAGAAACAGCCTAATATTTGTGACAACAAATATATAAATTTCACAGCTGTGTTATTAGGATGACGATGATTTAAAATAGTGACACTACTGACTACAGGGCTAGTAAGCAAAAATGGTACAGAAGAAAATGGTCTGAAAACTAATGTAAACCACTTCTTTTAGTTCATTTTAATTCCCCAGGTATTATTAAAATGCAGACAATCAATAAATGGCATGAGTTTAGAATGGATATAACAACTTTTTGGCAGACGTTTCATGTAAATAAAACCGTTTGTAGTTTTAATGAGTCAGAAGATACTAAAAATAAATTTTTTTCAAGAAGCCTCTTAGAAAAAGGGGGTTGGGAGGTCATTTTAAATTCAGGACTGTCTTCTATTCGAGTAAATGTAGTAAAGACGAACATGAAAAGGAATTTAAGTTCAGCGAGAAGAAACAAAAACTTTTTAGGTTTCCCAATGATATTGTAATTTTTCCAAGCACATAAGAGTCCAGCTGAATGGAATGGATGCCTTGAAAAGGGATAACAGAATATCAACAAAATTAAAACAAGGGCATAGAGAGTAGTTGAATTAAATCAGCTGATGCTGAGGTAATTACATCAGTAAATAAGACACCATAGGTTTTAGAATTTTGCTACTTGGGTAATAAAATAATTGATGATGGCTGAAATAGTGGGGAATCTAAAGAGAGTGTGGGAATAGCATGCAAAAAATAATTTTATGAGTTGTATTCAGCAAGAAGATTTTAGACAATATCACCCATAAAATTGGTGCACGAAAATGTTTCAAAATTTGGCTTCTTACAGAGGGTGTCTGGGAAGTAGGGATGGGTATTAAAGTGCTATTGAACTTAAAAATTTCTGATAATATAATTGTTTTATGAACACATAAGTAACTAACTTCTCCCATTTATGTGTAAAAAACTATATCTTCCATATCACCACTCAAGACTCTGCAGCAACCAGCAATGCATTCGCTGAAGTTCTCGATGACAAATTCACAAACATGTGGTGGAATACCGTTAATAACCCTTTTATTTTCACCCTTCAATTGTTGTATTGTTTGTGGTTTGTTCATGTACATTTTTGATTTCACAAATCCCCACAAAAAAAGATCACACAGCATAAGATTGCATGATTTGGTAGGCCACTCCTGGTTGCCTCACAAAGACAGAATTTTTTGAGGAAACTATTCATTCAGCAGAGCAATCAGGATGTGCAATAAGTAACATAATCTTGCTGAAACCAAAAATCATGTTTCATCAATAAGAGGGAAAAACCAATCAGAAAGCATGTTTTGGTAATGGTCGCCATTCACAGTAATGGCAACTCCCACATTACTTTCAAAAAGTACAGGTCCACAACTAACACTACAAAGTCATGTGTTGTGGATGATTTCACCTTCCACAGTCACCCGTGAATTTTTGTTACACCAAATTCTGCAGTTCTGCTAACTGACGTACCCACTGGGGTGGAAGTACACCTCATCTGAGAAAATTATTCCTCTTGTGAAGATCTCATTCTTCACTTGTTGAGCCAAGACCCATTGGGCAAATTGATGTCTGTTTCCTTGATATGCTGGCTTCAACTCTTGTATACGTCTAATCTTGTACACATGCATTTCTAGATCTTTTGAAACAATTTCACTGAGTGAAATTGGTGATAAATTCAATTGTTGAGCTCGTCGGCGAACCAATATTCTGGGACTTATTGTCACATTGCCATGCTTGATAGCAATGTTTTCTCATGTTTGAACAGAATGCAGTCATCCTGTTTCCTTAAAGTTTGAAACAGAACCCGTGGTCTCAAACTCCCAGATCAACTTCCAAACCTATGATCAGTTTTAGCAGCATTGTGTCCAAAAGTCACACAATATTCATGAAAGGTTGCCATGGGACTTTCACTGTTTTTGAAATAACATTTTATCGCTTGGATATGTTGCTCAGTTGTCATCTGCACCATGACGAAAATAAATGTCAAACAACAATGCTCACCACACAAAAGCTATCAGACTACTAATGGAAAGGATCACAGATTGCAAACATGAAAAAACCACAGCTGCCAACCATCATAGGACGAAATGGTGCACTATTCAAATTCGTCCTTGCTTTCTGGACACCCATTGTCTTAGGAAATGACGGCATAATGAATAACAAACATGAAACTTTGCATGTAGTAATCCAACATAAGTTCTCAAATAGAAAGTTTCATTTATGTACTTTACAATACAGAAAAATTAAGTGCAAAGTAAAGATTTTGTAAAAAGATAAAAAAATGTGTTTTCTGCAAAGAACTATATTCTGTACTACTTCCCAAATTGTGTGCATTAGAAAGACCTTGATTTTAATCACATAAAAGTGTATTTCATTACCAAACATGTGCTACAATGTTATCTCATTTGATTTGAAGTTGGACACGAGAATCACTGGAAGAAAAAACATTATCTTCTGATCCTTATATCTCACAGAGTAACGCATGTCGAACATGAAACTTAATACACAATAGGTCAGTAGCACAAGGATGTGGAATACAAATTTTCATTCACCCACTATTTTGCAATAATCTACAAATTTGTTGAAAAGATGACAATTTTTGTGGAAAGGTGTAAAAATGGTACATTTGACACTTCTTTTACACATACCATTTCCTATTTAAGCTTCAAAACCAGTCTCACTAAAAAAAAATGTTTTAAGACTACCCAGAACATAGGTTTAATTTTCAACATGGGTCAACAAGCAAATTTGAGGGAACGTACCACAGCAACAGGCTACACTGCAGTAACCTGTTGTCTATGTTTCACTGCATTTGATTTTTATTTTTAAATTCACAAGTACACTGAAGATCCAAAGAACATGGTATGCCTGCCCAATATCGTACAAGACCCAGTGAGCACGCAGAAGTGCCGCAAAATGACGTGACATGGACTCGACCAATGTCTAAAGTACTGCTGGAGGGAATTGACACCATGAATCGTGTGTGGCTGTCCATACACCTGCAAGAGTACGAGGGGCTGGAGATCTCTTCTGAACAGCACATTGCAAGGCATCCCAAATATGCTCAATAACATTCATATCTGGAGAGTTTGGTGGTCAATGGAAGTGTTTAAACTCCAAAGAGTGTTCCTGGAGTAACTCTGTAGCAATTATGGACATATGTGATTTGCATTGTCACGCTGGAATTGACCAGTTCTGTCGGAATGCACAATGGACACGAATGGATGCAGGTGATCAGGCAGGATGTCACCTGTCAAGAGTCATATATAGATGTATCGGGGGTCCCATATCACACCAACTGCACAAGCCCCACAACATTACAGAGCCCCCACCAGCTTGAACAGTCCCCTGCTGACATGCAGGGTCCATGGATTCATGTTGTCTCCATACCCACACATGTCCATCCACTCAATACAATTTCAAATGAGACTTGTCGGACTAGGCAACATGTTTCTGGTCATCAACAGTCCAATGTCTGTGATGATGGGCCCAGATGAGGTTAAAGTTTAGTGTCGTACAGTCATCAAGGGTACACAAGTGGGCCTTCGGCTCCCATAGCCCATTTCGATGATGTTTCATTGAATGGATCACAGGCTGACACTTGATGGCCCAACACTGAAATCTGCAGCAATTTGTGGAAGGGTTGCACTTCTGTCACATTGAACGATTCTCTTCAGTCGTCGTCGATCCCATTCTTGCGAGATCTTTTTCCGGCCGCAGCGTCATCGAAGATTTGATGTTTTACCGGATTCCTGATATTCACGGTACACTCTTTAAATTGTCGTACAGGAAAATCCCCAATTCTTCACTACCTCAGAGATGCTGTGGCCCATCACTCATGCGCCAACTATAACAACACATTCAAATTCACTTCAATGTTGATAACCTGCCAGCGTAGCAGCAGTAACCAACCTAACAACTGCGGTAGACACATGTCTTATACAAGCATTGCCGACCGCAGTGCCGTATTCTGCTGTTCTGTATTTCAATACATAAGCCTATACCAGTTTCTTTGGCGCTTCAGTATAGTATCTCACTATATTGGGTTCGTACGTGTTCTTCATCTAGGTTCCCAAGCCTCACATTTGGTTTCTTGGTTTAGATTCCAAAGCCTTGTCTGCTTCTGAAGGCAATTGTTAAGTACCTTATCTCCGATTCTCAAATCTGTAAGAGCATCTTTCACATGTGGAAAGCAAAAAGTAATATCAATTTAGCATTTATCTTCTCAACATTATGATTTATATTTTCCAAAATTTTTGAACCACTCTGCAGTTCATTTTCTGGAAATGATACCATCAGCCAATAATACTGATGGAACAGATCACCTGGAAATAAAATGAGTTTCTGGTACCCAACAAGCATCCTGTCTTTCGGGCAAATAAAATGAATGAGCCAATTCTTGAGGACGCATGAACATTACTGGTGTCCCATCTTGTTTTGTCGATATCTCAGTGCCACAATGCTGAGAAGTTTAAAATCTAAATTGATATTACTTTTTGTTTGCCGAAGGAACAGAACTTAAAATGTCTCCCATGTATGGGAATATACAAAATGAATGTATGAGAGCAGGTTGTAGACACATGGCTGATGACATGGGAATTTGGGTCTGGCAGAGTGTCATGATCAGACAGCCTAATGGTAAGCCAACTTCCCACGATGACCTTGGTGTGTGACAAATTTCAACTTGATAGATCCAATCAATCCTGAGAAAACTGGCTTTTTATAGACAGACAGACAGACAGACAATAAAGCGCCCACATAATGGTTCCATTTTTACCGGTTGAGGTACAGAACCCTAAAACAGTAAGTAAACTGTTTATTATTTCAAAAGTAATCATTATAATATAATCAATATAATCATATTAATACATGTATCCCAATGTGAAACAAGACAATCACTGCACTCATGAAAATATGTTTGCAGTCGCCTACAGAGGCACGATTGTACCCCATGTGTGCACCTCTTCATCCACAGCAAATTGACGGTCATTAATGTCATTTTCAGGGCTCCAAAAATAAGGTAATCTACTGGGTAGAAATCAGGAGTGTATGGGGGATGTGTAAGAACTTTCCAGCAAAACTTCTGTAGTTTGTTTTGATTACAATGCAAAAGTTTCACTGGGCAGGACATACACATCCCCCATACAGTTCCAATCTCTCCTCGTGCAATTTTCATCGTTTTTGAGCCCTGAATAATCCTCGTGCAATTTTCATCATTTTTGAGCCCTGAATAACAACATTTGTGGCTATCAATTTGTTTTGGATGAAGAGCTGCACTCACGAGTACAATCTTAGTCCCGAAGACAATCACAAATATTTTTCCATGACGGCATTTACTGCCTTGTCTCACAGAGGGATAAATGAATTAACAGTTAAAGTAATTACTTTTGAAATAATAAACAGTTTAGTTACTTTCTTCCATCTGTCTCATTTTCAGCTGCAGTTTTGTCTGTTCAGGTTAATCTCTGGAACAACTGTAGGAATTTTAATACTGCTGTCCGTAATAGACAGACTGATTCATGAGAAAGGTTTGAGTATTCAATTTATAAATATTTAACAGAAATTGGCTGAAGTATGATGAATTAAAGTCCCAGCTCACAGGTACATGACAGAATTCATAAATTCCAGACAACAGGTTCAGTTCACAATGCACCATGAACTGGTATGCCCACAATTTTAAGAGAATAGAAGCTTGACAATATTTTTTACATCATGTTGTGAAGTCCATCAGAACCAGTGAGCAGATTATCGCAAGAGGGTAAAGTCTGTCATACGACACCACATACGGCTGCAACCAAAAAATGGGGATGTGATCCGTATAAACTTACTGCTGTGCAACAGTTACATTGTATGGACCATGTGGAATGAACAACGTATTGTGAATGGTTTCAGTGACATGGAGTTGGTGTTTTACATTGAACCTTTTTCACTGATGTGGCTTGGTTTCACCTATCTGGCTACATTCATTCTGAAAATTCATGAATTTGGTCATCAGAAAATCAACATGCTCAAGTGCAACGCCATTCCAAGCAGGGAAAGTCGAAATGTGGGTTGCAATAACGCAAGTGTGAATTATAGGGTCAATCTTTGAAACTACCGTCACTTTCGATGTCTATTGTTCCTATACAGTTCATGCATTTATTGCCCTGATGAATGAAAGTGAAAGCACTCATTCACTTCTCCGACAAAACAACGCTACTGCTCATACAACACATCAGTCCTTACAACTTTTAGATTAAATCTTTGGAGGCAGAGTAATCACGAAAGATCTCTGGCACCCACACTCACCGAATCTGTCTCAGCCTAACTATTTCCTTTGGGGGTGTGGCTAAGACATTTGTGTATCAAAATAACCCAAAGACAACAGATGAACTGAAGACAGCAATAATTGATACCTGGATTTGATTACATGTGAAACATTGGTAAATGTGTCTGTAAATAACTGTAAACATGTTGAACTATGCCTTCAACTATGCCAACTATGCATTTCCCACACATACTGTGATATTGGAAAGTACAGTGTATTTTATTTTAAATACTATGATTAATTACTTTCGTTCTTTTAATTGTAATAATGTTGAATTCCATCTTCCAACGTAATTGGAGCCACTACCAGTGAATCCCAGCCCCTACCTTCCACAGCGATATGAATGGGCTGCCAACCTTACGTGCCCTGCAAGACAAGACCGGCAGAGCTCACTGCTGCGGAGAGACTTCATGGACACACTGTATAAGATGTAACAGATATTTGTAAGATAGATATTTCGCATTCTTTTAAATTTATATGCCAAATAAATTACAAATACTAGTTTTGTCGAAATTGAACAATTCATTTTTCTCTTAGTGTAATGTACAATGTTGTATTTGTGATCAAAGGAAGTTTGTAGACTTTCATCCGGACCTAATTTAGTAATTCCTGTTCATTGGCAATGTGTACAAGAAATTCAGATTTAAAATATGGCATGGCATTCACCTACCAATAACCCATTTAAAGTAATATCAACCAGTAACAGTATGAGCATTATAACAACAGGTGTCAAGGATTAAGAAGCTGAGACACTTCTGGGTAAATTTCTCAAACAAAAAAAAAGGGAGGGGGAGAGGGAGAGGGAGAGGGAGAGGGAGAGGGAGAGGGAGAGGGAGAGGGAGAGGGAGAGGGAGAGGGAGAGGGAGAGGGAGAGGGAGAGGGAGAGGGAGAGGGAGAGGGAGAGGGAGAGGGAGAGAAGAGAGAGATACTGCATCACTTCTGTAGAGTTTGCAAAGACAGACATTGAAGACTACTGTATCCAAAGCATTACTTTTCCAGTAGGGTTCTCAAATTCCTCATGAATTCATAATACAAAAATACTTCATATAATTACCTTCCAGGCTTATTGATATATTTTTGTAACCGAGCCTTCACTTCATCATATGTCAGAAATGCCACATAGCCAGGATGTGTTACTGCCAGGATTTGCCAGTTCCTAAGCAGTGTGTTCCAAGGCTGAAATAACCTGTTTAAAAAAGAAAATACACTTGAGTACATTTATTACAACAGCTGTGAAACTACATCCTTGGGCCAGTATTTAAGCCTGCATAGAAGAAAATGTAAAAATAGCTCTGAACTGACACTTCTCTACTTCCTCCCTACACAAACAGGTTATCATTCTCATATCATTCCACTTGACACTTCCAATATTTCTTGATGTGCAGTTACTATGGCAAATAGCAATGAATTTAAGATTAAAATTCTTTCAACTATTGCTTTCTTCCATTAACTATGTTTCATCCGTTTTGGTGAAGTTCATAAATGTTGTCGTCTACACTACTATGTTCACAAATTAAATAAGAAATGAATAAAACAACAGAAAGTGAACCAAAGTTCAATTATAAAGATATCTATCAAAGATAATTGTTGTTCCCCCACCTCCAGATTATTGTAAATCCTTAAATGTCACATGCTCTTGCATTAAATTTTTTGCCACAGTTAAAAGATATTTTCAGTAGTGCATGGGCATCACTACATCACTTGAGTGGTACTGATTCTAAAGAAAAAATGGTTAATGTATTTACTTATTACCACACAGCGCTACAATTATAGAGAGAGAGAGAGAGAGAGAGAGAGAGAGAGAGAGAGAGAGAGAAACATTCACATGGGAAAAATATATCTAAAAACCAAGATGATGTGACTTACCAAACGAAAGCGCTGGCACGTCGATAGACACACAAACAAACACAAACATACACACAAAATTCAAGCTTTCGCAACAAACTGTTGCCTCATCAGGAAAGAGGGAAGGAGAGGGAAAGACGAAAGGATGTGGGTTTTAAGGGAGAGGGTAAGGAGTCATTCCAATCCCGGGAGCGGAAAGACTTACCTTAGGGGGAAAAAAGTACGGGTATACACTCGCGCACACACACACATATCCATCCACACATATACAGACACAAGCAGACATATACAGAGGCAAAGAGTTTGGGCAGAGATCTAGGAAAGTTTAATACACAACACAGTGAACACTATATTGAATTTTCTCTTCTACTGAAATAAATTTTTCATGATTATGTATTCCAGCAGATATGGTAATTCTCTGGCCCAAACTCTTTGCCTCTGTACATGTCTGCTTGTGTCTGTATATGTGTGGATGGATGTGTGTGTGTGTGGGAGTGTATACCTGTCCTTTTTTCCTCCTAAGGTAAGTCTTTTCGCACCCGGTATTGGAATGACTCCTTACCCTCTCCCTTAAAACCCAAATCCTTTCGTCTTTCCCTCTCCTTCCCTCTTTCCTGACGAGGCAACGGTTGGTTGCGAAAGCTAGAATTTTGTGTGTATGTTTGTGTGTCTATCGACGTGCCAGCGCTTTCGTTTGGTAAGTCACATCATCTTTGTTTTAATATATACACACACTACAAACACTGTTCAGAGCATCCTCCTACAGGCCAACCGTAAATTAGAACAGCATGCCACCCTCCACCTCAAAAAACTATCCAATCTCCTGGTTTCCCACCTCCGGAAAGGCAACTCACTCACCCTTCACAACCTTCCCAGCAAACCTCAACCTCCTCTCATTGCACACAAACCCAGTCTCTCCCATCTACTCAATCTCCCACTTCCAGCTCCACTCCCTCCAAAACCTCAAAATTCCAATCAACACAATCTGGAACCACAACACCCTAATTCAGTAGTTAACCTTTCTTCCAAACCTCTCTCCCAATCCGAAACCTCTGTCCTATCCAAAGGCCTCACCTTCAGCCCCACTCCCAGATTCAACCAAACAGCCCTCGTCAAAGATTTACTGTCCTACACTCGTACTCTCTGCTGGAAATATCACTTTGCCACGAAGAAAAATGATCCTAATCCTACTCCTAATGATCCAACTCCCCAAGACACCATCCAAATTGACCCCTGCCTGGAACAGTTCCGTCCTCCGTCGCAGCAGGACCCACCTCATCTTCCTCAAAAATCACCCTCTCCAAACCTTCCAGGAATTTCTGACTTCCAGCCTTGCATCTCAATCCTTCTTAAAAAACCTTAATCCTACTCCCAACATCACCACTGCTGAAGCCCAGGCTATCCGTGATCTGAAGGCTGACTGATCCATCGTCATTCTTCCGGCGGACAAGGGTTCCACAACCGTGGTACTTGATCGTCGGGAGTATGTGGCTGAGGGACTGCGTCAGCTTTCAGACAACACCACATACAAAGTTTGCCAAGGTAACACCATTCCCGATGTCCAGGCGGAGCTTCAAGGAATCTTCAGAACCTTAGGCCCCCTGCAAAACCTTTCATCTGACTCCATCAACCTCCTGACCCCACCGACACCCCGCACCCCTACCTTCTACCTTCTTCCTAAAATCCACAAACCCAATCATCACGGCCGCCCCATTGTAGCTGGTTACCAAGCCCCCACAGAACTTATCTCTGCCTACGTAGATCAACACCTTCAACCCATTACATGCAGTCTCCCATCCTTCATCAAAGACACCAACCACTTTCTCGAATGCCTGGAATCCTTACCCAATGTGTTACCCCCGGAAGCCATCCTTGTAACCATTCATGCCACTTCCTTATACACAAATATTCCGCACGTCCAGGGCCTCGCTGCGATGGAGCATTTCCTTTCACGCCGATCACCTGCCACCCTACCTAAAACCTCTTTCCTCATCACCTTAGCCAGCTTCATCCTGACCCACAACTTCTTCACTTTTGAAGGCCAGACATACCAACAACTAAAGGGAACAGACATGGGTACCAGGATGGCCCCCTCGTACGCCAACCTATTCATGGGTCGCTTAGAGGAAGCCTTCTTGGTTACCCAGGCCTGCCAACCCAAAGTTTGGTACAGATTTATTGATGACATCTTCATGATCTGGACTCACAGTGAAGAAGAACTCCAGAATTTCCTCTCCAACCTCAACTCCTTTGGTTCCATCAGATTCACCTGGTCCTACTCCCCCATGCCACTTTCCTTGACGTTGACCTCCACCTGTCCAATGGCCAGCTTCACACGTCCGTCTACATCAAACCCACCAACAAGCAACAGTACCTCCATTATGACAGCTGCCACCCATTCCACATCAAACGGTCCCTTCCCTACAGCCTAGGTCTTCGTGGCAAACGAATCTGCTCCAGTCCGGAATCCCTGAACCATTACACCAACAACCTGACAACAGCTTTCGCATCCCGCAACTACCCTCCCAACTTGGTACACAAGCAAATAACCAGAACCACTTCCTCATCCCCTCAAATCCAGAATCCCCCACAGAAGAACCACAAAAGTGCCCCACTTGTGACAGGATACTTTCCGGGACTGGACCAGACTCTGAATGTGGCTCTCCAGCAGGGATACGACTTCCTCAAATCCTGCCCTGAAATGAGATCCATCCTTCATGAAATCCTCCCCACTCCACCAAGAGTGTGTTTCCGCCGTCCACCTAACCTTCGTAACCTGTTAGTTCATCCCTATGAAATCCCCAAACCACCTTCCCTACCCTCTGGCTCCTATCCTTGTAACCGCCCCCAGTGTAAAACCTGTCCCATGCACCCTCCCACCACCACCTACTCCAGTCCTGTAACCCGGAAGGTGTACACGATCAAAGGCAGAGCCACATGTGAAAGCACCCACGTGATTTAGCAACTGACCTGCCTACACTGTGATGCATTCTATGTGGGAATGACCAGCAACAAACTGTCCATTCGCATGAATGGACACAGGCAGACAGTGTTTGTTGCTAATGAGGATCACCCTGTGGCTAAACATGCCTTGGTGCACGGCCAGCACATCTTGGCACAGTGTTACACCGTCCGGGTTATCTGGATACTTCCCACCAACACCAACCTATCCGAACTCCGGAGATGGAAACTTGCTCTTCAATATATCCTCTCTTCCCGTTACCCACCAGGCCTCAATCTCCATTAATTTCAAGTTGCCGCCTCTCATACCTCACCTGTCATTCAACATCATCTTTGCCTCTGCACTTCCGCCTCGACTGACATCTCTGCCCAAACTCTTTGTCTTTAAATATGTCTGCTTGTGTCTGTATATGTGAGGATGGATATGTGTGGATGGATATGTGTGTGTGTGCGCGCGCGAGTGTATACCCGTCCTTTTTTCCCCCAAGGTAAGTCTTTCCGCTCTCGGGATTGGAATGACTCCTTACCCTCTCCCTTAAAACCCACTTCCTTTCGTCTTTCCCTCTCCTTCCCTCTTTCCTGATGAGGCAACAGTTTGTTCCGAAAGCTTGAATTTTGTGTGTACGTATGTGTCTGTTTGTGTTTCTATCGACCTGCCAGCGCTTTCGTATGGTAAGTCACATCATCTTTGTTTTTAAATATATTTTTCCCACGTGGAATGTTTCCCTCTATTTTCTATATATATACACACACACACACACACACACACACACACACACACACACACACACACACACACACACACACACACACAAAGACCAAATATGTCTGCTTGTGTCTGTATATGTGTGGATGGATATATATGTGTGTGTGTGTGTGTGTGTGTGTGTGTGTGTGTGTGTGTGTGTGTGTGCGCGCGAGTGTATACCCGTCCTTTTTTCCCCCTAAAGTAAGTCTTTCCGCTCCCGGGATTGGAATGACTCCTTACCCTCTCCCTTAAAACCCACTTCCTTTCGTCTTTCCCTCTCCTTCCCTCTTTCCTGATGAGGCAACAGTTTGTTGCGAAAGCTTGAATTTTGTGTGTATGTTTGTGTGTCTATCGACGTGCCAGCGCTTTCGTTTGGTAAGTCACATCATCTTTATATATATATATATATATATATATATATATATATATATATATATATATATATATATATATATCATTTAAATGATTATCAGATGTCACCATAGCTGAGGAAAGTGGCATGGAGGTAGTGGTCACTTTTTAGGAGTTAGGATAGTAAAGTTTAATACACAACACAGTGAACACAATATTGAATTTTCTCTTCTACTGAAATAAATTTTTCATGATTATGTATTCCAGCATATATGGTAATTCTTAATTTTGAGCATTCATACCAAGATAAAAATGGTGATTTGGTCCATGGAATGCACTCAGAAGAATCAACTGACAGCATAGCAGCAATGAATTGCAAATGTACTGATCCAGGGAATATAAGGTGTGGTCTGTTGACAAGAGTGAGCTTGTTATATTGAGTGGCTATTTCTAGGATTTGCATATTCATAGTGTGAACACACCACAGACGTATGTTAACACTGTGCACAGTTGTGTTCTGCGACAATACAAAAATATATATTTACTTTTTTTTGTCATCATGGTTACTGTGTCCTTTTTGGTTCCGATACAAAGGGCATTTGTTATTTGACTGAGTTTGTTATGCTCTGTGATTTTCAGCAAAATATAATTACAGACAACAGGCTATGGACCCAGGCAATCATATACATCTATTTTGTGAATTTACTAGGTTTTTTGAGTGGACTGTGATGCTTGAATTTTGATGCTCATGTTCTGGGACTGTCATATTTAACTGGTCTTATGTGGAAAACCTTCATTGTTGGTTTTGAACAAGTAATATAAGTTTGATTTATGTTCAAATTTGCACGAAGATGGCTACACTAAGTTATTGCATCCAGAAATTTGACGGTAAGTTGCACATTATTTTTCATGTTGAAAAAGTTCTTGATATCATGAAGGAGAAACTGGGGCCAAATGAAGCAGATGAGAGTCAAATAGCTTGGGATGGCTTCAACGTTAATGTGATGCTCGTTATACCTTCTGTGATGGAATATGACAAATTGCAATGCATTATAACAAGCGTAAATGCAGCTGAAATGTGCCCCAGATCAAAGACTATTCAAAGACAGTAAACTGAAGTTGATGAAATGGCCTCAAAGCAGGCGTTTTTTGATTACAGAATGTTGCCAACAGACACAACTGCACAGCCCATCAGTCACGTTTAATCTTTGGGACAAGTGCTAGCTGATACAGGTGAACCAGTTCCAGAAGTTAACAAAATGGCTAAAATTTTGGGAAGTCTGCCAGGGAAATTCGGAAATTTTTCATCTGCATGGGGCTCATACTGAAGATCAACAAATATTAGAAAATTTTACTTCGAGATTACTGAAAGAGTAACAGAAACTTTAAAAGTGTGATGAAATGTCAACAGGATTCACAGCAACTAATGTGGGAAAAATAAGTAAGTTCAATTCAAGGATATCAATTAGTCTAACATGGTCAGTAGAAAAGATGTTGAATGTTGTTATGTCACAAATGGGATCAGTTTAAATCGAAGTGCAGCAAACTTTTAGCAAAAAAACAGCTTGAAAACTGATACTACTAAGCAGCAGACTATAAGAAGAACAAGCAAATATTTGTACCTTAGGTCATGAAAATATTTGGTTGACTGATAGTGCTGCATCGAAAGATAGGATGTCACACAGAGAGACTGGTTCAACACTTTTGATCCCATTCAATATGATGACTCTTGTTCAAATTGGAAACAACTCCACAGTTATGGTAGAAGGCATTGAATCCACTGAATTACTGTGTTTAGTTGGCAGAAAATGGAAACTTTGCACTCTTGGAAAACTCATTTTACATTCCTAAGCTAAAGAGAAATGTATTTCAAGTGTGTGTGTGTGTGTGGGGGGGGGGGGGGGGGGGGGGGGAGGGGGGGGCGGGGGAAGTTCGCAAATTCAAGTCTAGTTGCAGCAGGAATTAAGATGGACAATCAGTGTTCTCAAATGATGGTTAAACGTACAGACGAACTAAAAGCAAATACTGCTTCCTTGGATTCCCCAATGATCTGGCATAGGAGACTTGGACACATCCATTTCAAAGGTCTGAAGAATGCGGCTGATTTGAATTTAATTCCTGGCTTAAAAATGAAGATCTTTATTGTGAAACATGTCAGTAAGACAGGATGAATAGAAAAATGTGTCATTCAAATTTAGAGTTTTAACTTCAAATTTAAGTATGTGGATGAGAAAACCATCTCTTGGAGGTGCACATTTGTTCACAGTTTTCAAGGACGATTGCACTTCATACAGATTGTGTATTTTCTTAAATGTGAACATGATACTTTTCCAGTGTTTTTCCCGTTTCAGAGATGGGCTGAACGACAAACAGGAAACAAAATCAGAGTTCTAAGAAATGAAAATGGAACTGAATTCATAAATAGGCAATTTGAAGATTATTTCAAGCAAAAAGGAAAAACTCATAAGAAGACAAGTTTGTACACACCACAGCAGAGTGGCCACATTGAGCGAGGAACCATGTCCATTGCTGAGTATGCGTACTATGTTATTGAATACAGGCTTATCGCAAGAATTATGGGCAAGGCAGTAAATTGTGCTGCATACATCTTAAATCATTGACCATGTAAAGCAAAAAATGTTATTACATATGAAAAATGGTTTGTAAAACCTCCGCCTTTAACACGAGGGAGTTCAGATCAGCACATATGTACACATTCCTGGTCAATTTACGCCAAAATCGGATAGTAAATAAATTTCTTTGATTATGGTTGGCAACCATGGTTATAGTACCAATTATTATCGTCTCCGCAATCCTGATTCAAAGGAAACTATAATCTACTGCAAATATCTCTCTCAATGAAGAAGAAACCCATGGCTTAACTGTGGAACAAGAGATATGCTCAATTTCACCTGGGGGACTTCGCTGCAAAGATATTCGAGAGGAATCTGGAAAGGATGATTCTAGTGAACAAGTGAAAGAAAATGAAAAGATGAAGCTGATAAATTCTGCAAGCATCTGCTGGTTTTTAAAAACTTGACATCCACGTGAAGCAAAATTCTGAGCGATAACTGATTGCTTCAAACCTAGACTTTGTGACCTTAATCAAAGTGCTATTCGCTTGCACAAAGATACTGAACACATAGACATTGAATATTGCTATGTACCAGAACATGTTGAGGACATTGAGTCAAGTCTGCTATGTTTTTTTATGATGGACAGTTGGCAGATCTGTTTACAAAACCCTTAACTAGACACAAATTCATACAGGATAGAAAAGCTCTGTCAATTATTTCAAACACAATCGCAATAAAATAAGATCGGGAGTGTTAACAACAGTGAGCTTGTTATACTGAGTGCCTGTTTTCAGTTTTTTTGTATTAATAATGTGAGCACACCAGAAATGTATGTTCGTTCTGTGCACGGCCGTGTTCACTGAAATTATAAAAACATATCTTTCCTCTGTTTTGCAGTTGTGGTTACCGCAGAGTTTGTACCACTCTGTGACTTTCAGCAAAATATAATTACAGAGATGGTCAAATTCTGTACCACAAGTAAGAGATTTTGGTCCATTTGTTTTCTATGATAAGAGTACTTAGTCCAGTCAAAGAAGGAAAATTAATTCATTTAGTCACAAATTTTTGTACAATGGTAGAAGGGAGGGCCATGAGGAATATACTAAAAACCCTGTCTATGGGGAGCACTGGGGCTGGAGGCTTTAAGCATTTAAAGGTTACTTTTTTATGGTTTTCGTAAAGCGGTGTGTGTGTGTGTGTGTGTGTGTGTGTGTGTGTGTGTGTGTGTGTGTGCGCGAGTGCGTGCACACTCACAATGTATCATCATCATCATCATCATCATCATCATCATCATCATCCACACTAAAACACTAAGGATAGAAGACTTGACATCTGGAGGTGGTTTTGATCGAATACGGTAGGTTTTGTTTAAGAAAGGATTTTTCAAAATTGCACCTATAAAGGGGTGAAATAGCTAATACGTTCACATCCACCTATTTTCAACTTTTTCCCCCATATTATGTTTTCTAAAAGATTCTGGGACTTTCTTCTTAATTTAATAGACGTATTACATGCAATAAAAAGTGTTAGTCATTACAAATGATATATTCACTGTAATTCTCAGTGCAAAGGCTGTAACATTATTCCGGTGACCAGAAATCTTAACACGACTGTCAGTCTATGTCAGAGTGTAAACAAGTTACAGACTAGAAATTTTTGTTATTATGAAACTTCATGAAAAATATTATATACCTATCTCAAGGTTTTATCAACTGCCTCACGTTTGTATATTGTTGGTAAATATCTTATTTAATGGTGATGAGCAGCTTCAAAGAAATCTCCTCTTCCATTCGAATGAAATTACGAAACAAATCTCGATCTAGAAATTATGTGATGAACTACGTTACTTCAAAGTAATGGTAGTCAATGCAACATCAGGATTATGGATATAGAAAAGGAAGCAGTGATTGGGAAGGGAGTGAGACAGGGTTGTAGCCTCTCCCCGATGTTATTCAATCTGTATATTGAGCAAGCAGTAAAGGAAACAAAAGAAAAATTCGGAGTAAGTATTAAAATCCATGGAGAAGAAATAAAAACTTTGAGGTTCGCTGATGACATTGTAATTCTGTCAGAGACACCAAAGGACTTGGAAGAGCAGTTGAACAGAATGGACAGAGTCTTGAAAAAGAGGATATAAGATGAACATCAACAAAAGCAAAATGAGGATAATGGAATGTAGTCAAATTAAGTCAGGTGATGCTGAGGGAATTACATTAGGGAATGAGACACAAAGTAGTAAAGGAGTTTTGCTATTTGGGGAACAAAATAAATGATGATGGTCGAAGAAGAGAGGATATAAAATGTAGACTGGCAATGGCAAGGAAAGTGTTTCTGAAGAATAGAAATTTGTTAACACCGAGTATAGATTCAAGTGTCAGGAAGTCATTTCTGAAAATATTTGTATGGAGTGTAACCAAGTATGGAAGTGAAACATGGACAATAAATAGCTTGGACAAGAAGAGAATAGAAGCTTTCGAAATGTGGTGCTACAGAAGAATGCTGAAGATTAGATGGATAGATCACATAACTAATGAGGAGGTATTGAATAGAATTGGGGAGAAGAGGAGTTTGTGGCACAAGTTGACAAGAAGAAGGGACCAGTTGGTAGGACATGTTCTGAGGCATCAGGGGATCACAAATTTAGCATTGGAGGGCAGCGTGGAGGGTAAAAATCGTAGAGGGAGACCAAGAGATGAATACACTAAGCAGATTCAGAAGGATGTAGGTTGCAGTAAGTATGGGAGATGGAAGAAGCTTGCACAGGATAGAGTGGCATGGAGAGCTGCATCAAACCAGTCTCAGGACTGAAGACCACAACAACAGTATGTATGTTACATCACTTACAGCATTGTTTTCTGTCCCAGACATTGACAAGTCCTGAATCTTCTTACCACTACATCCACTCATTTTTCTAAAAGTTTCGCATTACAGTTGATAAGCTCTAAAACGATATCAGTTTCAAAATTTAAGAAATTATGCCTCCTTTTCTTGTTCTTCATGGGACAGTATCAGTACCCACATGACAATAAACTGAAAAGTGTACTAATGTATCACAGACAGTGAGTATGATTATTTGTGCATGTATAATGGGTGCTTTCCTTTGTATCACATGGAGTTAACTGCGGTCAAATTCCTGGTTGGCTGAATGTGTTCTGCTATCCAGCGTTTAACATTGGTGCAGTACAGACAATTCAACTGCGATTAAGCTTTAACCGTGATCACGGGACCCTCAGTTATCCAGCTTTTTAATCGACACTGGTGTAATCGGCCCTTGGCATAGTAATTCAGTCCCTATAGAAAACATAGCAGTGTCACTTTGTGAATATTATTACAGTAGTTTTCTTTCTTTTTTACATTTAGCTTCCCTAATCAACAATAGTCACTGACGTAAGATTGTACAAAATATGTATTTGCTCTCATAACTTTTCGAGATACTTTTTGGTGAATACAGTGACAACCCACGATAGTAGGGACAATGTTGTAAGTAAACAATTTTGTAGGGCTTAACAATACACAGTACTTTTACTCATATGACAGATTAGATAACCAAAACACAGTGGAACAATTCACAGAAAAAGTCACAAATAAGGTCACTGTGATTTACGGCTTAACCAAACATATAACACCCAATAATTCAAAACTCTGCTCTCAAGGGTTAGCCCTTTCTTACACCAACCCCTTCCATTATAAGGAAAAATAATTCTCAGGTCACGTTCGCTTCTCATTCTTCATGCATTAACACTCTTGACAATGAACACCCATTTGATAAATGTGCAACAGTGACCACCACCTTGGTGGATATACCTCTACACCATTTAAGGAGCTCAAGTGCAGAGAGTAATCAATAGACGAAAACAAATATATTACTACCGAGAAATCTCTCATTTCTGTGCAATAACAAGCTGAGAAATATTCCAGATATAGTGCAGGTTGCCTCATGACAACACCTCTGTTCCCTCTGGAAGCAAAAGTAATTACACTGAAGAAGACTGCTTGCAACGGTAGTTGAAATGTTGATAGTTTTCATATTATGGCACAATCTCTCACACAAAGAAAATTTATGAAATACTTTGATTTCAACTTATGTCACTATTTGCACAGAACTGTGTTTATTTGTAATGTGCTCACAGATGTTACTAAATTTTAAAGTTGATCAAGCAATCTGCTACACATCTTAAGTGCAACTGTGGTGAATCCAAAGCTTGGAATTTCAGTACAACAGATCATAGTTGATGCACCTTGAGTGAATTGTAGGAGAAGCCAAACAACTTTTGCTACTGACCATTAAACTTCCTGTCCCTTGGGAATACTAATGACAACACGTCAACTAGAGTTTATCTTCAATAGTCAAATGAGATACAGCTATTGTTTGCACTTCTGCTTTAATGTCACTGCCTTTCTAAACATGTGCCACTACAAAAGCTGTAAGCATGATAAGATTTGTGCAACTGCTGGAAATATGCTTACAGACCTGCCTGATTAACCTTTTTTTATGATATTCTGTGCAACCAAGATCAGTATAGTATCCATGATAATGAGAGAGAAAATGACGCATTATGATTATCTGAAATATTAAGCAGGTGCCTGTAGTAGCCTTCACAATGATCCAAGGAACACAAACACTACCACTACTTAGGCAGAAAAAAATAAAATCAGTTACTGAAATCAAACTCAAAAGTTTCAAGAGAAATAAAAGTTTAAAAACTGAAACTTCCTGGCAGATTAAAACTGTGTTCCTCATTCAAGTTTAAAAACATTTTCTACAAGTAGTTATAAGAGTCATTAAGTGGTGATCAAGACTAGGTTCAAACAACAGAAGAAACTGCACCTGAAATAATCAAATGTGCCCTAAACAGACAGGCAATGGTGGTTTACTGTAACAC
The DNA here is from genome assembly GCF_023864345.2 of Schistocerca serialis cubense. Taxonomy (NCBI): domain Eukaryota; kingdom Metazoa; phylum Arthropoda; class Insecta; order Orthoptera; family Acrididae; genus Schistocerca; species Schistocerca serialis. The sequence continues at coordinate 452,856,919 of NC_064639.1, read as the reverse complement.
AAATTGCTCGTATGGAAGCCCACGTTTGATGGGAAAAAGGGAGTTTTACAACTCAACAAGACATGGTTTGTTAGTGGTTTTATGGCAAAGCACACTATGAACTGTATTAGACCTCAAAAACAGATAATTTTCCAGATTATTTGTTCATGGCTGTCATGGTGCCAGATATCAATTTTGTTTACAGTGTTGACAAAAACACTGAAAAATGATGAACATAACAAATAACGTACATATCATAAACTGACTTCTGCATAAAAGTGTAGACCGGATGCGGCTTAAATTCAAAGAAATAGTATCAGCAGCAATTTAGAGATTTATACCAAATAAATTAACAAGCGACGGAGCTGATCCTTCTTGGTACACAAAACGGGTTAGAACACTGTTGCAGAAACAACGAAACAAACATGCCAAATTTAAACAGACATAAAATCCCCAAGATTGGTGATCTTTTACAGAAGCTCGAAATTTAGCACGGACTTCAACGCGAGATGCCTATAACAGTTTCCACAACGAAACGTTGTCTCAAAACCTGGCAGAAAATCCAAAGAGATTCCGGTTGTATGTTAAGTATCTTAGAAGGGAACCTCCCCATCGCACCCCCCTCAGATTTAGTTATAAGTTGGCACAGTGGATAGGCCTTGAAAAACCGAACCCAGATCAATTGAGAAAACGGGAAGAAGTTGTGTGGAACTGTGAAAAAATAAGCAAAATATACAAACTGAGTAGTCCATGGGGCACATAAGCAACATCATGGACGAAGTGTGCTTAGAAGCGTCGTGGTCCCGTGGTAGCGTGAGCAGCTGCTGAACGAGAGATCCTTGGTTCAAGCCTTCCCTCGACTGAAAATTTTACTTTCTTTATTTTTGCATAGTTATTATCTGTCCGTTCGTTCATTGACATCTCTGTTCACTGTAATAAGTTTAGTGTCTGTGTTTTGCGACCGCACTGCAAAACCGTGCGATTAGTAGACAAAAGGACGTGCCTCTCCAATGGGAACAGAAAACATTTGATCGTAAGGTCATAGGTCAACCGATTCCTCCACAGGAAAACACATCTGATATATTCTATACGACACTGGTGACGGCATGTGCGTCACATGACAGGAATATGTTGTCGACCCACCTAACTTGTACACTTGGCAAATGGATAAAAAGATTCTTCTACCTTGCCCGATTTAGGTTTTCTTGTGGATGTGATAATCACTCCCAAAAAAGTGATAAAAACATAAGAGTGTCACATAAACTGAAAATAAAAAATTAAAATTTACACTTGATGGAAGATTTGAACCTAGGACCTTTCGTTCCGCAGCTGCTCACGTTGCCACGAGACCACGGCGCCCCTGCATTCCTATCGTCCTTATTGTTGCTTATCTTCCCTTGAACTACTCAGTTTGTATATTTTGCTTATTTTTTCACAGTTCTACACAACTTCTTCCTGTTTTCTCAATTGATCTGTGTTCAGTTTTTCAAGGCCTATCCACTGTGCCAACTTATAACTAAATCTGAGGGGGGTTGCGATGGGGAGGTTCCCTTGTTAGCGGCAAGAAACAATCAATGCCTCCTCTGCGCGATAGCAATGGAGATACTACTGAAGACAGTGCTGCCAAAGCAGTCTTCCGAAATACCTTCACAAAAGAAGAAAAAGTAAATATTCCAGAATTCAAATCAAGAAAAGCTGCCGACATGAGTAACGAAGAAGTAAATATCCTCGGAGTAGTGAAGCAACTTAAATCACTTAATAAAAGCAAGTCTTCTGGTCCAGACTGTATACCAATTAGGTTCCTTTTGGAGTATACTGATGCATTAGCTCCATACTTAACAATCATATACAACCATTCGCTCGACGAAAGATCCGTACCCAAAGACTAGAAATTTGCACAGATCACACCAATACTCAAGAAAGGTAGTGTGAGTAATCCACTAAATTACAGGCCCATATTGTTAAAGTCAATATGTACCAGGATTTCAGAAAGTATAGTGTGAGGCAATCCTGACCTTACAACTTATCTTAGAAGAAAGATTAAGGAAAGGCAAACCTACGTTTCTAGCATTTGTAGACTTAGAGAAAGCTTTTGACAATGTTGACTGGAATACTCTCTTTCAAATTCTAAAGATGGCAGGGATAAAATACAGGGAGCGAAAGGCTATTTACAATTTGTACAGAAAGCAGATTGCAGTTATAAGAGTCGAGGGGAATGAAAGGGATGCAGTGGTTGGGAAGGGAGTGAGACAGGGTTGTTGCATCTCTCCGATGTTATTCAAATTCAGAGTAGGTATTAAAATCCATGGAGAAGAAATAAAAACTTTGAGGTTTGCCGATGACATTGTAATTCTATCAGAGACAGCAAAGGACTTGGAAGAGCAGTTGAAAGGAATGGACAGTGTCTTGAAAGGATGATATAAGATGAACATCAACAAAAGCAAAACAAGGATAATGGAATGTAGACAAGTTAACTCGGGTGATGCTGAGGGAATTAGATTAGGAAATGAGACACTTAAAGTAGTAAAGGAGTTTTGCTATTTGGGGAGCAAAATAACTGATGATGGTCGAAGTAGAGAAGATATAAAATGTAGACTGGCAATGGTAAGGAAAGGGTTTCTGAAGAAGAGAAATTTGTTAACATCGAGTATAGATTTAAGTGTCAGGAAGTCGTTTCTGAAAGTATTTGTATGGAGTGTAGCCATGTATGGAAGTGAAACATGGACAATAAATAGTTTGGACAAGAAGAACATAGAAGCTTTTGAAATGTGGTGCTACAGAAGAATGCTGAAGATTAGATGGGTAGATCACATAACTAATGAGGAGGTATTGAATAGAATTGGGGAGAAGAGGAGTTTGTGGCACAACTTGACAAAAAGAAGGGACCCGTTAGTAGAACATGTTCTGAGGCATCAAGGGATCACAAATTTAGCATTGGAGGGCAGCGTGGAGGGTAAAAATCGTAGAGGGAGACCAAGAGATGAATACCCGAAGCAGATTCAGAAGGCTGTAGGTTGCAGTAAGTACTGGGAGACGAAGAAGCTTGCACAGGATAGGGTAGCATGGAGAGCTGCATCAAACCAGTCTCAGGACTGAAGACCACAACAACAACATTGTGTTCAAACATCATGAATTACCTCGAAGAAAACTGTCTATTGACACACAGTCAACATGGGTTTAGAAAACATCGTTCCTGTGAAACACAATTAGCTCTTTATTCACATGAAGTGTTGAGTGCTACTGACAAGGGATTTCAGATCAATTTCGTATTTCTGGATTTCTGGAAGGCTTTTGACACTGTACCACACAAGCGGCTCGTATTGAAATTGCGTGGTTATGGAATATCGTCTCAGTTATGTGACTGGATTTGTGATTTCCTGTCAGAGAGGTCACAGTTCGTAGTAACTGACAGAAAGTCATTGAGTAAAACGGAAGCGATTTCTGGTGTTCCCCAAGGTAGTGTTATAGGCCCTTTCCTGTTCCTTATCTATATAAACGATTTGGGAGACAATCTGAGCAGCCGTCTTCAGTTTTCTTGCAGATGACGCTGTCGTTCATCGACTAATAGTCATCAGAAGATCAAAACATACTGCAAAATGATTTAGAAAAAATATCTGAATGGTGCGAAACATGGCAGTTGAGCCTGAATAACGAAAAGTGTGAGGTCATCCACATGAGTGCTAAAAGGAACTCGTTAAACACAATAAATCAGTCTAATCTAAAAGCCGTAAATTCAACTAAATACCTAGGTATTACAATTACGAACAACTTAAATTGTAAGGAACAAATAGAAAATGTTGTGGGGGAAGGCTAACCAAAGACTGTGTTTTATTGGCAGGGCACTTAGAAAATGTAACAGACCTATTAAGGAGACTGCCTACACTACGCTTGTCCATCCTCTTTTAGAATACTGCTGAGCGGTGTGGGATCCTTACCAGATAGGACTGATAGAGTACATCGAAAAAGTTCAAAGAAAGGCAGCATGTTTGTATTATTGCAAAATATGGGAGAGAGTGTCACACAAATGATACAGGATTTGGGCTGGAAATCGTTGAAAGAAAGGCGTTTTTCATTGCGACAGAATCTTCTCACAAAATTCCAATCACCAACTTTCTCCTCCAAATACAAAAATATTTTGTTGGCACCGACCTACATAGGGAGGAACGATCACCACGATAAAATAAGGGAAATTAGAGCTCATACGGAAAGGTATAGGTGTTCATTCTTTCCGCGCGCTGTACGAGATTGGAATAATAGAGAATTGTGAAGGTGGTTCGATGAACCCTATGCCAGGCACTTAAATGTGATTTGCAGAGTATACATGTAGATGTAGATGGACTATCCAGCTGTTCATGTATAAAGACCCTGACAGTAATTTAAATTACCTTACTCACCATACAGATCTAGCACATTGACAATTCCATGTTTTGTTTACACACACTGCAGCAATTCTATTCTGCCGTAACTGGGGTACACTCTAGCTATATCTTTCAGAAAAACTGTGAGAATCTCACAAGCAAGCCTTTTCTAAGCTCAAATTGTGAAAATATAGGAACTGAAATATGTACAAGTCACACACACACACACACACAAACAAACAATATATAAGCACACTTTTATGAGAACAGGGTGAGTGGTTGGCCATGGCCTTGATGAAGGAACCACGTCGGCATTTAGTTTCAACTTTTTAGGAAATAGTTTCATATATTTTCAGCCAAAATTAATGTGTGGTGCATGCTGGCACCTATGTGGTGCTGCATTTCTGTCATAAGGTGTAGCTGTTAAGAACACAATTTTCTCACAGCAGGCAGGACTGGAAAGTACAGCACAAAGTGGCTTAATATTGTACCTAAACACCAGGCACTATAGGGATGTCATGAAGCTGGTGCAGTGAGTATCAAAATGAGAAATTGTTTCTAGCTGTTGAAGTATGCTTCAGTGAAGAATTATTCTGGTCCGTTACCCGTTTATCACATTCCTTTCTTCTCAAAACAGAAACTTCCATTTCCCCTCACTGGATGTAGATATGGAGGGGCATATGTGCACACTACTCTACCAGCTGTTGTCAAGTTCAGTGACTGGAGCCACTACTTCTTCAGCAGGTAGCTCCTCAATGAGCCTCTCATTTAACAAACTGCGTATCTGAAGCAGTTTTATTGGTTGAGTATGGGTCTTCTCTAATAAACTTTCTACGTGTTTGGCCAAAATATTTCCTATCTCAATTGTGGCGTAATTTTCTTATAATCTTAAGTGTTTGTAATTGCCCCCCTCTGCAATAATTTATGCTGCATTTGTGTTTCAATGTTATTTGCCATTTTAAAGACAACTTTTATATTACTCTTAAAAAACTTGTTCAATTTTATCAGGTGCACTACCTACACAGGGTGGACCAAAAGTCAGTGCCTGTTACAACCCACTGAAATTGTGAAGGTATTCTTGCTGAAACAGTAACTGGAGAGAACTATCTGGAAATGTTGACCATGTATGCCATTCTGGAACTACAAATAACCTATGATGATTAGGGTTATGTTGAAGTGTATGCTACAAAACCACTTCGAAAAAGCTATTTACAATGCCTCTGAAGCCATTGATTCTAATAAGCAACAGCATAAACAAGTATGCTTAAGCATCTCCAGTCATCTGACAAAATGTATCCACAAAGATGGAAAGCAACTCAAGAAAGAATGTTTTAAGTAAACCTGCAGGTCAATAAAGAGTCCAATTACTTCAGAATTGGAATATTTTGCTTTTTATTCAATTAGGCTACAATAGGTAGTGAATTTTGGCCTGCCCTGTTTATTTCATGGCGGAAAACTTTACTTTTTTCTGCTTGTCCACAATGTGAAAAGAGTTGTGCTGTTTTATTATTGTGTTACGGAGTCAAGTACTTTCAGAACATGCTCATATATATGTCAATGAGTCCATTGTCAGTAGTGTGCATCTGGGTGTTCTGCTGGGTTATTGTTTCCATTTTATGCACAATATATCAATGACTGACCCAGATGTCTTCTTCACATGCTGCAAGTTTTGCTGTTGTGTGTTCTTGCAGTGTGAAATCCTGGCAATGCCAACACAGAATAGCAAAACTCGCAACATCTGCAGAAGACACTCGGATCACTCACTGAAACACTATGCTTAAAATCGAAACAATAACTCAGTAGAGCACCTGAGAAAATCTGAGAGATACCATAAGTCTTTTTTACAGGCAACAAATCACAGTTTGGAGAATAAGTTAAGAAAATGAGTAACTTGCATCCTAAAGTTTATCTAAGAACAGAAACTGAGACACGAACAAATAAATTTTCTTAATTTCACTATGTGCAATAAAAACTGCTAGCAATGAATGCCACGCCAAAAAAGCAGTTCTTCATTTGAAGCACGGCAGTCAACAAGCCATTTTCATACGAATTGAAGTGTTGTTCAGTGAGAGTGTGTCCCAGTGATGTAAATAGACGATAATCGGATGGAGCCAAGTCTGGAGAATAAGCCGCATGCCCTAGTATTTTCAACTGAACGCCTCAATTGTTTCCCTGAACCATTTTGCTGCATATGATGGAACGTTATCATGGAGCAATATGACTGTGTTGCCTTCTTCGATATTCCAGCTGTTTTCCAGGTAATGTTCAATTTAAATCGATCATTTGCTGCTCGTAGCGATTAGTGTTAACGGTTTCACCAAGCTATAGCACCTAATAATAGATAACACTCTTCGGATCCCACCAAACACAGAGCATTGTCTTCTTTCCAAAGCAATTTGGTCTTTCAGTGGATGTCAATGGGTTGCCTAAATTCAACCACGATTTATGACGCTTGGGATTCTCAAAATATATCCATTTTTCATCATCACTCACTAATCGATGGAGACATGACTTTCTTTAGTATCTGGCGAGTAGCATCTCACAAGTGGTCTTTTGAACTGCTTGTTGGCTTTCATTCAGTTCATGTGGAACCCATTTTCCCACTTTCTGCGCCTTTCCCATATCTTTCAACTGAAGAGAAACAGTTTTCTGCATCACATTCAATTGTTCTGTGAGTTCCTGTTCAGTTTGAGTATCATATTCATCCAATAAGGCCTGCAATTCGTTTTCTTCAAACTTTTTCTGTGGTTTCCTGCACTCATCATTTCTCATGTCAAGATCACCAGTTTTGAATTTTTTGAAGTGCTTGAAACACTGTGCTTTCACAAGAGCATGTCCGCCAAAAGCTTCAACAAGCATTCAATGTGACTTTCCAGCAGTTTTCTTCATATGATAACAGAAAACCAATGCTGTCTGCAAATCATAGTTCGTACCTACAAAACTCGACATGTTTGTGTGTTTGAAACAGATACCAATGCATGGAACTTGGCTTACTGCGTGTTGACGTTCGTCATCAGCCGTTACATGAAGCAGATGGCACTGCAGTCGCAGTCTCGTGGGCCCTACACTGACAGCTAGCCCTATCTAAAGGAAAATTCCAGTTTCATACTTTTACATCTGGAGTATATACATATTTCTCCTTGGGCATCCATAGGTTGGTTTATCTCCCACAAGAGCAATCACAGATAATGAAAGAACTCATTCTGTCACATTACCATAATACTGAGCATGACTGGAAAATAGTCTACTCCACAAATAACAAAATCATGAAAGGTCATGGACTCCAGAACCATAGAAACGAGAAGTTTGCCACCATGAAGTACATACGTATAACATCTGATAAAAGTTAAAAATACATTTTTAAAGAATGCCTTTATTGCGATACAAAACCTATACCACAGGTGAGTAGGAAAGTCACTACACAACATAGAGAATATTCCTACTGAAGTAATAAAATTGTTTTTGATGCATGTTTTGCGAAATAGAAACATGACATTTGCTCTACTCAAGAACAATTAACGTGTTTGCACTGAAAGGGTAAAGATAAGCCGAGAATTTAGAGAAAATGGCCATTTAAATTTGTACACTGAACGAATCTGATAAACTGCAAAACAGATAGAAAAAATTCTCCAATGACACCTATTTCAACTGCTGCAATCCACTTTTCACCAGATGCTCATTGTGCTAGCTCCCAAATATCTATCTAGTATTTGGCATTTACCTGCCGTATTTGATCACTGTGTGCTGTCCTTTCCAGCCCAGCATGTTATGAAGAAATTGTGCTCTTAACCTAACCCAATCTAAATGCCAGCATGCAACTCTTGCTCATTTCTACTAATGAACATAAATGCACCTAATTAATTTTCTTCCATTATTACATTATTTTTTTATACTTAATTGTTACTCCTCTCTAATAATTTACCTTTATAATATGGTGTATCATCATCCACAGACCACCCCCACCCTGCCTATAAACCACTCCCCCCACCACTTCTCTACAAATATTCCAATTTCAAAATTGCCTGTATAACATTTTACGTTAGTCTACTGAATGTGACTATAAAATCTGTCCAAGTTCCTGTTTCTTTCACACATGTATACACATGTGAATAGACAAAGATTACACTCCACCTGTATTACCTCAATTTGGACCTACTGTTGCTTGGACACCTACACTAACAATGCAACAGATACCTTACATCGCTGCAGGTAGCATGTGTGTTTAAATACCCTTTTTTTTTACAGAGATAGTTACACAGCAGATTTTATAGACGATCTTGTTGTCTCCACTTTTTTATTTACAGAACAATCTGACAATGGTCACTGGCTGGGCAAAACCATTAACTGTATTTTGTAACGTTTTTGTGACAGTTGTAACAATAAAAGGAAAGAAGATAAACCATAATAGTGTCAGAGTTAGGGCCTACATAATTTAGGGATAATATAAAAAAACCTAAAACTGGCTTACCAGACAGGGATTTTATCACTATTTCACCCAAAAGAAATAAAGTGGAAATCGGTGTGATACTTAAGTGTTAATATTGAGGAAAAACTATACTTCTTACACTGTAAAAGTTTTTGACAGCTGGCTGCTGCCAGCCTTTAACTGTGAAGCACAAAGTCCGATGGTAGATCTGGGCTCTGTGACTGAATAGAATAGTCATCTACAGAGTTTGTACAACACTGCGTCACTGACATATATAACAGCAAAATTACATTGCATGATTGGTTGTGCTAGATGTGCAAAACAGTCGTACCGAGCCCATTTCAACTACTGAGCTCTTCTTCCATTGAATGGACTATAAATGACACTATAGTGAACACGTACTGTACCTTGCCTGTCATACTAATGGTATCTATTTATGTCACAATTAAGAACAGTGACCATGTTAGTCAGTATCAGAATGTTCACCTCCACCGGAAGTGTATTGGCAACTTGTCAGTTTTACAAAGCCACCACAGCAATCATACTTTAGCTTCTGCAGTAGATGCTATAGGTTGCTGAAGGCTTATCCCCTCCCTCCCACTAAAAGCACCGCACTTTCTGAGGCTGTCGTTCAATTTCGGACAGGAGACATTGACTTACATGACCATAAAGGTTTACTGTTCTGTTGCTGACACTAAGTTTCAGATCACCTTCTTTGGGAACTTCACACATCATAGACTGATTTGCCTCCCGAGATTAGAAATTGGCTAAAATATGTTGCTTGCTTGCTTGCCATTCTCTCACAAGCTATTCATCTCCCCACTTGTATTCCCACCACATGTCAGGAGCTGTTGACATGCTATGAAAAAGATATGAAGAAACAGCATTTGTCCCGTTTCTGCACTTTTCCAGTATTGTAGAATGTTGAATTATTCACTCACTTTCCTAACTAGTTTGTGGTAAATCTCTAATACATAACAAAACCCAATGCTCACTCATAAGGTAAAACAAATATTTAAACCTAAATAGATTATGCATCAGAATGATTTCATTTCCACATTTCTTCAAATATTATTTGCAGATAATAGGCAAATATTAGTTGCTGTCAACTTCAAAGACTTGTGGTGATGACGTTCAGTTTGTGGGGCACTCAAATGCGCGGCCATTAGTGCCCGTACAAAGTCCTAATGTTCTCACAGTCCAATTTTTACGTAGTCCAATCTAGCCACTGTCACAAATGATGATGATGAAATGATGAGGCCAACACAAATACCCAGTCCCCAGGAAGAGAAAATCCATACCTGGCTGGGAATCAAACATGGGACTTCATGATCCAGAGACAAAAAAGGCTAGCCACTAGACCACAAGCTGCGGACCCTCAAAGACTTGTGTTGGAAATTGGGAAATACAGAAGCGTCCGATCCCACCCGTCTGCTTTGACCCATGACGTCACAAATATGGCGGAAACAAAAACAAACACACACACTTTCCACAAGAAGCCTAATGACACTAACGGGACAAGCGCGGGAAATGGGGTGTTTTGGGTGGGGGGGCAAACTAAATATAAACAAATTTAGACGCCTTGCGTAGCTACAACGTGTAAGTGAAGACAGCCATGCATGAATACCCACCCACCTCCCCAGGGGTCGTAACCCCTGCAACCCATAGAAGATAAAGATGCTTCAGTAGCTGATTAGTGTTTTTTGTCTTTTTTTAAAAAAAAAAATCTCACGGGATAGAACGAACAGATCAGAAAGATAAATATAATAAACTAAAACAGAAATTCGAGGAAACAGATAATTAAAATAAGTAATAAGTGTTTTTAAATTTAAAAAAAAATCTCACGAGATAGAACGAACAGATCAGAAAAGTAAATAAAATAAGATAAAACAGAACTGGAGACAGTCACACTCAAAGTAAACTCCGCGCCGTCATGACGTCACACACGACAACACCCTTACGTCACGGGTCAAAGCCGACGCATTGGATCTGTCGACCCGGAAATTGTTGCTTATTTCTTATGAATACTACATCTTTCAAATGTGTTGGATTTGTTTTTAATTTACATGAATTTTAAGTTATGGCTTAGTTCAGTACAGCCCCCTCCCCATTTTTTCTTTCACGTTCCTCTTGACTGTTCTAATATTTTGAGAAACTGTATAAGTGATGAAGATCTGCACATCAAAACTTGCTGTATACAGTGTGTAGTTTGCACAATCAACATGAGAAACAAGTTAGGATCACTATACATAGAAGAAATACAAACAAAGGACACCTGAGTACATTATTATTACCAATCAACTCTACATTTATAATAGTCAGTTGTATCTTTTATTTACCTGGTAAAAACATCAAATTCAAAATTTGATATATAGTCATTACACGTTAGGTCTATGGTTGACTTTAAAGCCATGGCTTCGAGTCCAGAGCTGATGGGGTGAACTTCATTTAAAACTTGTCTGAATACTTTCCATGGTACAAGAGTGCTGAAAAAATGTAAATTACAAAATTGTGAGACCATTTCATTAGAATGTTTAAGTGCAATAAACATAGAAAATAGTGTTTACATAAAGTTTCAAATACTGGACAGCATAAAATACTAAAGATAAGTGAAATTTGCTATTTTTTGTCAGGAGAAAACTGAACAACATTTGATTAGATTTGATTTTAATTTTTTACATTACAGGTTATTGTCTGCCAACAACACCTCCACAATCAATGAATGACTGTGGCAAGGTATAACATATTAGAAATAATATGTTAAAAGTTGGTAAATCTACGGCTGCCTCAAAAAAGTCTCCAGTTATATTCTTAATGGTACATCAATAAGCCACCAGACAATGTATTCTACTCCATCACAAGTGGTTTCTCCTGCCTTTCAGCAAGAGAGGAATAGTATTTGCCAACCCCCTCCCCCCAAATTTAGTTGTATCGCAGATATTACTCTGTAGTGCAACCCCCAAGATCTAGATTATTTTGGCAATTTTTGAGCTGGCAAAACCAATTAATGTGCATAAGAAATGAAGGTGTCAGTAACAAACTGCTTTGTAGAATAACCAAATGTCAACATTCATGCCATATTTAATGCACTTTTCATTATAAAAACTGAAACGGAAACATCAGTTCAGAAAATCTGTATTAATTAACAAACCACCTATGAGTATTTTGGTGCATACACGAATTATGAAAAATGCATGGGTGGGCCACTATGTAAATCTTACGTTCACATTTCAAATTTAGAGTAGAATACAGTCCATGAGATGCTAGAAGCATTGGAGCACATTTGGTCCATCACCATGCTCCCATACTCCAACTCCGAAATACACAAAACTATGTATTGTAGCTCAGCAGCATTTTCGGAGCACTTGCTAGCCAAGCTATGGGATTACATTTGTTCCAACACACAGTATGTAGAATTGGATGACAATTTTTTTTCCCAACATTAGGTTTTGATGCTTAGTGACTATACAGCTTCAAAAGTGACATATCTCTTGTATACGGCTCACATCATCTGACTGCAAATAAGCCACCTGAGACCTTGTACATGGCCTGCTTTCAGCACAAATCCATTATTCTCATTTTAATTACTTTCTCTTCATCGTATGCAATCAATTGTGGCTTATTTATTACAAGTGTGATGGCGTCAGCTCTCTCAAAACATGTCAAAATAAATCATATAAAGCAACTCATATAAAATTCTACAACAAGAATTACATGTGATTAATTTCACCAGCCTGCCCACCCACTGTAATATGCTAAACCTAAATTTGTGTTTCATTCAAAAATACTACAAATATATTGCCTGTTTACATCAGTTATGTCAACCTGGATAAGGCAGTGGCTTAATGAACAGTGCCCAAGAAACTGGATGCATATAACTTCTACATAGAATGGAATGAATTTTCTTTAAATATCCATGAACTAAACTATGATGAGTCACACTTTAGTAGTTGGCTGTCACCTAGGCCTAAATGGAAAATTCAACTAGGATATTTCATGAGCAACTAAGTCTCAACAATAGAATTAATTTTTCACTCTGCAGCAGAGAGAGTGCCAATATGAAAATTTCCTGGCAGAACAAAACTGTGTGTCAGACCAGGACTCGAACCCGGGACCCTTGCCTTTCACAAGCAAGTGCTCTACCCGATGACCTAACCAAGCACAACATACAGCCCATCCTCACATATTTACTTCTGCCACACTCCATCTCCTACCTCCCAAATTTCACAGAAGTTCTACTGTCTAACATATGGGGTTAGTGCTCCTGGAAGAACGGATATTGCAGAGAGGTGGCTCAGCCACAGCATGCGAGACTGTTTCCATAATGAACTTTTTATTCTGCAGTGGTGTGTATGTTGATAAACTTCCTGGCAGATTTAAACTGTGTCCCACATAGGGACCTCAACTCGGAGTGCCAGTCAGTGGGTTACACAGAGCGTCCTGTTTGGAAAGTAGGACATGAGATATTGACTGAAGTAAAGCTGTGAAGATGGGTTGAGAGTTATGCTTGGGTAGCTCTGTTGGTAGAGCACTTACATACGAAAAGCACAAGTCCCAGCCAAGTAAATAGCTTTAATCTGACACAAATATCATATGAATCATCTGTTGAATAATGTTATACTTTTGCATATTTAGAAGTAGGCCTATGCATTTTTCACCAGTAGGGGTGTACGATTACCAGCTGGACGTAGATGAAATGAAGCAAATTTTGTGTGTGCAGCTGCACTCATTTTTTCAGAGAGGAAACCATAAAATTGTAAGATCTTGCAATCCATCATACTTCCAATGCCTTGCGTTTACATATGTGGCATGAATTCTTCACTACATTGAAACTGTTGTGCAATACAAGCAACTATACAACAAGTTCTTAAAATATGTCACTAATCAGTCCAATATGTGGAACAACTATTAAGCATACATGATATAAACCCCAGAAAGATAACACACACACAAAACCTATAAAGTAATTGGAAAACTCACTACAGACTAACAATATTATAAATGATATTCAAAGGAAACTAAAGTAACTGGCTGGGTGACGGAGAATGAAAACATTTAATAAAGAACGACTGCTGTACCTGTTACCAAAATTATTTTTCCAGAATTCTGCTGCATCGCTTTTTGTGATTCTAAATTGGTCACCAGCAAATGTTCCATTAGGGAATATTGCTTTGAGTTCACTTAACATATGACTAAAAACCAAACTAAGTTTCGTAAGGTTACGTCTATAGTGAGAATTCTCGTCAAACATCTTCTCTTTGCCTTCCTTAAAAAGTTTAATTGCTTGCTTGCATTTCCTCATCAAGTTCACTATAAATACGTTAAAATGTTCATTGCTGTGAAGAACCATCATCTTATCTTCATACTTCGAATAAATTAGCCTTAAGCGTTGATAAGTGTCAGGAAGAATATCTAAAATAAATGGTGGAGAGTTTTTCAAGTTCATTTTTTGATGTTGACACAGCTTCACAACTTTATCCATTAACTTCCATGTTTTGTCCAGCGTCCTTTTATCGGTGGCGAGCTTCGGGGGTGTCACTGCATCCGAGAACGCACCGTGAAGTTTTGAGAAGATCGATGTTATGTGTACTGTTCTATTCCTATTATTTGCCGCCATGATGACGTTTCTTCACACGCACCACACAATTTTCGCACTAATACGAACTTCCTTTACGAAGCTCTTCTTCGATATTACTTCCAAACTCTCCACGGTTTTCCACTGAACGACACTCCACCCGTCACCCAGCGAAACCGCTTCTTCACACAGTAAACGATGTGACACTTCATCCCACGCACTGCTCGTAAAGCTTCATAGACGAATCATATATGTTGCTAAATACTGAATTAAACTGACAAGGACAGAGGAAACACGCCATTTTCTACTACCGATATCAATTTGTGAATGAACTACATTTGTTGCCATCTATAGGGCAACACCGAAACTGGTTGTGGCGGGTGATATGAATTGATCATACGCGTACTCTTATTCCTGACTCAAGGAAATGGAATACGACTGTAAGGAAGGTAATACTTCATAGTATAAACTAGAAAGTGTATATGCTACTAACTTTTTAATCATTTTTTTAGTTCCGGCTAAATGAAAAGAGAAAGGCAACAAAGGATAAGTAAAATATTTAGTTGATTTGTTCTTAGTTTATTTTGCATTTCAGTAGACCACGTCAGTTTAACACAAGCAAGAAATCAAGGTATTGCATTAAATGCCCGACCCGAGTTACACCACAGTCTACTACACACGGTCGCGACACACACTACTACTAAGTTTGTTTTCGGTTGACAGCTGGAGTGACACTAGCGCTCCAAGTAGTGAGAAAGCTGTCACTTGCGCCGTAAGGATAATGTTTTTGTTTTATCACTTTTCTACACGATTTACGAAATATCTACTTTACTTTTTTTGCCTCCAAAATTTTGTGTAATATAGAAGAGAAAGATTATTCCAAAACAAGCGCAGATAGAGCTAATAGTCATGAACGCAGTGACAAGCTACAACGTGTCTGTGAAAAAATACATGTCACTTAGGATAAGTCTTCGATATCGCAGACGGTGGTTACACTATGGTCACGCCACAGTCTCTTGTTGGAAAGATATAGATACACAAACAGAAATACACATGGAAATGTACATACTATTTACGAAGTAAAAGAACTTTGTGCATACACCTATACAATCAAATATTCGTAAATGGGTGGCCTTAATGGAGATTTGTTCCTTGCGTTGCACGTGTGATCCTAATTGCTTCACATAATGTGCAGTATAGTATGCTTCCATACTTGGATACCAACAACGGCAGTATTTACAGAAGAGTGGTATATTGTGTGATCTGTTAAAGATATTTGCTTGTGCAAATCGCAATTGTCTTTTCAGTAAATTAGAATATTAGCATGTAACAGGAGATACTGTAAAATGATTCAGATCATATGTCTCTGACAGACAACGAAAAGTTCAACAGGAAAGAATATTGTCTTAAGCTATCAATCATCACCCAAATGAGAACTAATTCCTTATGGTGTGCCTAAGGTTTTACCTATGGGCCCTCACTTTTCCTTTTACCAGGTGACTAACTTTCTTAGATGACGCAAATATTGCAATAAATTACAAATCAAATATGATTTTTAAAAATGAAAAATTTTCATAAACATTAATAAACAGGTACTAGTGAATTATTTATCCCTAAACTTTGAAATGACACAGTATATGCAATTTGGAACTCGCAAGATGTTTCCTCCCAGTATATGTCTAAAATATGATGACAAGCAGTTAGAAGAGATTCACAGCATTTCATCCTTGGGATTACAATGAGATAATACATTCAGTTTGGAGGAGCATACAATAGAACAGCTGATGCGCCTAAACAAACCTTTATTTGCAATGGAAATGTTGTCAGACATAGATAATACAAAAATGAAAAGCTACTATACTTCCTTACTTTCACTTCTTAATGCCATATGGAATAATTTTTGGGCATAACACATCCAGCCAAGCGAACATTTTCTAACTACAAATTATTGTAGTATGCATTATTTGTGGTGTGAACTCAAGAATATGTTCAGATGATTGTTGAAGAAACTGGGGATACTAACTACTGGTTCCAATATATTTTTTCTTCAATGAAATTTATCACAAGTAGAAACCAGTAGCTCAGTTCATGGAAATAGTGCTAGAAATAAGAATAATCTTCACAAATATTTAAAGTCATTTACTTTGGTCCAGAAAGGTATCCCTCATTCAGAAATACTCTTTGACAAAAACTCAGCAGCACCCATAAAAAAGTTAGCTACTGGCAAAGAAATGTTTAAGAGGCGCCATAAGATTTATTGGGGACCAACTCCTTCAACTCTATCGACGAATTTCTTAGCACAACCAACTGACATGAAAATATTATTAATGATATCAAATAACGTGAATTGGACAGTTTCATTGTGGTGCGATCATTGTGAATAAGTATTGTAAACTGATTTCCTCCATTATGATGTATGAGTATAATGGCCAAAGATTTAACATGTACTCTGCAGTGAATTCAGGCATTCAATGAGTGAGTTAACTCTCCGATGTAAAATAAAATATAAGTGTTCTGAAATTTGAAGGGTCAGGTTCAGCTTAAATAAATAGCCTTAATTGTAGCATTTTGATACAAAGAAAAATTACAAAATTTCTTTGCTTCTTTGGAGATGTTTCACATTTACAATAATGAATTATGTGGAGAGTAACACTGTTGTTCACCTAAATATTCAATGCACTATTCGCTTCTTGCAGAAAGTGTCAATAGCTTTGTAGTACAAGCACCAAATAGTGAACTGTATTCACAGTGTAATGACTGATGGAATATTATTGTAATAGAATTGCAATTACACTCTTGGAAATGGAAAAAAGAACACATTGACACCGGTGTGTCAGACCCACCATACTTGCTCCGGACACTGCGAGAGGGCTGTACAAGCAATGATCACACGCACGGCACAGCGGACACACCAGGAACCGCGGTGTTGGCCGTCGAATGGCGCTAGCTGTGCAGCATTTGTGCACCGCCGCCGTCAGTGTCAGCCAGTTTGCCGTGGCATACGGAGCTCCATCGCAGTCTTTTAACACTGGTAGCATGCCGCAACAGCGTGGACGTGAACCGTATGTGCAGTTGACGGACTTTGAGTGAGGGCGTATAGTGGGCATGCGGGAGGCCGGGTGGACGTACCGCCGAATTGGTCAACACGTGGGGCGTGAGGTCTCCACAGTACATCGATGTTGTCGCCAGTGGTCGGCGGAAGGTGCACGTGCCCGTCGACCTGGGACCGGACCGCAGCGACGCACGGATGCACGCCAAGACCGTAGGATCCTACGCAGTGCCATAGGGGACCGCACCGCCACTTCCCAGCAAATTAGGGACACTGTTGCTCCTGGGGTATCGGCGAGGACCATTCGCAACCGTCTCCATGAAGCTGGGCTACGGTCCCGCACACCGTTAGGCCGTCTTCCGCTCACGCCCCAACATCGTGCAGCCCGCCTCCAGTGGTGTTGCGACAGGCGTGAATGGATGGACGAATGGAGACGTGTCGTCCTCAGCGATGAGAGTCGCTTCTGCCTTGGTGCCAATGATGGTCGTATGCGTGTTTGGCACCGTGCAGGTGAGCGCCACAATCAGGACTGCATACGACCGAGGCACACAGGGCCAACACCCGGCATCATGGTGTGGGGAGCGATCTCCTACACTGGCCGTACACCACTGGTGATCGTCGAGGGGACACTGAATAGTGCACGGTACATCCAAACCGTCATCGAACCCATCGTTCTACCATTCCTAGACCGGCAAGGGAACTTGCTGTTCCAACAGGACAATGCTCGTCCACATGTATCCCGTGCCACCCAACGTGCTCTAGAAGGTGTAAGTCAACTACCCTGGCCAGCAAGATCTCCGGATCTGTCCCCCATTGAGCATGTTTGGGACTGGATGAAGCGTCGTCTCACGCGGTCTGCACGTCCAGCACGAACGCTGGTCCAACTGAGGCGCCAGGTGGAAATGGCATGGCAAGCCGTTCCACAGGACTACATCCAGCATCTCTACGATCGTCTCCATGGGAGAATAGCAGCCTGCATTGCTGCGAAAGGTGGATATACACTGTACTAGTGCCGACATTGAGCATGCTCTGTTGCCTGTGTCTATGTGCCTGTGGTTCTGTCAGTGTGATCATGTGATGTATCTGACCCCAGGAATGCGTCAATAAAGTTTCCCCTTCCTGGGACAATGAATTCACGGTGTTCTTATTTCAATTTCCAGGAGTGTATATGGGGAGGTCGTTCACAAAGTGAAATAGAAGAAAATTTCAAGTAACTGTATAGTAATTTCCTATGTAATTTGTTCTAGATGAAAGATATTCATAATCTTAAGATATACATATAACAAACAGGACAGTAAAGTACATGAAAAATTAATATGTGAAAGGTGCCATAGTGCTTAAGGTAATGCACTCACGTTCAGTATGATTATTTCGGTTTTCCGTACTTCCCTTGCATTGATAAAGGAGGAAACTGCGATGTATACATCCATAAAGGCCATTCTTGTCGCCTCTCCTCACCTAATCCAAACTAATCTTCCTTCTATATATGTACAGGGTTTCCCTCCTAACAATCATCAGACGCATTTTACCCGCGGTTTCGGCAGATATTTGTAATTTTGTATTTGCAATGTGTAGCTGGAGTCAGTTCAAACAAATTCCGCTTATCACGTTTTTCATGCTACTACTAGTGTCGACTGAAAGCGTTAATTTGTTTGTTGTTGCAAACAAAATGATTTTCTGCTGCAACACCAGAGAAAACGCGACTGATGATTCTCAGGAGAGACACCTGGTATACATATATTTGCTGAACCACTTGAGAACATGCGCCTGAGGAGTCTTAGGAAAGACACTATCGGATGTTTCTGCTACGAGTTGTCAAGAACGTATTTTCAGATGTTTCGGCAGATATTTATAATTTGGTTTTGCAAGATGTAGCTGGAGTTTGCCCAAGCAAATACAGCTATTCATACACTACCCACTGTCAACAGAAACCGTCGGTATGCTCCCAGTTTCAATGAAAACGATTTTTAAAGGGAAATTTTAGGTGCCAATTCGAGAGAACAGTTCCAGATTTGTGTAATGCAATGTTTGTTTCACTGCTACATGTTAACAGGAAAAGTAAAACATGATCAGTAACTATTACTCCAGCAGCCATTCACGTGTCGCACTGCCCTATGCCGACAACTATTGCTATGCAGCAGTGCACCTCACTCACTGCTAAAATGTTGTGCGTTCTTCCTGCCTTACTGTCCCTGTAAAAACAAACAGATAAAAACCAATATCGCACAAGACAAATTTGGGAGTACTCTATCGAATGGACACGTAAAATTCCCTGTAAACAACAGTTTGTGTGTAACAGGAAACAAACTGAGCTTTCATTTGAAACCAGGGAATACATGAAACATGTCATAAGCAGAATTTGGATTTATTCCAGCTACACAGCTACACATCAAAACACAGAACTGCAGGTACCTACCAAAATTCCAGAGAAAATGCGTCAGATAACTGTTAGGAGAGACACCCTCGATATATATATATATATATATGTGCTGTTTCTTACCAAACTACATATGTATCTGAAAAGCTAGTAAGGGTATTGGGTACTATAGTGTAGGCTGTTCTCAAAAACAGCTGTCTGTTAAGAAAAAAATTCAATATGTTGCGCCATTTCCCAGTTAATTATCATTGTAGTTAGCCAGTCAGGCTGTTTTGGATGAACAGTCAAGTGGCCCCCAGAGGTGGTGTCACCGAACACGTTCTTCCATTTGGTTTCCTAACAGAGAAAAAGGGAGCAATACAAAAATTGGACAGCTGATGGTAGTAAGGATTGAATCATAGCTATGCTATGAGAGCCACTGACATTAATTTTCCTTGTGGGCCGCTTGAGTTTTCACATGCAACGACCTGATTTGCTAACTTCAGCGCTAATTAACTCAGAAGCATTGCTACATATCGATTTTTTTCTTAACAGTCATTTCTCAGCACAACTTACTCTTGCTATTCCGACTTTGTTTTGACAATCTTGTATACAGGGTGAACATAACGTCCAGGAACACTTTCAATTATTTATTGCACAAGAACCAAACATTGTACAGATATCATACATATGTCATTTTGAAGAGAAATCCTAAAGTTTTTTTTTTTTCGTGTATACCGCCACAGCATAGTTTGGTAATTTGCCAACAGTCAGCGCTAGTCGCAAACATGGCGAGTTCAGGTGTGGAGTGAGGTTTCTGTGTGTTGGAGTTCGACAAAAACACGTGTGCTTCAGCTGTTCAACGGATGTTTAGAACCAAATACAGTAAGAAGCCATCAACCAGGAAGGCTATTTACCACTGGCACAACAAATTCGTTACGACAGGTTGCTTGTGCCTGACAAAGGCATTCATAAGGGGTTCAATGAAATCGGTGCCTCATGCATCCTGTGAACTCGAAATGGCTCCATTGACAGTGCGGATAGTCCTGTGACAGAAGCTATCTATGAAACCATTCAAATTGGAGCTAGTGCAGAAGCTGAATGACAACGACAAAGACAAGCGTTTTGAGTTTGGTCACAGTTGCAACAATTGAATGAGAATGGGGGTGGCATTGTGGATTGCTTAGTTTTTAGCGACAAAGCCATTTTTTACACATGGGAAAGTGAACAGGCGCAAGTGTCGAATGTGGGGTACAAAGCATCCACATGAATGCACTGAATCTGAGCATGATTCCCCAAAGGTAAATGTTTTTCGTGCCTTGTCACGTCGAAAACTGTATGGGCATTCTTATTCGCCAAGAACACTGTCACTGGATATTCCTACTTGGACATGTTTCAGCAATGGCTGATGCCTCAAATGCAATCGGACTCTCCGTTCATCTTGTAGCAGGATGGGCCTCATATCCATTTTCATCGTGAAATTCATGGGTACCATAACACAAAGCAGACCTCTGGGAGAGAATACAGGAAGCAACTGCCACAGTCGACGATGTCATGGTGGTATGGGTACAGCAAGAATTGGATTACCGTATTAACGTCTGCTGGGTCACTCATGGTTCACATATCGAATGTTTGTAACAAACCTTTCAGAGTTTATCTTGAAAATGCAGTATGTATGACATCAGTACAATGTCTAGTTCTTGTGCAATAAATAATTGAAAGTGTTCCCAGACTTTGTGTACACTCTGTAAATATACATATTAATAAAACCGACAAACTTCAGGAGCAGATTGCTGACTGGAGATGGAGGAAAAAAGGTCCAATGAACATCTGTCTGGATATGCTTTGTTACCACATTAGATGGTACTGATGAATGAAAACTTCTCTGACAATGTGCCATGTGTTCCTTGTTTGTTGCAGTCTGTGTGATTGATGCAGTGTCCTGTAACTAGCAGAATGGTCTGGTATTCATGTCAGGAATAGCCCAGATTGTGTTTATGCATGGCCAGGCAGATGTAAACAGTCGACAGGCAGTAAGGCGATACCAAAACAAGTACCTTCACAGACACCTACAATATCACACAATATGTCAATTCTTTTTGGACATCTGTGTGATCCTGGGTCCTTTCAGACAGACGAATGTGCAGCTTTGGAGGATCAGGTTCTATAGAGTATTGAGCTGAAACCTAGCACCCACCAACATGGTGTAGGCCGAAGTACGATTATGTATATTCTATGTGGCAGTCGCTACTATCCCTATCACCTGCAATGAGTGCAAGGATTATCAGTAGTGGATTTCCCTCTATGGAAAGGACTTCATCGACTGTTTTTATATCGGACCATTACAATTATGGGATTTTTGTCGTCAATGTTCTTTACCGATGGAGCAACCTTTACCAGAGCTGACATTGCAAACCTGCATAATCGTCATCTGTGGGCTGCAGACAGTCTTTGAGGAATAGTTGAGGTGTCTCATGAGCATCAGTTCAGCATCAACATGTGGGCAGCGTTTTTTGACGACTACAAACTTGGGCCAATTATCATTCCACAATGCATTGAGGGAGGAAAACACCTGGACTTCCTGTAAAATATTCTGCCTAGGCTGCTTCAGAAAGTGCTTATCGCAATACGACAGGTTATGTGGTTTCTGTACAGTAGAGCACCATCCAATTTTCGCATTACAGTTCACTGACATGTCAACAACATCTTTCCTAGTCATTGTATAGGATGCAGAAGCCCTGTAGCATGGCCTACTAAATCAGCAAACGTAAATCCCCTAAATTTTTATCTCTGGGGGCATCTGAAAATCGTTGTGTATGCTGAACCAGTTCCTGAGGCAAGTGCTCTACCATCTGCGCTACCCAAGCATGACTCATGAACCATCCTCACAGCTTCAATTCTGACAGTACCTCGTCTCCTAGCTTCCAAACTTCAAATAAGCTCTTCTGTGAACCTTGCAGAACTAGCACTCCTGGATGAAAGGATATTGCGGAGACATGGCTTAGCCACAGCCTAAGGGATGTTTTCAGAATGAGAGTGTGAGAGTTCGAGTCTCAGTCCGGCACACAGTTTCAACCTGTGTATAAGTACATAAGGAAAAGCCTTGACACACTACGATGAACGTTAAAAAATAATGACAATAAACACTATCACGACCACTGTAAGCATTGGCAAAGATGTATTTTGCTACACCGGAAGGCGAATGACAAATGATGGAAATTTTGTTCAATTCTTTAGCAGACTCTGTCTTAAGTTCTCATAGGGAGAAGACATATTCCTGTGAGAAGTATGTAATAAACATTGTGTTATTTGAATAATAATTTTTATGAAAGTACGAAGTGTGACTTCTTTTTAGTCCAAAACCACGAATTTTTCTTTTCTTCCGTGCATTATGCTAACGTCATGTCACTGTAGCTGCCTGCATCTGAAGAGGAAGACCGATAAAAATCAGCATTGTATTCAATGTCAAAAATAAGAAGTACTTATGGCAGAAGAAGAAATATATATATATATATATATATATATATATATATATATATATATATATATAACTAATTTATGGAAATCTCAACGGCGTAGAGAACGCAAAATTCGACGTAAGTTCACACTAATACTGACTTACTGTGTATAAGAATTGTAAATTAAGATCAAAAGATAATCCATTCGATCCAACCCATTCACTTCAAAGTTTATAAAAATCAAACTTGATACTATTGTAATTAATTTGTTACGCACAATTGCCGACCTGGTGACATGACATTGAGAAAATCATGAAACAAGTTGTGTATAAGGTACAGTGTTCAAAATTATTTATGACATTGTATGAAATTTATTCACGTACTAACTATTTTTAAATTTTCATGTGCAACATCACGACTGGGAGCAAAATAACCAGAACCAAAAATTCTTGTGGATAAAGTAACCAATCCAAAAAGAAATCATAAGTGAAACCGGAATTTACGCTAAGTTTTGAAAATACGGTGTTTGTTTCATCGCAGCAAAGGTAGGACCGCTACACAACCACTTGCTTAGCTACGCTTGGTAGCGTCTCCTGCATTGTAATTAGACATCTTTCCTTAATTTTCCTTTCCTAAATGTATTGTAGAGAACATTTCAGGAATGTTTACATAATGGTTAGCGAGAGAAAACTTAAGTTTTGGTGTCATAACATTTAGTGCATCATAAAAGTAGCGAATTAACGTTTGACGACAGGTAAATCGTATTTCTAAGTTTCCGAAAAAAATATATTTCAATTTCCTATTATCCAAAATTTTAATTTTAATCTTTAGTCAAAATGGCAAAAATCAGTTTCCATTATTGTTGACAATGGCGAAAACACAATGAGCCAAGATGGCATACAATTGCAAGACAAAACATCTGAAGTACCAGCGCCATGTCTTCCACACTCAGAAGTATTAGGTAGTTCAGAGATGAAAATAACCAAAGTAACAAGTGCTAGTGAGCTTTCACAGAGTTCTAACTTTGATGGTACATTGATGACAATAGATGAAACTACATCACGTATCTCCACAAGTAACATTCTGCTTGCACAGGAAAACATAGAAAGCGAAGATAACACGATTTTTGACAACACTTTACCGTCACCCATCATACGAAATCCAAATGTTAATTTACAAAGTACAGTTGTTAACAACCAAAGTATATTAGATACTAACCAAATTAGCGCACTTACTGCGATACTTCGAAAACTCGATAGCTTGGACACCGAAATAAAAAATACAAACACCAGTTTGCATACAGACATAAATACAAAATTTGACAGTTTGTCGCAAAACCCCACCATAGTCACAAAAGACATAAACAACATGAAACAAGAGCAGAAACAAGTTTTAAAAGATTTTTAGGATACAGTCACACAATAGGTCAGTGATTTGACAAAGAATTTTCACGACGAAATGAAAGTAAAATTTAAAGACAAGGAAAAACAGTTAAAGCAAGATGTACATTCCAAAGTAAACAATGACATTACGGGAATATAACCGAAATTAGACACTCTTAACGAGCAGAATGATACAGTAGAGCAGCGAATTTAAGCGATTAAAGACACACACACAAACCTGGAAGCTACACAAACACAATTAACTTCCACAATAAAGAACATCACTACCATAGTGAACAAACTGTATCAGGATTACGAAGATCTACCAATAGCAATTGAAGAACTCTTTGCCAAAAAGGAAAGACACAAAATTAGTGAAAATTTATCTGATGTAATTTCACAAGCTGAAGCAGGTACTTTGGACAAAACCAGTACTGTAGCGGAAAAAGTAGTGAAATAATGTAGTTTAATCACTGATGTAGTTGAAAAAGTTATTCAGCAAAAGGAAAATTACATTATCGACAAAGTAAACACCAATTTGTAAGCTACAGAGCACAGGATACGCAACTACTTAGGTGAAACTGTTACAGAGACACAAGTTGTACACATAAACAAAGTGCCAGCCACAGCAAACCAAAGTAGTGCAAATCCCACAAACAATGCCAGTAGTAATTACAGATCACAGAGTGTAAGTTTACATGGCATAACACCAGAACCAGTACCTATGAGAAATGTAAATAATTATGACAGCTGTGTATACACAGCACAAAATGCAAACAGCATATCCCCTATATTTGCTGAGGCAGGTCTATTAAGACACCGTCAGTTTCCAACGTTTACGAGTGAAGGTAAGAGGATGAATCCTGTTGTATTTATTAGTGCTTTTCGACATGTGTTTCCTAGAAATTGAACAGAAGCACAAAAGATCAGATTTGTTGTTGCGTACACACAAGGCAATGTACTTTTGTGGGCAACCAAGGTCGCTGAGCGTTCTACCACATATTTTCAATTTCAACGGGCATTTCTTGACAAATACTGGTCAGAAGCCGCACAGGAGAAACTTAGGCGAGAGGTTTTTAACCCCATCCCTTTTAACAGCAAATATGGTATCTTGCGAGAATGTTTTGAGAAGTATCTCAACAATCCTATTTCTCATGTGGACGTTTAAAAAATTTTAAAAAGTCGTTTGCCATCACACATTCGTGAAAAATTAGTTACCACACCTGAGCACAACACAGAATATTTTCTATCCATTTTAGATTCAATCGACCTAATATACGGGAAGAGAGTAATAACAAATAGAGCACCAGACAGCCAAGCACCACAACAACATAATTCGAATAATCAATACAAAAAAAACTGGACACGAACATACAGTAAGGATGGTATGTGCAACAGCAAGAATACATTAACCGCAGTAATGGATACGGGAATTGAAATGACAAGAACAAAAGATTTAAACGAAACTTTCCGTATAACACAAACGATTACCATCCACAAGCTAATGTCAATCCCTCATCTCACAAAAATGGCTGGTGCGCGGCAACAACAATAACATTCCACACACCGTACTGCAGCCAACCTTTGCCCAACAAAATCGCAAATACGGGAACATTTCACAACAGCAATATGAACACTCGAGAAAGTATGTCGCGAGCTGGTAACGATACAAACTGGAGAAACAATCACACAGTACAACTGACAGAAATTGTTCTGTGTGCAGAAGTAGATGAGACTACACCACAGGAAAACCTGAATCGGTCATAGTTGAGCCCTGTACTATAGATCTTACAAGAGGTGGGGGCAAATCAGATTTTCAAACATGTTTCGTACGATACGATGAGCAAGGAGACATAAAAGTCGATCTATACCAACATGAACTAGATTAGACGAAAAATACACTAGAAGAACAAGTGCAAGCAGTAATCAGGGTGAAAATTCTTGGTATAGACGCACAGTTAATACTTCACACTGGTACCATGACTAATTTAATGTCTGATGCATTTTTCACTGAATTAAACAGACAGAACAAATTTCCTGTTTTTCCAGTACAAAATTGCAAAGTACGAACCGCTACTGGTAGCAAGACCAAACTAGTAAAATACAAAGCTCTTATCACAGTGCAAATTTAACAATTTTCTGTGCAATGTAATTTTTGAATAGTAGACAAACTTATAGTCAACCGCTTGATAGGCATGGACACATTTAGAGCATACAAAACTGAAATAGACATAGGTAATGGTAAGTGCCATTTCTTTGAGAAAGAACAAAAATTTTCTATTAGCCTAATTACAACAGCGGAGAGGTATAACAAAGTAAAGCCAGAACCCGATGTCACTGTATTTTTTGAACAAATGTGATAACGAACATGATACCGACACTGAAGTTAACCATAAATTAGTAGAACTAAAAATGAACGAATCAAATATTCTAGATACTACACAACGACAAGAACTTTCTGACTTAGTATTTAGATATGCAAATGTTTTTAATAAGAATCCAGGAGTAATCAAAGATTATGAATATAAATTTAATTTGTATCCTCACAAAACATTTTGTGTTATGTCTTACCCCATACTGTGGGCTAAGTGTGAAGCAGTTAAGCAGGAAATCAATCAGATGAGCAATTGGGGAATGATACAGCCATCATTTTCGCCAGATTGCAGTCCAACACTACCAGTTAGAAACCTGATGGATCAGTATGACTAGTTTTAGATGCTAGAGGCATAAACAAAATCCTAGTACCAGTAAGAACAAAACTAGACAATTTAGAGGAATTTTATAACAACAGATATTGCCACACCATCGATCTGAAAGTCCTACTGGCAAATAATATTACATGAGGAGAGTAGAAAATACACAGCATTTGTCTGCAATGGCAGGAGTTATGAATTTCAAGTTCTACAATTTGGCTTAAACATTAGCGCAGGTGTATTTATATGAGCTTTGGACAAGGTCTTAGTACCAGAATTGCTCAGTAAGGTTACCATTTATGTTGACGACATGTTAATAGCCACATCAACTTAGTCATAACATATCAGTCTAATGGAAAAAGTATTTCAGAGATTTACAGAATACAAAGTAACAGCAAATCTTAAGAAATCTAACTTTGTCAAAGAACAAGTAAAATTTTTAGGACATATCGCATCACAACAGGGTATATTACCAGACACAAAGGAACTAGATGCCATACGTAATTGCCCGACCCCAAGGAACAAAAAACAATTGAAAGCATATCTAGGACTAACCTCTTTTTTCCGAAAATTTATACCACAGCAACTTATCAATAGCGATGCCCTACTTAGCCTGTTGAGAAAAAGTAGGCCTTGGCTATAGGATGAGAGATGCCAGGAGGACTTTGCCAAAATTAAAAATCCATTAATATTAGCAAACATTTTGAGTAATCTTTTGTTTAACCACAGACCCCTCATTTCAGGGGCTGGGGGCATGCTTGTTCCAGATACAAGAAGAAGAAGGAAAAACAGTACCCAAAGTCATTAGCTTTGCCAGCAGAACTTTATCAGAGGCAGAAAGATCATATTCCATATCAGAACTGGAAAGCTTAGCAGTAATTTGGGTGTTTAAAAAATTTGACAATTTTCTTTGGGGTAAGAACACTGAAGTCTATTGTGATCACCAATCATTATCTTTTCTTTTAACATGTAAGCTATTACACTGAAGACTAGCGAGGTGGTGTTTGAATCTACAAGAATTCAATTTTGAAATAATATACACAAAAGGCAGTCAGAATGTTATCGCAGATGCACTATCCAGATTACCGCAGCGACTAGACAAGTTCAGTGAACTGTCTGAAAACGATTTAGAAATCCTAACATTATTGATGCAAAGTAATACACAAAAATGAGATTACAAAAAAATTTGTAAACAGATGAGAACGATACAACATCAAAACAATAGGTGGAACAAGGTAATACAAAATCTTAACCAGAATATAAAACATGACGTATTGACGAATTTATCAAACATACACATGTAGTATGGGGACACTACGGAGTAACAAAATGTACGGACAAGATTTCCAAACTTTGTTACTTTCCTGATTTACGAGGATGTGTTTCACAAATATTAAGAAAGTGTGCTTTTTGCCAAAGAACAAAACAATCCAATATGTCAAAGTTTACAGAACTACACCCCATATTAACCAAAGCTCCACTGGAAATGGTTTCTCTGGATATCGCAGGCCCATATCCCAGAGGATAATTATGTGTCAAATACATAATAGCTCTTTATGATATTTTCACATAATACATCAAACTTTATGCTATCAAAACTCCTACAGCCAGTAGCATCATAAAGAGAATTGAAGAGGATTACTTACAAACAGTAGGGAAACCCAAGTAATATTAACAGACAACACAGTCTATTTCATAGGAAATGAATCGAAACAATTCATCAATACACAGGGCATTAAACATATCTTGGTAAGTTTTTTCCATCCCGAAGTAAGTCCTGTGGAGAGGGTGTTTAAAGAATTCAATATATTTATAAGGACATACACTCCTAATAAGCATTCATGATGGATCGAATATGTGACTCCATTTATGCAAATAGTAAACAATCTCCCCCAGTTTTACACAGGTTTCACTCCTAATGAACTGATATTTAACATAAAGCACTCTGACGAATGGGAATCACCCATGCCAAAATTACCTACTAAAGAGTTAACTTTACAGGATACAATCAAACAAGCAATAATGACACTAGAGAATAGAGCAGAATACAGAAAGAGAATACACAACAAAAAGTTAAAACGAGTTACACATTTTTTAGAAGGGCAATGAGTCCTCTTGAGAACACATCCCAAATCGACAAAGATCGGTAAGCTAAATAAAAAATGGCAGTTACTATACTCAGGACCATATACTATTGCAAAAATACCTTATCCTCGAATTTATAGGTTGGTATATGAAAGAACAGGGAGAGACAAAGGTCTCCACCTCACAAAGACAAGGTTTTCAAGGACAGTGACACAATACTACAGCAGTTTTCATGTCATAAAATATATTTATAAGTAATGTCATAGTTTAATAAGTAAAAAAATTGTATCATGTGTATTTCTGAATGAAATATGGATAACCCTAAGTAATTTTCTTGTATTGTAAGCAAAGACAAACATTTGATGACAAGCAAGTGTAAAAACACAGCTTCACACGAAGCGAAATGCAAACTCGAGCAGCGTATGACTCAGCTGTGTGCGCTCAACAATGCATGCTTGCGTCAGTACTAGGAAAGAGAGGTTGACCTTGTGTAAGCGCAACAGGCTAACTCACGGCGTAACCAAATAGAAATGCAAAGCTGCACAAGTATCAAACTCAATTTCAAAATAAATGATAACTTGTATTACTATATTTACTATCAGGGAACGAAAGAATATAATATTATATCAACATATGAAGTTACATCAATACTAAGATATATACACATTATAAGTAGAAGTAAAAGAAAACATTACAACGAAACATACAAGATGTGTTATCTAACAAAAGATAAGATACCATAGGAACTGTCAAAGTAACTTTCTTTGTAGTGTAAATGATCAGAAAGAATTAAAATGCAAGTGAATAAATATATAAACAAATAAGAATGAAATATGAAAAAGTCTTCAAATGAATGTGATGACCGAGTATATGAGTGGCCTATGAGCTACGAAACACAATTAGTTTTAAAGTTAGTTAAAAGTTTTATATATTGCAGCGACCAGTGCATCGACATGGCGCAGAAGAGGAGATTAACGATGTGCGCTATTGGTACCAAATGAAAAAAATGGGCTACACCTCAAAGAAATTATTTAGTTATTAATATGTCTATATGTACATTTTGGTCATCAAGCAAACTAAGAAGAATAAACATCATCACAGTGCAACTATAAACCATTTACCCAAACCTAATGACTACAAAGTGCACATAAAGACAGAGGCATGTAACCTCAAATAAAATCAATTCCTATCGTGTCACACGTGAATACAAACGACGCATTTCCACGTAATTGTAAAGAGGTAAGCATGAAGTATTACAGAAACTTCTGCATTACGAACACAAAGCTACACATAAACAAATATAAGCAACACTAAGGTAAAAAAAATATGATGGTATCTGAGTAAATCGTTAATATGTTTCGTTTCCATGAAAAAGGATTTCCTTGATAAGTGACTTAAGAAAGTACAAACAACACTTCCTTGGTAGTCCATAAACCAGTAGAATAGTAATTCCTTATTCACTCCCTAATGCAGAAGGTGGCGCCAAAACGGAGTTAAGCCAGCAATGCGTAATGTAGAATCCATATGTAAATGTTTTTCTCTATTTTTCCCTAGGAAAACATTAAACTCTCATAACTGATGTATGTACGACTGCAAAACAAAATGTAGATGCATTAAATGCTTATATAGTAACACAATGTAATGAGATATAAATAAGTTATATGCAATTACGTATGAAAGAATTGTGAAGTTTACAAACAAACTGTATTGACCAACAACTGTAATTGAAGAAGGAATTTTCTAATAAATAAAATGTTCTCGGGTCTCCAACCACGTCAATTGATTAAAACTACACGAGCTTTCGGCCAAGCACTCCTTGGCCACTGTCAAGTGTTATGACTGCCAGTGGGCTGTTGGTGTGCCCTTATATACGCTAGCTGCTGGCTGTGACGTCACTGGTGCCCGTGACATTGCCAAATATGGGCATGTTTTGAGTCGGCGTTCGATGTGCCGTCTTCAACCGCGCGATCGCTGGATCCCACACAGTGCTAAGCTGTAAGCCACCGTCTCTATTCAGGGTGTTTGTGGTAATTTTTATTTCAATAGCTTCCTTTATTAAACTGTCCCAGAAGCCGTCAGTACGAGCCACGACAGAGGTATCGCCAAATTTTATGTGGTGACCGTTTTCTAACGCATGCCCAGCTAACGCAGGTTTCTCTAGATAGCGTAGGCTATAATACCTCTTATGTTCTTTCCTGCGTTGTTCCACAGTGCGCACTGTTTGTCTGATGTACTTCTGGTCACACTCACAAGGTATTTCATAGACTCCAGGTGTTCTGAGACCTACGGCGTCTTTAACTGGTCTCAGTAATTGACGGATTTTCGTTGGAGGCCTGAAGATTTATTTGATCTTGTGTCTTTTCAACAAGCGGCTTATCTTGCAAGACACAGAGCCACAGAATGGCAGCATAGCAAGTTTCTTTTCCTCCTCTTCGTCTGTGGTCTTATTCTGATATTTCTCAGAAATCACTTCTTTCACTTGATGGGTGCTGTAGCCGTTATTCCTGAAAACCTTGCATAAGTGGCTCAGTTCGTGGGGCAGGTTGTCGTCGTCTGATATTACTCTTGCACGATGCACCAATGTTAGCAATACTGTGCGCTTCTGTGCTGGATGATGATGGCTGGTGGTGTGCAGGTACAGGTCCGTGTGGGTGGGTTTTCTGTAGACGCTGTGCCAATGCACCCATTTCGTTTATGGTGGACAAGGACGTCGAGGAAGTTCAATGCATTATCTTTTTCCACCTCCATGTTGAACTGGATATTACTGTTGTATAGGTACAGCTATACATATGTTATAGGATTGTCAGCGAAAATTATGAGGTTTGGGCTTTTCCTTATGTACCTATACAACAGTATATAGTCCTTAGCCAGTGTCAACTACTGTACTAGCAGAGTGTTTTCGATCATGTGACCAAATCTTTGTATTTAATTTATTTATTTATTTAGCGTATGGCTATACATGCAACATTAGTACATCAAGGGTTAGACATTAAAATCTTATAACAATCATAAATATAATTTATGTTTATATTGGTCAGTTAAAAGGTTATATCGAGGTTTGAAATCCATTCTAGTGCTGATGGGGATGCCTCCAGGAAGTCAGACCAGTTCCTTGCATATGCTCGCAAGGAGCATTCACCATGGATGTGTTGGATCGTCTGTCTAGGGGCACCGCAGTCGCATTCTGGTGACATCGCTCTTCCCCATTTGTGTAGTGAATCCGCACACCTGCCATGTCCAGTATGTATTCGATTTAATGCGGACCATGTTTTCCGTGTTATTTCCATTCCAGAGATGTTGCAGTTATAGCTCTCAAACCAGGTCTGTAGTTGGTCATTTGTCTTTTGGTTCCAATCTAGTCTCCATTGTTTCATGTGGTCATAGTTATTATTTTGAAGCTGCTCAGCAGTGCGTATGGGTGGCTTTCTTGGTTTCAATCGAGTGTGTCGCAGTTGTGAGAATTCTTCTTTAATTGGTAGTTCTGGTTTTGTCTCCATCTTTCTGAATTCGTGCAGTAGGGCCGCTTTTATACGCAGGTCCGGGGGCAGAATATTACATAGCACCGGTAACCAGTATGTGGGCGTTGATTTAACAGTTCCAGAAATCAACCTCATTGTGTTATTTAATTGCCTGTCAATAAGTTTGGTGTGACAGCTATTAATCCAGACTGGAGCGCAGTACTCAGCCACGGAGAACACTAAGGCGATAGATGAGGTGCGTATGTTTTTGCATTAGCTCCCCAAGTAGTACCGCTAAGTTTTTGGATGATGTTATTCCGTGTTCCAATTTTTGCAGTGGTGTTCTCCAGATTTTTTTGATAAGAAAGAGTGCGATCCAATGTTATACCTAAGTACTTTGGAAACTTATTATGTTTGAGGTTGGTGTTTCCGAGTTTTATGTTAATAATTTCGTTTGCCATTTTGTTATTAAGATGGAATGTAGATACTTCAGTTTTGTTAGGGTTTGGCTTGAGTCTCCATTTCTTGAAATAATTGTATAGTATTTCAACGTCATTATTAAGGCTTCCTCTGTATTGAAGAGATACTTGTCTCTGGTAGCGAGTGCTATGTCATCCGCATAGCAAAATTTTCTTGACTTTGTGTTTGGGAGATATGCTATATAGAGGTTAAACAGAAGAGGGGCAATACGGAGCCTTGCAGAAGCCCATTGTTAATAAGTTTTGTTTACTTGTCTTTCCGTTTAGGGTGACCTGGAAGGTTCTGTTACTCAGCATATTATGTATTAAGGATGTTAGAATCTGGCAAGGAATCACTCGTAAGAGTTTGTAAATTATTCCATCTCTCCAAACAGTATCATATGCAGATGTTAAGTCTAGAAATACAGCACTTGTTTTCAATTTCTGTTGAAAGTCAGCCTCTATGTAGGATGTTAATGCCAGAACTTGGTCACAGCAACTACGGCCAGGTCTGAAGCCTGCCTGTTCTATAGTAAGTTCTCCATAATAATGCCGCTAATTCGATTATGGACAAGTCGTTCGAGAAGTTTGTATGTACAGCTAAGAAGTGCTATTGGTCTGTAGCTTAGCGGTTGGTCTGCTGGTTTCCCTGGTTTCAGCAAAGCTATTATTCTTGCCTTTTTGAATTCTCTAGCGAGATGGTTTGTAGTCAAAATGTTCGAAAAGAAATTTGCCAGCCATTTGACTACGTTCTTTCCAGCATAGGTTAGAAATTCTGGATGTATGTTGTCAAAACCTGGGGCTTTGCCCGGTTTCATATCCTTGAGGGCAGTAATGACATCATCCTCAGTGAATGGTCTGGAAAGCTCTGATATATTTGGAATATTCTTTTTTAGTGTTCTGAGTTTGCGCTTAATCATCCTGGTATGTGGTTTCTCTCTCGGAGCTCTTGACATTTCGACAATGTTATTTGCAATTTTCTCTGGTGTTATGGTTGGATTTTTCTGGGCTGGTCTTGTCGTACCTCCGAGTTTACGTAACAAACTCCATGCCTTCCTACTTGATTGAGTGAAATTCATTCTTTCAGTTGCTTCAGTCCATCGTTGTCTTCTTGCGGAATCTAGATTGTGGAGGAGGTTGTCAGCTATTTCTTGGTCACCACTACTAGTAAAATCCTCATATAGCTGATGGCATTTTGCATCCCATCCTGGGATGTATTCTTTTCGAAACCCCCTAGGGATGTGTTTTTTAGCTGTGGTAATTATAGCTCCATGTTCATTATTTTGGGTGTATCGCCACATTTCATGATGGCTATTAAAATCACCGGCATATAACGTTGGGTGTTCATGTACGGGTAGTACAATACTTGGCCAGATTTGGTTTGGTGGTTTGTAGACATTTATAAGTCTTATGTTGTCTACTTTTATATCAACAACATGGATGTTGTTTTCTGTGCTTGTGGACAGCAGGTGTGCATGTTCAATATCGGATCGGGCATATGTGGCAGTGCCATAGGTGTGATGAAATGTTGGAAGCCTTGAATACGTCCTCTTCTTTGTAAGCCTTCCTGCGAGTTGGTATGTGTTTCCTGAAGGAGTACCATATCGATGCTATTGTCTAATAGAAACTTTGAAAGATATTCAGATTTGGATCGACTAATTCCCTCAATATTTAGCTGGCAGATCCGAACTGATGGTCCCAATCTTCTAGTTGGATGGTTCCCAAAGGAATCGTTCATTTGGTCACTTCGTTGCATGTTTGAATTACCAGGAGATCCCAAAGGAGAGTCTGGTAGCCAAGTTTGTAGAATATTTAGCCGCGATATAATCACGTTGCCCAGGGTGCACCACGTGGAGGCTAGTCTACTACTATTTAATGATTTTTAAGTTATAATTACAAAAAAATAACAGATACTTTATGAGAATATAGCCTGTAAATGCTAGTTGGACTCAGAGTAACAACGATCTTAACTGTATTTTAAAATAGGAAAATAGCCTCTTAAAAAAGAGTAACTGTGCCTGTAAGAAATAGTTATAAAAGTGTTGCCATCGTTGGTTTTCATACAATAATTGTAACTCAAATTTTACTCAAAAAATAATAATTTATATTGGTATAGAGAAATTATAATAATTCCTATTGGTCGATATAGCTTGAAAAACTTAAAGAAATTTATTCATTTGAAAAAAATTTATATATATATATATATATATATATATATATATATATATATATATATATAAAGGAAGGTGAAATTTTAAATAGAGTTATTAATGGGAGTGATGTTGTATTATATATCGATGTAAAAGGCAGTATGGGAGAATTTGTAAAATTCAGTAATCAAATTGTTAAAGCTAAGAAACAAGTATTGCTAATAATATTCCATAAATCAATCATTTGATAT
Organism: Schistocerca serialis cubense; assembly: GCF_023864345.2. Classification (NCBI taxonomy): domain Eukaryota; kingdom Metazoa; phylum Arthropoda; class Insecta; order Orthoptera; family Acrididae; genus Schistocerca; species Schistocerca serialis. The sequence continues at coordinate 452,821,241 of NC_064639.1, read as the reverse complement.
AATTAACGTTAATTTTAATTTGGCTCCCAGAATATCTGTAAAAATTATGAATATATTCTTTGAGAAAGTTATATTATCGCTTCTTTTATATCTAATATAGAATCTGGCTCTCATGTCATTTATGAACCAAATAATCCAAAACTTATTCCAGTTCATGATAGAAAAATTCATGATTTAGAAATAACTGAAACTGATTGATTTAATGTTGCTACTATAGCAGTTATTTTGGAAATGAATTGATAAATTTCATCTTTGTAAATGAACAAGATGTAGACCTATTTGTTTTAATATTCTCCTTTAAATGAGAAATCAAACAACAATTGAAATTTTTCCAATAAATCAGTGAAATTAACATAAATAGTGGTGACCGATCGATTCATCGAAATCATGCCAAATTTTATATAAGTTTTAGAATTACTAGAGCTGATAGAACGGATTATCTTCCATATGATGGGAAATCCAAACAAAATTGATGATTACATTGCATAATAATTTGGTTTTGTAGCTATAAAAAAGGAAATATTATTTTATCTAAAATAGTATATCCTTTTAGTTCTTCTTCTGTTTTGTTAAATTTGACTTCATCTCTTTCTAATAAAATTTGTATGGAAGGACATATACTTAATATTGGTAAAACAAAAATAAACTACATTTTTAATCTATAGAAATATTTAGAAAATATTTGAAGGTTATAAACAAGTAATGTGGAAGCGGATCTTACTATTTCTTTTACTTCTAGTTCGAATTCTATATATAAGTATTATATTTCATGATTTTGCTGATTTTGGTAAAAGTGGATGGCAACGCCATTATTATCCTACTCTTTGGAAATCCTTAATATTACTTCTGTTTTACATAAATTACTACAAATTGTGACCTTCAAGTTTCATGAAGCATTTGTGTTGCATGACTGAGATGGTGCTCCATAGACATGCATTTTGATTTGGAGTATCTTGTGAGGAACAGCATCAAAAGCATTCTGAAAATCTAAAAACATTGCGTCGGATTGAGCCCTTCTATTGATAGCAGTCATTACTTTGTGAGAATAAAGAGGTAGTTGTGTTGCACAAGAGTGATACATTCTGAATATGTATTAGCTATTTGTCCATAAATCGTTTTATTCGAGGTAGTTCATGATGTCAGAACACAGTATATGTTCCAAAATGCTAATGCACATTGATGTTAGTGATACAGGTCTTATCTTGAGTATTTGTGTGACCTATGCAACTCTACGTAATAAGGAAAAGTTTTAGCAAAAGCATTGAAAATTTCTTAGTCGATTTACTTTCAGTTTTTAAAAGATACTCTAACATTCTGACAGACATGGCTACATTTTTTAAAAATATGTATGGTTTATAAATATAAAATATGGAAGAGAAAAGCCTGCTAGAAAAAATGATGTGATGTTCTTGACAACTTTATATCAGATTTTTACAGAATATTCTAATAAACATTTGGACAGACATGGGGATACACCCACACCCACACACACACACACACACACACACACACACACACACACACATACACACACAGGTTCTGATGACCTCAGAAGTTAAGTCCCATAGTGCTCAGAGCCATTTGAACACACACACACAGTTCAGTCACATTAATATGACCACTGCCCTTGTTCAGTGTCAACTAGCAATTACCACTCCAGATGGCAGGTGCCAGCACTAGCAGTGGAGCATATATAAAGCTTGTTTGGAGAATGTGGAAAACAGTGCAGTCATAGTAATGTTGAGGAAAGGAGCGATTTACCTAACATCTATAAATGCATGATCATTGGGTTTCATGCTAAGGGTGGAATCATTTCCGAAACGGCTAAGTTTCTAAGCTGTTGGCATGCTGCCATGGTTAAAGAAAACTATGTATGGCAAAATGGAACTATCCAAAGCTGGCACTGTGGGTCACCACAGTCCACAGACAACAAAGGTGAACAATGAAGGTGGGGACGTGAACAGGCAAATAATGAACTGTTGAGCAACTGACCAGCCAGATGAACCAAGGGGCTACAGACGATGTCTCCTCAATGACCATTCAGTGAATGCTGCTTTGTATGTGCCTTGCAGGAGGTGCCTGCTTCATGTACCCACGCTGACTGTTGTTCATCAGTGATAAAGGCTGGAATTTGGATGCCAATACAGCAACTGAACGGCCACTGAGTGGAAACAGATGGCCTTTTCTGGAAGGCACAATGCGTCAGGACAAGTACGCATCTATCCTTGTGGACCATGTCCACCCGTACATGCTACTTGTTTTTTATCTGTATGCTGGCATCTAACGACAGGACAATGCACTTTGTCACACGTATGGCAGAATATGTGTGTGGTTCAAAGAGCAGAAGGATGAGTTTATGCATTTCAAATTGCGGGATTTGCACAGGCTGGCAATGTCACACCACGCCTTGTCATGTCAAAGTTTCTTCTGTAGGAAGTTGATGTTGGTGGGAGAACTCTTTTGTCTGCTAATATCAGATGCTAACTTTCTGACACAGTTGGATAAAGACAGTAAGACCCTAACTGATAATGTTTTCTTTTGTGAATCTCAAAGCAAGAAAATAACTTTTTACTCAGTGACAAATGTTCTGTGTTATCATTATTCAAAGTTAGGTAGGAAAAATAACATATTGCTTAACAGTATGGATACTTATAACTGCAAATCAGTTAGAATAATTAATGACTTCGTGTCAAATGTCTTTAGGAAAGTTTACAAGAGATGCGCTCTGCCACCGTTGAATAAGTAGCAGCCAGCAGCAAGTCGCACTCTTAGCTCACTTATTTGGTTTATAGTTTAATACTCAATTTCATTGCGTGTTTTTGGGTACTTGCATAGTTTAATTCACAAATTTCGGGCGTATTATAGTATTTGAGAGTTGCAGCATTCCGTTTTAGTATCTGAATATTGTAAATTCGCGTAGTCGTCAGTCATCTGTTTTTGTTTTGAACGGGCAGTGATGGCTGGTCACAGCCATTGAGCTCCCTGCCGCCGTTGGATAAGCAGCAGCCAGCAGCAAGTCGCACTCTTAGCTCACTTATTTGTTTTATAGTTTAATACTCAATTTCTTTGCGTGTTTTTGGGTACTATCATAGTTTAATTCACAAATTTTAGTCGTATTACAGTATTTGAGAGTTCTAACATCGCGTTTTAGTACTCATATAGTGTAAATTCGCGTAGTCGTCAGTGATCTGTTTGTTTTGAACGGCTTTTGAGATAAAAGAGAGGATAAAAATTGTTAGGGATGGATAGGGACTCCACCTGTTGTATATGGATTCAGGGAGAATTGGCCACCGTCCATAAACAGCTGGATGCTGTGTTGGCCATGGTCGACAGGCTCCAGGCTGTTGCCCTGGGCTGTGGTGACAGTAGGACACCCGAGATGAACGCATAGCTCATCATCTGCAGCATCGTCGACAGGACCAACTGCGAACCTTTGGTACAGAGCAGAGTGGAGGGTCCGAATCAGAGGCTCAGACGGTTCTGCGACTGTGTAGGCTGCAGATTCCTCGACTCGTGCCATAAGGTGATGAGGTTTCGGGTTCCGCTAAATAGGTGAGGTGTTCATTACACACAGGAGGCGGCTACAATGTGTAAACTTTTAGATGGCAGACCTCTCCCTAGTCCTGCATCGGTAGAAGTCGGTAAACGTCGGGAGGCTTCGGTAGGCATGCAGTTTCGACTGCTGCCAACATTACGTAGCTGACTGTGTTGTACAAGGTAGCCATTGTCGTCTTCTTCGTTATTGTTTTGCGCTGTACTGTTCTGCGTGTTTTTATTGTGCAGTTGTGTTAAACATTATCAAAATGAGTGAAGAGGCAGTTGCTGGCCCATCTCGGGAGTCGCCAACAACCCGTACCGGTAGGCCTACGTTTAGAAGGAAACTAGTATTACGTAGCGATGCTCGCAAAATTATATTGCGTGTGATTGAATGCTGCGAAAGGTAAAGGGAGCAGAAAAAATTGCTTCACCCCATTTGCAAATCTTCAGTGAGAGCTGCTACATACACAGGACAAAGCATGCGTAGCATTGGAAGATTCAAACAGTTTTCCAAGAATCATCCTGGCGTATCACCAGAAACGCCTGGCAAGAAAAGGTGAGTTTCCATTTCAGATATTTTGTTCACGATCACTTTGAAGGAGCCACCTATTTCGTCCGAATTACCTTATATTTCATTTTTCCTTGCTACCGTATTGCAATCGGATGAATGGTTTGTGAGCGCATAGTAGACAAACATACATACATTCATTTTTGTATATATAGATTTTAATGTACATGATGATTTCAGTTTCGTTTACGAACAGCATTTAAATCGAGTTTTACTTCCAAGCCTTTCGTCTGCTTTCGTGTAAGCATGACGCGCAATTTGTAGTGCTAGCACTGTAACTGGTAGGCGTGCCTTGTCCTCCCCCCCCCCCACCCCCCCACCCCAAAGGCACCGCTCCCCTCGCCAGCCAATGCTTGCTTCCTCCTCTCCCCGCACTCCCCTTACAACTCGGCCTTCTTACAGTTAACACACTGTACACGGGTAGCAGGCGCTGTGTGTCGTGGACTGGGCATTTTTTTAAGGATAGACAGTGTCGGGTAAGATCAAAAACGGCTCCAGTATCAAAGGGAACAGGACAAAGAAACGACGAGAATCGACCAAACAACAGTCGGTATTGTAGTTGTAAATTGTCGCAGCTGTGATGGAAAAGTCCAAAGCTTCAAACGCTGATAGAAAGTACTGAAGCTGAAATAGTTATAGGAGCAGAAAGCTGGCTAAAACCGGAGAGAAATTCTGCCCAAATTTTTACAGAGGCGCAAACCGTGTTCAGAAAGTATGGATTAAATAAAGTAGGTAGAGGTGTGTTTGTGTCTGTTGGCAGTAGTTTATCTTGTAGTGAAGGTGAAATACTTAGCTCCTGCGAATTACTATGCGTAGAGGTTATGCTCAACAGCCATACCAAAATAACAATTGGCTTCTTCCACCGACACCCCCCCCCCCCCCCCGACTCAGATGATATAATAGCTGAACGGTTCAAAGAAAACTTGAATCTCATTACAAATAAGTACGCCACTCATACAGTTATAATTGGTGGAGAAAACAATCTACCTTCGATTTGTTGCCGAAAATACATGTTCAAAGTCGGTGGAAGACAGAAAACATCTTCCGAAACTGTACTAAATGCTTTCTCTGAGAATTACTTTGAACAATTACTTCATGAGCCCACACAAATTGTAAATGGTTGCGAAAACACTCTTGACCCCTTAGTCACAAATAATCCTGATCTAATAGAGAGCGTCATGACGGATACAGGTATTAGTGAACACAAGGTCACTGTAGCGAGGCTCAAAACCACATCAACCAAAACCACTAAAAATAAACGCAAAATATATCTATTTAAAACAGCAGATAAAAATTCGCTTGATGCCTTCCCAAGAGAGAGTCTCCATTCCTTCCAAGCTAATTACGTAAGTGTAGACCAGATATGGCTCAAATTCAAAGCTAAGGTATCGACAGCAATAGATAGATTCATACCGCATAAGTTAATAAGAGACAGGACTGATCCACCATGCCACACAAAACATGTCAGAAAACTGTTGCAGAAGCAACGAAAAAAAGCATGCCAAACTCAGAAGAACGCAAAATCCCTAAGGCTGGCTAAGTTTCACGGAAGCTCGAAATTTAGTGCAGACGTCAATGCGAGATGCTTTTAATAGTTTCCACAATGAAACATTGACTCAAAATACGGCAGAAAACCCAAAGAGGTTCTGGTCGTAGTAAGGTACACCAGTGGCAAAAAAACAGTCAATACCGTCACTGCACGATAGCGATGGAAATGTTACAGATGATGGTGCCACTAAAGCAGAGTTACTAAATACAATTTTCCGTAATTCCTTCACGAAAGAAGACGAAGTAAATATTCCAGAATTCGAAACCAGAACAGCTGTTAGCATGAGGACATAAAAGTAGATATCTTAGGTGCTGCGAAACAACTTAAATCACTTAAGAAAGGCAAGTCTTCCGGTCCAGATGGTACACCAATCAGGTTCCTTTCAGAGTATGCTGACACAATAGCGCCTTTCTTAGCAATCATATACAACCGCTCACTTGACGAAAGGTCTGTTCCTAAAGACTGGAAAGTAGCACAGGTCACACCAATATTCAATAAAGGAAATAGGAGTAACGCACTGAATTAAAGACCCATATCACTGACCTCAATTTGCAGTAGGATTTTGGAGCGTATACTGTACTCGAACATTATGAATCACCTTGAAGAATATGACTTCTTGATACATAACCAACACGGATTCCGAAAACATCGTTCTTGTGCAACACAGCTTCATTCCCACGAAGTATTGAGAGCTGTCGACAAGTGATCTCAGATCGATTCCATGTTCCTGTATTTCCAGGAGGCTTTTGACACCGTTCCTCACAAGCGACTATTAATCAAATTGCATGCATATGGAGTATCGTCTCAGTTGTGTGAATGGATTCGTGATTTCCTCTCAGAGAGGTCACAGTTCGTAGTGATAGACGGTAAATCATCGAGTAGAACAGAAGATATCTGGCGTTCCGCAAGGTAGTGTCATAGGCCCTCTGCTGTTTCTGATTTACATAAATTATCTAGGTGATAATCTGAGCAGCCGCCTTAGGTTGTTTGCAGATGACGCTGTAATTTACCGTCTAGTAAAATCATCAGACGATCAATTCCAATTACAAAATGATTTAGAGAGAATTTCTATATGGTGCGAAAAGTGGCAATTGGCACTAAACAAAGGAAAGTGCGAGGTCATCCACATGCGTACTAAAATAAATCCGATAAATTTTGGGTATACGATAAATCGCACAAATCCAAGAGCTGTCAATTCGACTAAATACCTAGGAATTGAAATTACGAGCAACTTAAATTGGAAAGACCACATAGATAATATTGCGGGAGAGGCGAAACAAAGACTGCGCTTCGGTGGCAGAACAGAAGATGCGACAAACCCACTAAAGAGACAGCCATTACACTTGTCCGTCCTCTGCTGGAGTATTGCTGCGCAGTATAGGATCCTTACCAGGTAGAATTGACGGAGGACATCGAAAAAGTGCAAAGAAGGGCAACTCGTTTCGTGTTATCGCCCAATAGGGGTGAGAGTGTCACTGATATGATATGCGAGTTGGGGTGTCAGTCACTGAAACAAATGCGGTTTTCTTTGCGGCGAGATCTATTTACGAAATTAAATCACCAACTTTCTCTTCCGAATGCGAAAATATTTTGTTGACGCCTACCTACATAGGGAGAAATGATCATCATAATAAAATAAGGGAAATCAGAGTTCGAGCGGAAAGATTTAGGTGTTCTTTTTTCCCACGAGCCATTCGAGAGTGGAATGGTGGAGAAATAGTATGAAAATGGTTTGGTTAACCCTCTGACAGGCATTTAAGTGCATTTATGTGACAGGTGGTAACAATAATGTGACTGGACAGTACAATATATAATACGGAAATGTTCTTGACCTACTTACTTCAGATTTTACGTGATACTCTAATAAAAATTTTGATGGGCTTAGGCTATATATTTTTAAACAAAAATGTTCAGTTTGTCTCTTAAAACTAATGGCGAGAAAGAAAATGCTGTGCTACAGTGTGCTTTGAAAATGTGAGGTTTCGGTTTTTTTACCTGCAGTCAGTTTTAAATACTATAGCAGAACCACTAGACAAATTATTTCTCCCATGTCGTTATATGTATGTTTGAATGGAAGTTGTACAGAGAGCTATGTGCTGTTTTGTTTCCTTCCTCACAGTCAGTTTTAATAGAAAATAGAAAACTTATGTCTATGGCTTATCAGCTTATAATTAGAATATTACTACGAAATTAGAGTCATCTGAAATTTTGTAATCCTACCCATTTGCAAATTAAAACTATTGAAATATTGTCATTGAATTTATTACTTTATTACCCTCACAGATCCAGCAGAAGGAGAGGTCTCTCACACTCGATACGCTAATGACACCAACCGATATACCCATTCACTTTAAGCAACTTCAATTAATAATCAAATTTTCTTCGGCTATAACAATAAACAAGGCCCAAGCTGAGCAAAAGGGGAAGAGGAGATAGACAGAGAGGGGAAGGAAGGATATGGACATAAAGTGAGGGCACGAGGAGTTGGACAGAAAGAGGAGGGAGGAGGATGTACAGAGCTGTAGGGAGTGGAGTAGATAGACAGACAGAGGTGGGAAGAGGTGATGGACAGCGTGAGGAGGAAGAAGGAGAGCAGGATGTATAGCCAATTCCCGTACATATTTAACAACTGCAAAGCATTGCTGGTTTTGAATCATGTAAAAATTGCACTGCAAATATTGCGGAAATGGAAAGTGCTATTGATGTACAGTTTACACTTACAAGGGAAACTCCCCATTGCACGCCCTCAGATTTAGTTATAAGCTGGCACAGTGGATAGGCCTTGAAAAACTGAACACAGATCAATCGAGAAAACAGGAAGAAGTTGTGTGGAACTATGAAAAAAAGAAGCAAAATATACAAACTGAGTAGTCCATGCCCAACATAGGCAACATCAAGGACAATATGAGCTCAGGAGAGCCGTGGTCTTTTGGTTAGCGTGAGCAGCTGCGGAACGAGAGGTCCTTGGTTCAAGTCTTCCCTCGAGTGAAGAGATTAATTTTCAGACAATTATCAAAGTTCAGGCACTCACACAAAGTCAACTTCGCTCTCCAAAATTCCAGGACATGTTCAGATTTGCTTGGACATATGCAGAATTTGGCGGTCTACACTCAGAAAAATTTGAAAACGTTAAAAACATATGTTTTGACACAGCACAGGGAAAACTGTGCGACTGTGAAACTGTTGCATTCATTTGTTGCAGTTTATGTGACAAACTCTTATGTTTTCATCACTTTTTGGGAGTGATTATCACATCCACAAGAAAACCTAAATCGGGTAAGGAAGAAGAATCTTTCTACCCATTCGCCAAGTGTACAGGTTAGGTGGGTCGACAACAAATTCCTGTTATGTGACGCACTTGCCGTCACCAGTGTCGTATAGAATATATCAGACGTGTTTTCCTGTGGAGGAATTGGTTGACCTATGACCTTGCGTCAAGTGTTTTCGGTTCCCATTGGAGAGGCACGTCCTTTCGTCTACTAATCGCACGGTTTTGCGGTGCGGTCGCAAAACACAGACACTAAACTTATTACAGTGAACAGAGACGTCATTGAACGAACAGACAGATCATAACTTTGCGAAAAGAACGTAAACTTTTCACTCGATGGCAGACTTGAACCACGGACCTCTTGCTCCGCAGCTGCTCACGCTGACCACGGGACCACGGCGCTCCTGAACTATCACTTTCCTTGATGTTGCCTATGTTGCGCATGGACTACTCAGTTTGAATAATTTGCTTATTTTTTTCATAGTTCCACACAACTTCTTCCTGTTTTCTCGATTGATCTGCGTTCAGTTCTTTAAGGACTATCCACTGTGCCAACTTATAACTAAATCCGAGGGGGGTGCGATGGGAAGGTTCCCTTGTTAGAAAGCGTATTTTACGTGCAAACATACATTTTCGAAATGGAACAATACCTACTGTCATTAACAAAATAAACGTAGAATAAATCAGAATGTCAGTGGTGTTTTTTTCAGGATTCTGGTGCGAGCTGTTTTGGGGATATTGTATTCTGAAACGTTTCCACACTGACACTTGTTTGTGCTATTCAGCCTTTGCAGTTGCTATGTACGATGTTCTTATGTTTCCTTACACATTGCTTATGTGTTCCCTGAGTGCATTATGACTCGCTAGTCTGTCAGTGTGTGACAGTCCAAGCAGTAGGTCGTGAGTGGACGATGGGATTTAGCAATGCAGAAAAAGTGGACATGTTCATGGTATATGGAGAGTGCAGGAAGAATGCAGTTCGTTCTTGTGCGGTGTATGCAGCAAGATATCACAATAAACTCCAACCGTCTCAGCGATCCAGAATGAGATTTTCACTCTGCAGCGGAGTGTGCGCTGATATGAAACTTCCTGGCAGATTAAAACTGTGTGCCGGGCCGAGACTCGAACTCGGGTCCCGAGTCAGTCTCTCCAATCAGTCACATGAAAGTAATAGTATAACAACAAGGCGACATAACAGAAGGAAGCAAGTGACGACGAAATAAGGGGAAATTAACGTTCTTAATGCTGTTGCAGCTGTTCCACACTTTAGCTCCTGTGTAGCCGCAAGAGGAAGTGGCATGAGACAGACAAGTGATCTATGCATTTTTCATCGACATAGTTTCCATGCTTATCACATCTCTCGCGGTCAAGAGCTACTTGGAAACGATTATGGGAATTGTATTAACCTCTGTACGTGGGCATTAAGGCAGAATATTCCAGGTGTATCATGTACCTTGTTTAGTGATGATGCCACATTTACCAATCATGCCCGAAAGATGCACAAGTGGTCAATTGACAATCCCTATTGGTTTCGTCAGGTGGAAGCCAGCATCCATGGAGTGTAAGCGCGGTGTGGGATAGTGAACTCACAGCCCAATAGCAACGCTCTACCAGCCTCGTCAGTCCTAATCCTGAACTTGTTGTTGTTGTTGTTGTTGTGGTCGTCAGTCCTGAGACTGGTTTGATGCAGCTCTCCATGCTACTCTATCCTGTGCAAGCTTCTTCATCTCCCAGTAACTACTGCAACCTACATCCTTCTGAATCTGCTTGTGTCTTCATCTCTCGGTCTCCCTCTACGATTTTTACCCTCCACGCTGCCCTCCAATACTAAATTGGTGATCCCTTGATGTCTCAGAACATGTCCTACCAACCGATCCCTTCTTCTAGTCAAAGTTATGATGTGTATTTCAGCCAGTCGCCGCAGAGCGCTGACTGCCAATTGTTGCCACCTGCTACTGACTGTTGAGTTACGGTGTTAAACACGCAGCACCTTTCGATTCAGCGATTTGGAGTTCAAAAACGCCGGTTTTTCGTAAGCTTGTTTAGCAAATGGAGCTATCTGCTTCAGCACAACTGGTGAGAAATATTTGCATACAAGAGCACTAAGAAGTATTGTACGGTTTTCCCCATTGTGGCTGCTTTTCCTAGTTCTGGCACTATATACGTTTCCAGCTGTTTACTTTTCGTCATGAGTTTGCAAGTACAGGAGAGCATTTGTCACGGCAATATATCAAATCCCTTAATGGAGATTTATGTGAACTGGCTGAAATCAGATGTTTGCTTGTTGAACAGGATATTTCATATAGTACTTTCATTGCAACACATCCATCAACATAGGCCAATGATGAAAGATTAGTGGTATTAAGCTGTGCATCTGAAAAAAAACACGTAATTTAAAATTTTCAAACTTAGACAATATTGGTTTTTAATTATTATTAAAAGTGGTTAAGGGAAAATTTAAATTCTGCTTTCCTAAGAAGGTGATATTAGATTATTTTAATACAGGTAGATGCATAAGGTAATACACAAAGACTTAAGTTGTATTTCATGAGTATGAGCTATTATGTTGACAATATGAACAGGGGGTTGTACTTTCCCATTGTTTTCGCCTTCACTACGAGGTGATGATAGTTTTGTATACGAATTTTTTCATACTTAAACTGCTGTTTTGTCCATGTCTGTGTTAGTACATAAAAGGTACCGATAACAAGCCAGTCTTAAAAATTCTGTTCATGCTAAAGGTCACTGTCTCGCAGTCTAGCATGTCATTATCGCCAGCTGTTAATTTCAGTCCACTAAAGACCATTTCTACAGTCACTGTTAAAACTCCGAATGAGAACAAAGTGAAATTCACTATTTAACAAATATTTTGTGCATTCAGTTGTCGAGATGGTAGTAAGTTTAATGGTTTCATAAATTCCATCACTTAGGAATTCCTTCTAGGATGTAGTGCTTTCCTTTTTAACCATCCGTCAGGAGCAATTCAGGGATTCCAGTGTCTGGGCACAATTAGCCTGACAGTACCGATTTTGAAATCAACTATTATCTCATATTTTCAACTTCAGTAACCTAAACATAATCGGGGGCTTTCATGGGAATTTGTAGAAACAGAATATATGAAAATGGATGCTAAAAAAATTCATATTAATCACAAAAGAAACTAAATATTAATGACCGAAATTTTGAATCCACCATGAACAGTTGTAGTTTCTTTTAAGTAAATTTTATGAAACAGTATATTTATGCAGAAAAACTCCCATTTTAAGCCACTATTTTGGTGCTGGCACTATTCATACTCAGAATTACCAGAAAAAATATGTTGGTAGGCAGAGAAGCAAAGTTGACAGACCATATTTGCATGGGATAAGCAGATAGCGTTGTGGCAGTTTTTAGATTCATAGTTCGACATCCTTTTGCGTCCCATTTCTGCAATGCAGGCAATGCATCTACATTTTTTGGAATGTGGGAGAGGTGAATTTTCCCTGTCTACTGCGAGGAAAAATCTTTTGAGTTGACTTTACAAGCTGAAGGGGATTCCAATATCTTTCATACTTCTTCCGCGTAACTCTCCAAGAACAGGCTGATGTACCAACTATTTTAGGTACACGCCTCTATGAAGTTCCTAAAGTTGATTTCCAAGGTAAATGGCCTGGGAGTTTATATCACCTGTATTGAACATGGTGAAAATAGTTATATTTGGCCAGAGCCTTGTGTTTCTCCTCACACTATGTAGCACACATGATTTGCAGTAGGAGCGCCACCTTTTGTTGACTTCTAGAAAGTGGCTGTTTCTGGTTTGTTTCTCTCTCCAGATTCAGGATCAGTAGCATTGATATTGTGAAGCAAAGACACAAGAATCACATTTTTGTTATGGTGTGGTATATAGGAAACCAAAATCTTCCGTTCATTAAAGCCAAACATACTGCTGCGTTGTGTCTTCCCTTTTACATCAAAAAAATCTTATGGTGATTATCTTTTATTTTTTCTGGAACATACGACAGCATTTTTGTCTTAAAAAATCGATGAGGTGAAAATCAGTTATCAGTAGAGATATTTTTTCCAGATCCAGCTACAGGCTTAGCCATTCTCCTGAAAATTTCGGTTGGTTTGTTGCTGACACAGAAAGGACTCAGGTTGTAGTCCAGCATAGATTTCCATTTTACTGTGCATATTACTTTAGCATCGACAAGAGCAGAATGTTATATTCCATATTTGTTTGGTTATGAGCGTACATACTGCCGAAAAACACATCTACCACGAAAAGCAGGAAGCATTTCGTCTATTGTGATGTTATGTACAGGATAATAGCTCCTCTGACAATTTTCCATGAACTTTGCGAAAACTTCACGAAAAGGAGCTAAAATTCCTTCTATCGGGCTCTGGTAGTTCTGTCCTCAAAACAAAGACAGTGTATCAACTTTTAACCTGTTTGAGATTCATCACGAGACTGAATGTTCCAACGTCGTCACCTTCAACCCCCAAAGTTCCTCCAGGCTTTGACGATTCACTCTGTATGCACCTGCCAGGTACAATGAACCAATAAATGCTCCTAGTTCAATTACATCTGTGGAGCTCATGTCTCCATCTCTGGAAAAACGATTCTTGATAGTGTCAATGTATTGATTTGTGTATTAGACGATGGTGTCAATGTTGTTGTCAGTGAGTCAATTATTCCATCATTCAACTGCACTTTGAGCATCCTTAGCATTTCCTATGACTCCAGGCAAGTGAGTGATAGAATTGTGCGATTCCATATAATGTCTTTTCCCAGGTGGCTTTTTGGTCCACATGGTCCTCTTATCTCTTTCCAGATAAAAGTTTATTGTTCCACCTCATCTTGTGAGTCAATGTCATTTTCATGGCCAAGATCCTCAGACAGCATGGGGTATGCCTCATCACTGCACATCAGCATATGCTGTATTCCTTCAAGATGCCATGGGTTAAACAAGTCATAACAATACTGAGCCATATTTGTGGAGAATCTGCATCGCCCATGCAGGATGCGCAACATGCAACGCACTATGTGAGGCCATCTTGTCAACATAAACTTGTTGACATAACTAAAACGAATTGAGGATGCATTTATATGTTGTGCTAACAGATGGAGTTACTTCAGTAATTGAACCAAGCTCGTAACAGTATTTTGCAAAAATGGGAAAAAATTGGGTCTTGTCAGGACGTTGGGACAAGAAGGTCCTTAATGATATCAGTTCCAATACATCAGAACAGATGGCAACGCTAATGATGAGCGCAGTTTCAGTAGACGTTAAATCCCGTCAATAATATGGAATCTAAGTCTGTTATATTCAGTGTATATTTAATGCCGTGAAAAAGATGCGTTCCCAAAACCTTTATTTTAGTATACTTGTCAAATCACGTTTAGAATACATTTTATACATTATTGTATTTTCTCTTGTGAGGTAAATGCTTATTTTGTTTAACTTCCTGTATTTAATATTTTGTTCAATTTGGATTCTGGCGCAAATGCACATTATTAAGCAACAGCTGGTTGGCCCGATTGAAAATAAAGTACATTCTGAAAGTATTGTCGTGAACCCTTGATATACGTTATAGCCCTTAACTACTACCTTCCAGCAATAGCTGCTTGAAATTTACAAGAATTCCCCAAACCCATGGTTGTACTTATTCATGGCGCAGCATACTCTCTCCCTTCCGAGAAGATTCGTCCTCAATCTTAAACATCGCGCTCCCACTCAACTACCTTAACTCTAATAATTTACATATTAAGGATAATCTACTGAATTCACCATACAGGACTTCTGCGCACACTTTGCTACCACCATGTACCCCTTATCTTACCCTGATACATTAATTAAGACCTTAAAACTAATTGCTTCCCCGACGAATCCCGATCAGTCATTCTGCAGGGAACTGGTTGCTGGCATATCGACAGTATTTACCCTCTTGCATCTTACCCAGGTATACAGCACCCAAAAGCCTGCTAGAAACACGCCAAAACTGGTGGCTGATACGCTCGCCACTAATACTTTCTGCTCCCATTCTTCCCAAAGATGGTGTACCTCATGCCACATTCGTTCCATCGAAATTCCCCCTTGCTGGGACTCTATTAATCTGTCCAAAGACTACAAAAGCTCTGGAGTGAATGTGTCATTTAAATACGTTAAATTTTGAACTTGTAGCACCCTCAGAGATTCATGTGGCTAATACGATGTATTCCACGACAATGTCATAATAGTTGAGTTTGTAAGCGTGGCTGGAAGACGAAAATTCCTCCCAACTACCTCAAAAGTAGTGCCATTAATGATCCTTTCGATTTCCCGAAGTTAGAGTTTTTTTCAATCCTACCGGTCTGTTTGCTTCGTAGCGGTTCAATCATACATTATCCGGTGTATAACCAATGTGTACCCATACTCTGAAAATATGTTCACGCTGGCAGAAAATCCTTCCCACGATTCACCCCATTTACTTCCCCCAGAAACAAATTCTCTTCACATATCTGCATATAAGTCTGTACCTATCCGCCTGGACAGGTCACAACACACTTGGGAGTTGCAATGTAGGGGGTATAAAGATCTAAAATATATGCAGAAAAGTGGGTGACAGAAAAGTGGGCGTGGCAGATAAACACATGTGGTAGAAAAATGCTCTTTAAATGCTCGAAAAATTTTTTTTTCAGCAAAATCCTTTTCAGAGTACTTAAATAAAACCTTAATCTATCGAAAATCGGTTTTCTTCCACCTGACCTACGGTGTGGTCCCCTCTTAAATGAGGCAGTCGGTTGTCTTTTGGGACAGATGGTAGATAGTCAGGAACATCCAGTAGTTTAGCTTCAAGGCAGTTAAAGAAGGCGGAGTATAACCACTCAACAACAGGGAGAGAGATGTTGGCGCACTTACATGGTATTACGTATTTTCGATGTTATCTGTAGGGTGGGTAGTGTATGGTCATGACCATGTCTCACTGAAGTGGTTGCTTGGTCTGAAAGGTCCATCTAGCGGATTAACTCGGTGGCATTTAAGCTTAGTGAATTCGAGTATGAGATAATCCATAAGCCAGGCAGATCACATGCAAATGCACATTCGCTAAGCCGCAGGGCAGTGATCTTAAATACGCAACAGAAGAGCACTGAAGAGTGGCAGTGGGCACAGGCAACGGATAAGGAGTGCTAGGCATTTAAGTCTCAGCCACATTTCGGTATGCACGTGGGTTTGTTGTGTAGAACGATGAAGTGTGGAGCATTTGTGGTGGTCCCAGAGGGTTTTTCGGAGGAAGTTTTCCAGTAAGCTCACGATCATATATTGTCAGTTTGTCAGGTCATGGAGGGCGAAGTGTGTTGGACAGATGTATGGCAGAGCAGTTTTGGTGGAGGAGCAGTAAGCACGACATGGAGCAGTATGTTAAAGACTGTCGGGCACTGACATTACACATCAGAAAGTGCCATTGCAAAGGTCACCAGAGGCGTCCAGTCCGTTTTCTGTGTTAGGATTGCATGTCCCTGGGCCATTTAATAAAACACCTGTAGGAAGTTGGTATGTTCTCACGATCACTGATCATTTTTCTCCATTTCTGGCAATCGTACCAATGCCAGACCATCGGGCTGATACAGTAGGACTATGTGATCCAAAGTATCAGGACACCTGGCTGAAAATTATTTAGAAGTTTGTGGCGCTCTCCATTGATAACGCTGTAATTCAATATGGTGTTGTCTCACCCTTAGCCTTGATGACAGCTTCCACTCTCGGAGCTGTACATTCAGTCAGGTGCTGGAAGATTTCTTTGGGAATGGCAGCCCATCTTTTATGGAGTGCTGCACTAAGGAGAGGTATCGAGGTTGGTCGGTGAGGCCTGGCACGAAGTCGGAGTTCCAAAACATCCCAAAGGTGTTCTATAGGATTCAGGTCAGGACTCTGTGCAGGCCAGTCCATTACAGGGATGTTATTGTCGTGTAACCACTCCGCCACAGGCCGTGCATTATGAACAAACAATTGCTCGATCGTGTTGAAAGATGCAATCGCCACCCCAAATTGCTCTTCTACAGTTGGAAGCAAGAAGGTTCTTAAAACATCATTGTAGGTCTGCGATGTGGTAGTGCCACGAAAAACAACAAGGGGTACAAGTTCCCTCCGTGAAAAACACGACCACACCATAACACTTCCGCCTCCGAATTTTACTGTTGGCACTACACACGCTGGCAGGTGACCTTCACTGGGAATTCGCCATACCCACACCCTGCCATCGCCACACTGTGTACCGTGGTTCGTCTCTCCACACAACGTTTTTACACTGTTCAATCGCACAATGTTTACACTCCTTACACCAAGCGAGGCGACGTTTGGCATTTACCAGCGCGATGTGTGGCTTATGAGCAGCCGCTTGACCATGAAATCCAAGTTTTCTCACCTCCCGCCTATCTGTCATAGTACTTACAGTGGACCTGATGCAGTTTGGAATTCCTGTGTGATGGTCTGGATAGATGTCTGCCTATTGCACATTACGACCCTCTTCAACTGTCGACGGTCTCTGTCAGTCAACAGACTTGGTCGGCCTGTACGCTTTTGTGCTGTACGTGTCCCTTCACATTTCCTCTTCACTATACTGAACAGGTTCGACGTCCATGAGTTTCGCGGAGCACCCCTTCCTGCTCTCTCACGATGTCTAATGGCTACTGAGGTCGCTGATATGGAGTACCTGGCAGTAGGAGGCAGGACAATGCACCTAATACGAAAAACGTATGTTTTGCGGGTGTCCGGATACTTTTGATCACATAGACTAACTGGGTGTTAAAGTTTAGGGTGCCTGAGACCATAATTTTAGTCCAGACCATCTGACGTGACAATCACTCCCTTAACTACTACCTTCCAACCATAGCTGCTTGAAATCTACAAAAATTCTCCAAATCCACGGCTATACTTATTCAGGGCGCAGATTACTTTCTCCCTTGCGAGAAGATTCGTCCTCAATCATAAACATCGCGCTCCCACTCAACTACCTTAACTCTAATAATTTACATATTGAGGATGATCTACTGAATTCACCATACAGGACTTCTGCTCACACTTTGCAACCACCATGTACCCCTTATCTTACCCTGATACATTAATTAAGACCTTAAAACTAATTGCTTCCCCGACGAATCCCGATCAGTCATTCTGCAGGGAACTGGTTGCTGGCATATCGACAGTATTTGCCCTCTTGCATCTTACCCAGGTATACAGCACCCAAAAGCCTGCTAGAAACACGCCAAAACTGGTGGCTGATACGCTCGCCACTAATACTTTCTGCTCCCATTCTTCCCAAAGATGGTGTACCTCATGCCACATTCGTTCCATCGAAATTCCCCCTTGCTGGGACTCTATTAATCTGTCCAAGGACTACAAAAGCTCTGGAGTGAATGTGTCATTTAAATACGTTAAATTTTGAACTTGTAGCACCCTCAGAGATGTATTCCACGACAATGTCATAACAGTTGACCTTGTAAGCATGGCTGGAAGACGAAAATTCCTCCCAACTACCTCAAAAGTAGTGCCATTAATGATCATTCCGCTTTCCCGAAGCTCGAGTTTTTTTCAATCCTACCGGTCTGTTTGCTTCGTAGTGATTCAATCATACATTAGCCGGTGTATAACCAGTGTGTACCCATACTCTGAAAACATGTTCACGCTGGCAGAAAATCCTTCCCACGACTCACCCCATTTACTTCCCCCAGAAACAAACAACAAACTCGCTTCATATATCTGCATGTAAGTCTGTACCTATCCGCCTGGACAGATCACAACCTTCCCTTGTAGGCACCTTTCCAACTCTACCTGTAACATTACCCACCAGTACTTTGAGACTAGCAATACTTCCCATGTCCTCACCTGCACCCACTTCCCCAACATGCCCAATATCATTGGATAGACATGAATGTTGTAGCAGTGAAACTCTAAGTTTTTCCCTGCAACAAGTACATGGATCGCTATATACACCTTGGTTCCATTTACTTCTACCTCCACCCTAGCTCTCTGGAAGAACAGTGCCAGATTCTCATGAGACACTTTCGGTATATGCTGTAACTCCACGGGAAACTGCCTTTCTGCCCATCGCGATCATGAATTCCCTCAGTGTAACCAATCTGGGATTAAGTTGCCCGTCACAGCATGAAATATCGCCTCTTGCAGTACCGCCACATCACTCCTAGCATCCCCAAGTTGGTCCGCTAGCCCATGCAGCAACATAGCTACATTTAATTCGTTGTCCAATGCGTTCAATTGCTTCTGTACTTTCTCCAAATCGCTATTCAGCATCTTTCTCATTTCGCCAGCACCTCAGGTTAGCTCTGCTGCTAATTCCCGTACTAATCTTGTGTTATTCAACAAGCTTGGTTCTAAGTACGATAACTCCACGCCATCCTTCATAGAACTTGCCATCTGCTGAACCTGAACAATGTGCTATTTAACTCCTGCACTTCCTCTTCGTCTGCTGTTCCGAATATTGTCTTCAACAATTTTCCTCTAGCATTTAGCCAGCCCCTCTTCCGACGACTCCTGGTTTGAACTACATCCACCAACTGTGACAACTGCGCTCTTAATTTTGTAAGTGAACTTTAACTCCTGAACTTTCCCTTTATCTCTGTAACTGAATTATTTCCCTGTGCCTCATTATATAATTTCAAAAAGGCACCCTCCAACCTACATACCTCATTCATAATCTCCTAGATCTCCACTTTAGTTTTTAACTTCCATTTATAATTAATGAGCCACACATCACAGCCGTTACCTGCGCTCCTCGTCCTTGCAGACATACAGCAACAGCAGGACCATCCTCGTTCCCCAGGATGTCCTTACGTATTCGCCACTTGTAGAACAAAATTATCTAACACCCCCTTCCTTCACCGCAGACAATGCAAACCACAAAAAAACAACATCAGCAATAATGACATGAAGACAAACAACTTTGCAAAAAAACAACAAATATTCCCATGCAATAAAAATACCTACTCCCTGATACACTAACAAAAAAAACCCAACAAACTACAATTTCAGAACTTACTTACATGATCTTAACCTAATATGGCACACCATGTACCTTACGTTGCTCACCAATTATGTAACTTGCATCTCGTGGTTGGTTGCTGATAATTGTGGTATCCACTCTACCATTCCTTTAAGTGGTTTTATACAACTGACATGTATAACAGGTGTTTTTGTGGGGGAACAGTATCTTCACGCTAACCGGTGAGGTATTTTTCATGAACTGGTATCGTCCCTGATATTTTATTAAAATTTTCTTCATTTTCCCCTTTGACTTATAGGGATTAGTGACCATTACCCACTGCCTCATGCGGTATTGCACCAATGTGTCCATGCATCTGTTTGGTTGTTCATGGCGTTCTAGCGCCTTCATGTTTGCCTTTTGTACATTTCTTCAAATTTCCCCATTTCTTCTGGCGAACTTCCTCACTGACTCACTATCTGGTCCTAATTTAGGAATCAAAACCTCAAAGGGAAATGGCATTTTCCTGCTGTACTCCACCTCAAATGGCGACAAGCCCATTTTTTTGCAGTACGAACCACCGAATTACAGGCACACAGTACCTAAGGTAAATAGGCGTCCCAATAGTCGTGCCCGGAACCTATGAAATAGCTCAAAACTTTTCACTTATCTTGTGAATGCATTTGGTTCTCCCAACGGTATGCAGATGAAATGAACTAGTCTGTAACTACAGCGTAAGCAACAAACAGCAAAGTTGTTTCATTAAATCCGACGAAATTCGTACCCTGGACTAAAATTATGGTCTCAGGCACCCTAAACGTGATATTCAGCAAACGATTCTGCGAGGCAAGTTTGCAACGGCGCTCGCAGGTGAGAAGACTCGGCAAGACAGGCACTATATACATGTTTGAAGTAATCAACGCAGTACAGGGCACTGACATGCTGCAAAGAACCCGTATGTTGCAGTTACAACAGCGCCTAGTGTTCTGTGCATAGGGGCCAAAGTAGGCTGAGGAAACCTGACGTTGTAATTATTAAAGAGCACTCCACTTGTCCCCTCCAGAGAAACCATGCCAGAGGCGTAGGGAAATGACGTATAAATAAGCATGGCTGCAGGCTCCAATGTGAGGCTGTTGCGTGCCCTTCTGTCGTGTCTACAACAGGAGAAAACGACGATTTTTTAAGTTTCAGACCAACCCCGGCAACATTCTGGTGAAGGATATCGGCGACCAACCGGGCCGCTGAAACTATCACCAATCTCCATTCCGTAGAAGCGCCATAGCTGGGGCGGGGCAGACTGCACATTAGAGCTGCGGTGGTTTGAGGAGCGGCTCTCTGGGTGACATCGTCCGGCAGCCTAGGAGCTGCTGTCCGCAGGGTTCGGGAGGAGGGAGGGGTACGAACTCGCGGCTACTGTCTGCAGTCTACTGTCTGCAGTCACAGACCGAGTTGCCCTGTGTGGACTGCCAGAACTCCAAAGACACATTGCGACGATACAGTCAGCTGTTTCCCTTCGGTGCCCTACATGCGATCCTCGATTTGAGCTCGAGGGAGCAGCCAACCCATGACCCGGCTACTGGCACAGTCAACACATGCAGCGGTCACAAACCTGTGGCATGCGTAGAAGCACTATGTCTGCAAGACTGGGTGGCTGGACGCTGACACAGCAGATTCCAGCATTGACATTGGCGTTGACCCACGTACTTACGCCGTACAGCACCATCACCAGGACCTGCGGAAGGGTCCTGTGTATCTTCGATGCAATAAAGTCAATGACACACTTACCGTTCTCTGCACGCTTCGGCGTGAGTCACTCCTCTCTACCGAGCCGTAGCTCTCGGTCGTTAGCACACAGTACAACCCCCGAGCTCCAGGGCTATAACATATAACTGGGATTCACGAGAATACTTTTACAATCTACTTTATTTTAATCCGGCCAACAAGTTGTTGCTCAATATTGTGCAATTGCGCCAGAATCCACCTTGAACAAAATATGAAATACAGTAAGTTAAACAAAATAAACATTTACCTAACAAGAGAATATATAATAATGTTTAAAATGTATTCTAAACGCGATTTGACAGGTATACTGAAATAAAGGTTTTGGGAATGCATCTTTTTCACGGCATTAAATATACACTGAATATAACAGGTTTAGATTCCATATTATTGGCGGGATTTAACGTCTACTGGAACTGCGGTCATTATTAGTGTTGCCATCTGTTCTGATGTACTGGAACTGATATCATTAAGGACCTTCTTGTCCCAACGTCCTGACAAGACCCAATTTTTTCCCATTTTTGCAAAATACTGTTACGAGCTTGGTTCAAGTACTGAAGTAACTCCATCTGTTAGCGCAACATATAAATGCACCCTCAGTTAGTTTTATTTATGTCAACAAGTTTATGTTGAAATGATCGTCTCACAGACGGCGTTGCATGTAGGAAGATGCAAGCACCTTGTAGATCTAGCACCATCACTCTAGAAAATACCAGACTTCCCCAAAGCATGGAGCTGGAACTATTTACTATAAGCAGTGCTACGTGGAAGAACCACTCAGTTCCCATTTGAATAATGATCTGATAAGACGACTCTTTCTAAACAAAATGTGAACAACGAGTGCAAGTTAGTAACGTTTGAAGTGTTTACTGTGAGTACACAGGGTGATTCACGAAGATTTGCAAATATTTTAATATGTTATTCTACAAGTAAAATTAAAGAAAAAAGTTCATATAAACATAGGTCCGCAAATGATTAGTTACGGAGTTGTTGTGGTCTTCAGTCCTGAGACTGGTTTGATGCAGCTCTCCATGCTACTCTATCCTTTGCAAGCTTCTTCATCTCCCAGTACTTACTGCAACCTACATCCTTCTGAATCTGCTTAGTGTATTCATCTCTTGGTCTCACTCTACGATTTTTACCTTCCACGCTGCCCTCCAATACCAAATTGGTGATCCCTTGATGCCTCAGAACATATCCTACCAACCGATCCCTTCTTCTAGTCAAGTTGTGCCACAAACTCCTCTTCTCCCCAATTCTGTTCAATAACTTCAATAACTCCTCATTAGTTATGTGATCTACCCATCTAATCTTCAGAATTCTTCTGTAGCATCAGATTTCCAAAGCTTCTATTCTCTTCTTGTCTAAACTATTTATCGTCCATATTTCACTTGCATACATGGCTACACTCCATACAAATATTTTCAGAAACGACTTCCTGAAACTTAAATCTATTCTCGATGTTAACAAATTTCTCTTCTTCAGAAACGCTTTCCTTGCTATTGCCAGTTTACTTTTTATATCCTCTCTACTTCGACCATCATCAGTTATTTTGCTCCCCAAATAGCAAAACTCCTTTACTACTTTAAGTGTCTCATTTCCTAATCTAATTCCCTCAGCATCAACCGACTTAATTTGACTACATTCCATTATCCTCGTTTTGCTTTTGTTGATGTTCATCTTATACCCTCCTTTCAAGACACTGTCCATTCCGTTCAACTCCTCTCCCAAGTCGTTTGCTGTGTCTCACAGAATTACAATGTCATCGGCGAACCTCAAAGTTTTTATTTCTTCTCCATGGATTTTAACGCCTACTCCGAACTTTTCTTTTGTTTCCTTTACTGCTTGCTCAATATACAGATTGAATAGCATCGGGAGAGGCTAGAACCCTGTCTCACTCCTTTCCCAACCACTGTTCCCTTTCATGTCCCTCGACTCTTATAACTGCCATCTGCTTTCTGTACAAATTGTAAATAGCCTTTCGCTCCCTGTATTTTATTCCTGCCACCTTCAGATTTTGAAAGAGAGTATTCCAGTCAACATTGTCAAAAGCTTTCTCTAAGTCTACAAATGCTAGAAACGTAGGTTTGCCTTTCCTTAATCTTTCTTCTAAGATAAGTCGTAGGGTCAGTATTGCCTCACGTGTCCAACATTTGTACGGAATCCAAACTGATCTTCCCCAAGGTCGGCTTCCACCAGTTTTTCCATTCGTCTGTAAAGAATTCGCGTTGGTATTTTACAGCCTTCACTTATTAAATTGATAGTTCGATAATTTTCACACCTGTCAAAATCTGCTTTCTTTGGGATTGGACTTATTATATTCTTCTTGAAGTCTGATGGAATTTCGCCTGTCTCATACATCTTGCTCACCAGATGGTAGAGTTTTGTCAGGACTCTCCCAAGGCGGAGTTACGGCTAGTAAAATAGTCTGCCTGAAGTTTAGCAACTTCGCTAATATGAAGCCATTGCAATACTGTACGAGGGTAAAGTAAAGCACGATTTCCATTTATTTTGTTGTTACTGATCTCGTGAATCTAATAAAACACGTTCCAGACGAGTATCTGCAGTAGTTTTCCAGAAACCTCGTAATAAAATTACAGAAATTAGAAAGTAATTGGGCTAAGGAGCGTGGTAGGAAACCAGTATTTGCAACTCCTTCATGCCGCCACTAGACATTTCTCCAGTATCTGTAACGTATTCTATCTCCATGCCATGTCAGAGGTTTGGTGATATATCGACTGGGCTATAGGCAATGGTTGATTGAGAAGGATCACAAACAGTAGATGGTGTGCTGATTGAGGTCGTAAGAAATGTACACTAGTTATTCACTAATTATTCAGATCTCTAATGTTACGCTATCGGCTAGATACGCAGTCTGGGATTTGAATCAAGTCTTTCCATTCAACCACATACCTGCATTGGATCCTACAGTGAATTCCTTTAACGATTACAGCCACTAGCGGATCGTATTTCTGGGCACTCTCATATCTCGAAACGAGTCACATTTCTCGAACCTGTTCATATGTACACTCAATTCTTAGTTGTGGAATTCTTTTTTGGGGAACGAATGCACAAAATATGAAAACAGTTTTCGAACTCCAGACAATGGCCTCAAGAATAATAACCAAAAATACTAGTAGAGCTCATTGTAAAGATCTGTTCAGAACACTGAGGATTTTAACTGCTCCACGTGAATACATTTACCAGTCAATTGTACACATAAAAAATAACATTGGTAATTACTGCACAAACAGCTCTGTCCATGACCATGCAACAAGAGGTAGACTCAACTTATATTTACCAAGAAAAAATAAACATAAAACTCAAAACAGCATTTTCTACCAAGGAATAAAACTGTACAATAAATTACCAAAGAGATTAAAGAAATTACCAAACTACACTTATTTAAAAAGGCAGCTAAAAAGTACCTATTATGCAATACATTTTATATGTTGAAGGGTTACTTAGCTAAAACAGAGTAGGGGTTTTATAAAAAATGTTATACAAAAAAATAATAATAATAATGATTATAAAATATCCAACATTCCACAAAACACCTTCACTTTATGTTTTTTTCCTTCTTCTTTCCTTTCTAGAAATAATTACCCCAAGCCGTGCATAGCAAAATACTTACACATCTTCCTCTTTCTGAACTCAACATCTCACTCATTATGGAGGGATGCTGATTCAGTTTTTCAGGACAGCAAATGGGAGTGAGTGAAGTGTTATGAAACAATGTGTGTATGGTGTGTGCAGTTACTGATAGTGAGATGTGAGTGAACAATGTGGCATTATATTATTTAATAAGTTATTTGTAAAGAAGAATTGTATACCAGGAGTAAATCCAATCATTGTCTCTAACTACAAGTATGTAAATATATGTGTATTCGAATAAGCTTATTTTAAATTGATCTAAATTTGTAAATACTTTGACATGTCCTACATCCTTGTAATAAGAGATCTACGGATGAATAAAGCTACTACTACTACTACTACTACTACTACTACAACCACGTCTCCTGTATGTCTACTTGCGATCGATCACAGCAAACCTCTCGGTCATCAGAGGTTCAAATGGTTCTGAGCACTATGGGACTTAACTTCTGAGGTCATCAGTCCCCTAGAACTTAGAACTACTTAAACCTAACAAACCTAAAGACATCACACACAACCATGCCTGAGGCAGGATTCGAACCTGCGACTGTTGCGGTCGCCCGGTTCCAGACTGTAGCGCCTAGAACTGCTCGGCCACGGTCATCAGAGGACTTCCACCTCATGTGTGATGAAACGTGACCCTCCTATTTTGACACATTCCCCTAAACGAACGAAGATGTACGTGATGTACTCTATTCTCCTATCGCATCTTGGGTATTAAAACGAGACTTCAGTTTCATAACTAAATTGATTCTTAGTTAGCGGTAGGTGTTCGTGAGACACTGCAATCCCTGTGTACGTAGCTGCTTGACAGATTGCTGTTTACAGAGTTAGTTGTGGCATGACGTGTAGTTGCACATGTTGGACGCCACTGCTATGTGTTTATCCGTTTCCTTGTAAGAGGTATTCTCCATTACTGATGATCATTTTATATAGGACTTATTCGAGTATAGTATCATTTCTGAACTGTGATTGGATGTGAGCATTGGGCGCTATACATCTTTGAACCCTATATTGCTCATGTATCACGCAGAGCCACTGTTTTAAGGAAGTAGTTTTTTCATTTTATAGTTTGTTACCATAGTTTATTGTAGAGAAACTTGCTTGAAGGATGTATGTCATGCGCTGGAAATATATTTCTTACAGTGGGATATTAACAGCACTGTATTCTACACGTCTGATAGATCAGAAACTGAAGCGATCTGACATTACAGCCTATTTTAAGTGCAGAACCGTGCTGTCTTAGGAGTGTATGTCAGTATGTTCTCTCTTACCAATACTCTCCTGGTATTGATCCCAGACACTAGAACAATACTTTAAAATTGATAAAACGATTTACATAAAAATGCTTCCAACTCCATCCATCTGGAGCTCCATCATTCATAAAAACCACCCGTTTCTTGTTCTTCTTAATGGTTTGCCATTACAATACCTTCAGAACTCCTGCTATACACCGATAAGGGGTGCTGACCGCCTCCACATGAGAGCATCTGGTGAAATCTTGTGCACTTGGATGGGCGAGGACTCGGCAAGGTCCCTTCATTCACGAGATGCGGAATGTAGTGGTCTACTCCTGGTCAGCATCAGGTTAAATCGGTAACGGTGCTGCAGAGTGGGTTGGTCAAAGACAGTGTGGGGAGGTCTTTCAGTCTCTAATTTTATCGTAAACTGCAAGAATGTTCTGTGACTCCCATCCGCATAGAGATGGATCGTAAATTATGAACTATGCTCAAGGTGTTAGAAATGTGTTGAGCACTGTCTGGTATACTTTGATGATGTATATGTTCGAGAATTAACAGTGAATGGACGTACTGCACAGTCATCTATCTACATTCGCAATGATACTCACAAAGTAGAGAATGGATGGTTTATCGATGATACTGAAATTGGGAAACATGCTGTCACATCATTGGTCACTGTTGAAATTACTCTAAAATTGCTGGAATTGTTCACACTATCATCCGTGATGCTTATTATTACAGTACATCGACGGTGACTTTTCCATCCCATCTGTCCACTGGTACACTGTTGGTCACCACATAATGATTGACTGACAATGCTTGTTTGAGATGAACAAAGTGTTTTGGTGGAGGGGCAACACCTTCTGGGGATGGCTAGCACCAAAACCGTGATCGCGTACATGACTGCAATACGAGGAATCAGTCGAAACGGAACACAGAGCCATCTGTCTTTTATTGCCGGCCGAAGTGGCCGTGCGGTTAAAGGCGCTGCAGTCTGGAACCGCAAGACCGCTACGGTCGCAGGTTCGAATCCTGCCTCGGGCATGGATGTTTGTGATGTCCTTAGGTTAGTTAGGTTTAACTAGTTCTAAGTTCTAGGGGACTAATGACCTCAGCAGTTGAGTCCCATAGTGCTCAGAGCCATTTGAACCATTTTTTTGTCTTTTATTTAAAATCATCCATTGTGTGTGGTGTGTTATATGGTAGCAGCAGTAACAACATGATTTACACCCTTCGGCATCTAGTTTCCTGCGAGAGGCAATGGATCAGAATGTGTTAATGTCAGATTAGAATCTGACACAGACCTCGAAGTCGTGGCGGAAGAACAAAATGTAAGGCAGTGTATAAAGCAAATTACAGTAGAAAAAAAGAAATGTTTCAAACAATGACACAGGGTCACTGAAGCGTCTCTTGCAACGTACAGTATAGTCTGTGGCATATGGTCATCCTCCTACAGTATAGGTGATGAAACCTTAAACTGGTCTGTGCAGGGTATCAATACCTGTATATTTAATAGGATCGTCACATCCATGCAGTAATAGTTTTCGACATATGGGAGAAGAGAGATGCAGTAAAAATCTTATCGAGTTCTCCATTAGATGAAGTTAGTGGGGCTTCACAGTTCGTAATTTTTCTCTGTTGGATGGTGCAGAATAATGATGGCAGCATGTTGGAGTGATAGAGTTGAATGGGCCCTGAGGGACGCGAATCTGCTTTGGACTGCAGTATAGGTATGAAGTTTGGAGAAGCATCACAATGCAGTAGCTAAATCCTCGTCCTTCTCCCAGTTCCCATACTGTCTTTTATACTAGCTCGTGTTGCAGGAGCGGGTTTCGTTTGCTGCTGATCTTACACATTGTGCACAGTTGGCGGAGCTACGACAACATGTTCCTGTTTCCATTGAATGGTCAGAACACAGTCCTGTCACAGTAACTGCAGTTAGCCTGTTTCTACATGGGTTGCAGAAGGTGGTAGATATAGCTTTCTCCAACTCCTACTCAGTTCTGACTTAAATTGAAAAGAATAATATACAGCCCGACGATCACCGTCTATATTCGGTGTCGCGGTATTTGTCTGGAAAAACTTCTTCATTTGGAGGTAATGCCATACCTCGATTTATAAAGTCGGTATAGCTTTTAACATGGATACTTGTCTGCACCTGTAGATTCAAAACTGCTTGTGACAGTAATATGGTCGTTGCGACTGTGTTTTTTTTTTTTTTTTTTTTTTTTTTTTTTTTTTTTTTTTTTTTTTTTTTACATATAGCGATTTGTAAGACGATTATGCCTCTCTTTCTAAGACACAGTGGTAACACTCGCAATAAAAAGTAATGAGACATGTCCACCCATCGCTGATTTTTGGTTAGTATTATTTTATATCGCCAACAATCAGTTATTGGCGAAGTATTATACTTAGTAGTAGGGGATGCATGATAGGTTCGCTTTGAGGATCAGGCTTGTAAAGTATGTGTTTGTGTTCCGACATGTGCAAAGAAAATGGCTATGTCCAGTCGTAAGGAAGGTATGGATATGATGTGGATACTGTGACAGCAAAGGGGAGAGTATGTCAGGTCATAAGAATGGCACAGATATTTCTATTTCCAGAGCCAGCCATCAGCTGGGTGTATTTCCGATACTTCGCTCATTGTCGAATGTCATTCGATTGAGACCACAATCGTAAGTATAGCGATAAAATATATATGTGGCCGGTTTCCTAGGACGATTCTGATTCTGCCTTTGTGTGCTTGGCACACAGCGCCAGTGGCCTGTGGTGGTAATGTTTCACGTTTCCCACTAACGACAGGAGCTGTACAAAGGAAGCGCTTGTTGGGATGCAGGAATGTAGTGGACTTAACTGTGTCGTCCTCTAGACGGCGGATAATACTAAGTATGTGTTGGAGAGTTTTTGTGAACGCATAGAGATTTGAGAAGATTTAATATGGACAAGTGTTTGCGCTGGACCATTATTATCCCCAAGTTAACTGTCTGATTGACTGCTTCTGCACATTTCCTGTCTTTATTTGGTTGAGAGAACATCGATTGTGGTGTGCACATTTAGTAGGTTAAAGACGGGTGGAAGACACGTTTATTGGTTCTCTAGACATGAGAAACACCTTAGTTGACTTTGTAAATTATAAGGATGATTTGGGATCTGTTATCCACTGACATCGGTTTTCGTGAGTGGATATATCAGTTTGCTGTATTTTTCTTTTTTTTTTTTTTTTGAGGTCTTCGCACACGAGGTCAGTTTCTAGTTACCCAATGGTGTACAGCACGCTCGACCTCGCTAAAGTTTCGGGTTTCTGGAGAAATAATTTCCAGTCTTTATCTTCAGAATTACGTAGCTCGGACGATCGGTAGCCTACTGCTCTGTGCTTGATGTTGAGAAGTATCGCGAAAATGGTGTGATATTCTGGCAAGCAATGTGAAATTAGATATGTCCTTGTAATCCCAGAGTCTGGAGATTGGTGTAGAAAGCAGGCAAGCAAGCAAATAGGTCGGGGCCAGAAACAGTGACGCCTTTGCGCTAAGCGGAAACGACCTAGCCTTTGTACAACAGTCTTTGCGGTATAAGTACGTGTGTCTGTGATTGCTACTGCGTGTATTATCGTGAGGGAGGTAAAGATTCAGCGCATCGATAGTTGTAAGGGGAATGAAAGATAGTTTTTTATGTGGAAAACTAGGTGCGTTATAGATACTGAGATTCTTTGCAGAACCATGGTCGTAAACATGAGACATATCCAGTACATTGCTGAATCTCAGACTGCGGGAGCAATCCTAATATTTAATTGTAATTACACTGATAAATACGTGTCTGGTTCCCAATATTCTTGTGAATCTGGAGATGGCCGTAGAAAGCATAGCAGCAAGCAGGCAGATCAGGGCCGGAAACAGCATCTCAGTGGATGTCTTTGTTCCGAGCTGGGGCTTGCCCATCCTTTGTACACCAGTTCGGAGAGCTTCTGGCTTATGATGATTGCCTTGCACCTCTCCTGGACAGGTGAATAGTGAACTAATACCAAGTTTGCATTGAGTAGCTTTTGTGACCGCGTATGTCGTGTTTATACTCTGCAGAAATTTGATGAGATACAGTATGACGAGTGTTTGCCCTGGGAGTATTGATAGCATACTCCAGGGATGTGGGGTCGTCCACGTCCGGCTTTCTCTGCCTCGTGATGACTGGGTGTTGTGTGATGTCCTTAGGTTCGTTAGGTTTAAGTAGTTCTAAGTTCTAGGGACTGATGACCATAGATGTTAAGTCCCATAGTGCTCAGAGCCATTTGAACCACGTCCGGCTGACTTCTCTCTGGTTGACATGCTCTTCCATAGCTGCGGTCATGGGCCATGTTTACGGCAGTAGTTTCATCCATGAATACGAGGGATGTATTTGACGATATGTAGATCACTTTTGCAGGGTTCAAATGTCAGTGCAATACGGATATCTGTACAAAATAGTTTTGCCACTGAAAGTCTCGTCTGCAGAAAAAAAAGGCGGACAGTGCTATCAAACCAGCAGCATCAGTAATTTGGCGGGTAAATTCAGTAAGAGCCAATCGGAATGCTCAATTGATTCACAAGACATCCTTTGTGCTGGGGCATAAGAGCCTCTGCATAGTGGTGAGAACGTTTGTGTTTCGGAGATGTTTGTTGAAAGCAGGACTTGGGGAAGGGTAACACATGATGGACAGGATGTCATGTTAGGACCATCAGGAGGAATGCATTCGGTGTATTCTCGGCTATTTTCGTAAACAGGTTCTGTTAGGATAAGAATTTCCTTGCAGACAAGCTGAGACATCACAAAAGCTCCTACAAAAGCGACCATTAACTATTTCTATGACACTTTACAGAGGTTGACTTGGCTCTTAGCCATGTGACGTCAGTATAACAATGAGAGCCTTTTAGATGCGTCTGCGATGGTAAGTCACTATGCGAACATTTTGCAGCAATGCTTCACCCATGCTGGCCGGATAAACACATGCACGGCTAGACACAGCTCACATGTCCTGTTAGGAGCGCTAGGAACAATGCACCCTGTGCTATTCTGGGTAGCATTGGAATAGATTTCTATAGCGGGACCTGCGACATCAGTATCCACAGGTAGAGAGGTATTGCACCAGCAAGGGTAAACACACGCATGCGGCCCAAAGATGTCTCACGTATGGGACTGGCTTGAGTATGTCGCCAGGTGTGCATGCCTTGCAGTTGTGTAGGGGGCCAGTTCACTGATACGTCGCAGATGATGACAGATGGAAAGTGTTTTTCTTTATGTGCAATGAGTGTTTGTGCACTCCATTATTTTCGGCTGTTTGAGCATTGTAAGCATGTTTGCATAGCATTACACTTGCATTATATTTCGACAATTTACGAGTTGTTTTTGTGTCTGTTGCATTATTTTGTGAACAGGTGTGCAGGCTCTGCAATGCATGATTTCGACAGTTGGCGATTAGCAAAAGTGTTTGCAGAGCCTTTTACATGCAATATTTTGGCATCTTGGATTATGTCATGGAACAGATGACAGCACCCTCTAGTGGTGGTACTGTGTACTAGGTCAGTTGGGCTCTGGGCCTTGTGGCGAACACACTAGATTGCGGTAGTGGCTCAAATTGTTTAAATAAAGACAGGTGCATGATTTGAACAGTTGACGATTAGCAAGCATGTTTGCAGAGTCCTTTAGTGGCCTGCATGTCTGTAGGCTGTGTGGCATGACACCAAGCATGTCAGAGCATGTGTTTTGTATCAGTGTGATAAATATGCTCCACCCCTAAATAAATTGTTCCAAAATAAATAAAGTACACCCCTTCCTCTCTCCACCACCCCAGTGCAGGCTGTGTCTTTTTCCCACCAATCCCTAGGAAGGGGTGGCGGTTAGGTGACTTAGGTTTGTGGAGGTGAGCTTTGTTTCCCTCAATTATCTTAGGTTGGTAGAGATAACTGTAGTGTGATGCATTATCCAGTTGGAATTTGAACTTCCCACCATTTCTTAGGAAGAGGTGGCAGTCAGGTGACTTAGGTTAGTGGAGTTAGCCCAAGTGACATATTTTCCTGCAATTTTCTTAGGTTAGTAGAGGTAACCATGGTGTGATACATTATCCTGTTGAAATTTGAACTTCCCACCATTTTTCTGGGGGAGCAGAGGGGAGGGGAGGGAGGGTTAGGTTAGTGGAGGTAGCCCAATTAACCTATCTTCCTACCAAAATTGAAACTTCCAGCCAAAAGCCGCCATCTTGGATGATGACGATGCTGCCATCTTGGATGATGTCATGCACTGTTGCCAAGTCTAAATGCTGCCATCTAGGATGCGACATAGCCGACATCTTGGATACATCTGGCAAGAATGGAGAGTGGGACGACACTGGCCTAGCCCCACTACTAACACCACTGTAGAGGCACTGTGGACTGCTGGAAAATAATCGACTGCTGCCAGGGACTGTGGAATCAATCTTTCAGTGGCAGTTTAACTATAAGCTGACTTGCAAGGAGTTTTATAAGTGCATAAATGGGAAAAGATTGCTGAAAAACTTAATAATCTTCTGAAAAATATGATCTATGAGCTGCTTCTGACGCAACAAGTTCCATGTAATCGTGTTCTGGATAAAAATTAATTATATTAAACAAATTTTTTACTTAATTTCCACACACCCATGTCAGAATGTCCCAACGAGGTCCCAGGTAGACATCGAAACCCTAGCCATCTTGGATATAACAGAGTCTAGAACTTCAAACAAATTTCAGAGTTACTTTTATAACACAGATAGCAGCTACTGGAACTTGTATTATGTTTTAAATTGGACAGTTCGAAGCACGCTCTTTCAAAATGTAAAAAAATTAATATTGGAAAAATGGACTTAATGGGTTTTGGAAATGGGAGTCACAGTTCTAATAATGTAAGGAGTCAGTCAGTCTGCTGTTATCCACTTTGGTCATACCTATTGTCTTATGTAAAGAAGGAAATAAAAGTGTGTAGAGTTGAAAGTTAATGTCAAGTCGTATTTACTTCTGAGGCACAGAAACTAATTTATTTTCAGAAGAAAATCAGAGGACAGTTTACATAATGATTGTGTGCATCTAGAGTCCCATAGTGCTCAGAGCCATTTGTGCATCTAGAAGAAGAAATTTTTCAGTGATGCAAATAGTTTAGAACCTCGGTCTGCGATAAATGAAATTTGGTACGAATCTCACCAATATCCCATACAACATTTTAGGCTGGTTAGTGTTGTACTAGAAAATTTTCAAGACAATAAGTGATGAATTTTTTTCTAATCAAAACTCCTTATTGACCTGCAGGTTCATTAAATAAATCTTTAACTTTCATGTGGTCTACGATCTGATTACATGAAACCCGAGTGTGGTCAAATTAATTAACTTACTGATGTGTCGACAGAAGTACCGACACAGTGTGATTTGAGGGGACCACAACGCACGCTATAAACACACGAAGGATGGCGTGAGGTCCGAAACAGGATACGTAATGAATGCTATAAAGAAAAGTACGTAGTTTTTGGAATACTTAACTTTAATCCATCCTTGTTGTATAAATCGTTCTTGATGAGACATGCTTTATACGATAAGTATCAATTGCTATGTGAGTCTAATGGCGCCTTGCTAGGTCGTAGCCATGCACTTAGCTGAAGGCTATTTTAACTATCTGCTCGGCAAAGGAGCGAGGCTTCGTCAGTGTAGTCGCTAGCAAAGTCGTCCGTACAACTGGGGCGAGTGCTCGTCCGTCTCTCGAGACCTGCCGTGTGGTGGCGCTCGGTCTGCGATCACTGACAGTGGCGACACGCGGGTCCGACATGTACTAATGGACCGCGGCCGATTTAAAGCTACCACCTAGCAAGTGTGGTGTCTGGCGGTGACACCACACTTACAATCATACCAGTCTAAGCACAATTATTCGGAGCAGAAGCGTAGTGACGCAAAAGGCAGCAAGCGGACCACAGTCAGCAGTTCAGTCGCTCAGTGATAATAATGGGACCGAAAGAAAAGATGACAGAGAGAAGGGTGAAATACTGAAATTGGTCTTTCGAAACATGATTTGCAACCCTCTCAACTGGCTTACGCCATGCTGGAACCAGCACCTGTATACCCGCATGGTAAAATTCTGGACCAACCTGTTGGAGACACTGTTTGGCAGTGTGCACAAGGGAGTCATCACCTACAAACCTTGTTCCACGAAGAGAGTCTTTCAGTTTCCCAAAGAGATGTTCAAAAAGATTTCGGGCTTGCAGCTGGTCTTCGTAAACTTCATTGCACGATATTTCGGCTGGACAACTGCCAGTCATCTTCAGGTGAGCCGACCGAGGACTGACGAAGATGTTCTCCGCTCCAGCTTATATAGTGCGCTGATAGTACTGCCGCACATGCGTTGCAATCGCAGAGACAGCAGGGCCACACCGCCCAGCGACAGCGCCCTCGCTGGTGGAACTGCAGTACTCAGCTGCCGTCGGTATTGTCGCCGGCCACGACTTCGATAGCTGCGGCCAGTAGGAGCGCCGTGGTCCCGTGGTTAGCGTAAGCAGCTGCGGAACGAGAGGTCCGAGATTGAAGTCTTCCCTCGAGTTAAATTTCGCCGGCACAGTAGCTCAGCGTGTTCGGTCAGAGGGTTTAACTGCCCTCTGTAATAAAAAACTGAGTTAATCGATTAACAACGAACTTAAACGGATGTCTTACGACGTCCGCCCCGAGCAGATGAAGCGCACAAAATGAGATTTTGCCGGCACGTTAGCTCAGCGTGTTCGGTTAGAGGGTGTAGCTACCCTCTGTAATAAAAAAACTGACTGAATGGAAGAACGAATAACCTGAACGAGTGTCATCGGACGTCCGCCACG
This sequence comes from Schistocerca serialis cubense, assembly GCF_023864345.2. Taxonomy (NCBI): domain Eukaryota; kingdom Metazoa; phylum Arthropoda; class Insecta; order Orthoptera; family Acrididae; genus Schistocerca; species Schistocerca serialis. The sequence continues at coordinate 452,785,862 of NC_064639.1, read as the reverse complement.
AACAAATTCAACGAACAGTATAGAACAAAATTGAGATTTAAAAAAAAAAGTACTACAGTTCCACCAGTGAGATGGCTGTCGCTGGGCGGTGTGGCCCGCTGTCTCTGCGATTGCAACGCATGCGCGGCAGTACTATCAGCGCATTATATAAGCTGGAGCGGAGAACATCTTCGTCAGTCCTCGTTCGGATCACCTGAAGATGACTGGCAGTTGTCTAGCCGAAATATCGTGCAATGAAGTTTACGAAGACCAGCTGCAAGCCCGAAATCTTTTTGAACATCTCTTTGGGAAACTGAAAGACTCTCTTCGTGGAACAAGGTTTGAAGATGATGACTGCCCTGTGCACGCTGCCAAACAGTGACTTCAACGGGTTGGTCCAGAATTTTACCATGCGGGTATACAGGTGCTGGTTCCAAGATGGCGTAAGCCAGTTGAGAGGGTTGAAAATTATGTGGGGAAATGAAAATTTTGTTCCTGAACGATGTATCTACACACTGTAAAACTTTCAGACATTTAGAATAAAAGATGGATTTAAAAAAAATAGTGTGCATTTCTTTTGGAGTTACCCTCGTAGAAGTAATATCTGGCGTTTGTTATAGGCCCTCTGCTGTTCCTGAGCTACGTAAACGACGTGGGAGATAATCTGAGCAGCACTCTCAAATTGTTTGCAGATGATGCTGTCATTTACCGTATTTTAAAGTCATCAGATGATCAAAACCAACTGCAAAATCATTTAGACAAGATTTCTATTTTTCGATTCAGTGAACTTTACCAACAGCCGTACACTTTAAGATATTTTATTTCGAGAGCAACCAGTGTCGGCAATTCATTTTACCATCTTCAGGCCCCCATACGCTTCTTTCGAACCAACGAGTTTATCGTATAGCGCCATAAAACTGGATATCGTGAGTCTCAATCGTTGTGCAGCTGATTCAGACTTCCTCATTTATTATTTCATAGAAATGGCAGATAAATATCTAATCTTTTAAAGCAAATGAAGCATCATACTTCATTGCTACGTCACTTCGTAAAAATATTCTAAGACTAGGGCCGCTGCTATTCTGCTGTACAACGGATGTCCAGCGACGACAGCGACGCTCTACCGTACAGAACAGGTGGTAGCGAGTCTTGCTCACTGCACGTGCGCGCATACCTTAGCCACGACACACGACAGCAGGCACACCATTGTCCCAGCAATGCCGTACCAATTCTTATTCCGCGTGTCTGTTGCTTGTTTCTGTTGTCATTGCTATTAAAATAGCAATGACCGCTTTCCAATTTTCTATAATAACTCAATATTTCAAACCAATGCAAATTTTGCAAATACAAATTACTCCGTTAAAAAAAGGGTTATTTAAGAACGGAAGATTTTAGCACTGCTGCTTTGCCTAACTGATATTTCGGTTTTTTACTCGGTTATTAGTAGAAAAATGAGATATACCTGTAATAACCGAGAGCAAACAAATACCGGAAACTACCGATTATTCGGAACTAAAATACCGGTATGCAAGGGCGTACCCAGGATCTGAACTAGGGGGGGCAGGTCATACTAGTCTCAGGAAACAAGGACTCGAGACAACATACAGCACTTCTTATTAAATAAAACAGTAAACCAGTGAAAAACTGCTTTTAATAAACATTTTAAATACAAGAATGCATTTGTACAATCCGAGAAAACATGCAGCACTTCTTATTAAATAAAACAGTAAACTAGTGAAAACTGCTTTCAATAAACGTTTTAAATATAAGAACAGTAGCATAGCGAGGTGCCCGTTTAGACTGCGGGCTGAGCAGAGCCATGCAGAACAGTGCTGCACGGTAGCTCCGAGTTTTGTTTCGAGGGATCGTTGGATGCGATTTCTTGCGGTGTACGTCAACATCCCGTGTTGTGTGATCAGAAAAACAAACACTACCACGACAGAGGTCTGGTATGCCAAGCTTGGAACGGGCTGTGTAAGTACAAAAAATTAAAATAAATAACTACCAAAAATACTACAGACAAGAAACGCATAAACTTTGGTATATTATCATATTTGAGTTACGTACAAATTTTATCATTTTAATAAAGAAATGATAGCCCCAGTAGCTACAGTATTCAATAAACGATTCATGAGGTAAATTTGCAATAATGACAGTTGACAGGTTTTGAACACCTCTCCTCCGCTCCTCATCCTTCTTGAAGCTCCACTGTTTGCTTCTGAAAGCATGCTTCAAAGCGCTGTTTTCTATTATGTCCTGGTAAAAACTCAACTGAAGGGAGATTTAGGGTCTACCTTTATCAAAATGGTTCAAATGGCTCTGAGCACTATGGGACTTAACATCTATGGTCATCAGTCCCCTAGAACTTAGAACTACTTAAACCTAACTAACCTAAGGACATCACACAACACCCAGTCATCACGAGGCAGAGAAAATCCCTGACCCCGCCGGGAATCGAACCCGGGAACCCGGGCGTGGGAAGCTACCTTTATCGATTAATATATTGTGAAAGAAGGAGATGCACTGAATAACAATGTCTTCGTGTTCTAAAGGAGTTTTTTTTTTCTTTGGGAGAACATGTAACCTGCTCGTCAAAAATCCGAACGTGCGTTCCACTAGCACTCTAGCCGCCGATAATTTCTTGGTAAATGATCTTTCTTCGTCACTTAGTAACAATCCAGAAAATGGACTCATTAAATTATGCAAGTGAGCAAGGGCTTCAGGCAGCCCTAATGTGGCTTTTACTGAAGTGCCCGATAGTTTTTTCGGTGATGGCCAGCTTTGTGGAACGTTCTAAAAATTATTTTATAAATCACTTGCACTAAATGTCTCGCCATCTACTGCTTGTCATAACCTGCACGTCAACTGCTATTAATCTACAGTTAGCGTTAGCTGTAACTAAAAAATTTGTTGTTCGTTAGAAACTTCACATAGTCATGATCCCTTACTGCCTACAAGTGAATACGCTGTTCCTTGACGACGTAACATGCCTGCGAATAGCAGAGCGGATTGCTTATCGCTAAATTTATTATTTCTATAAACTTCCTTGCCGACAGTAACGTGCCGAAGACGAAAAAATTACTCCCGGATCTGCGCGAACGAGTTCGAATATCTTCAAGGGGGGGGAGGGCAACTGCCCCCCCCCCCCCCCCCTGCCCCTCACTGGGTACGCCCATGCCGGTATGGGTTTTAATCGGTCGGTTTTTCCCATCGCTGCGCCACACTCCATGAGACGACTTGCGGATTGTGGATGTAAATTTAGACACTGCCGATTTTCTTCGCCATCCTCATCCAGTCTCAGCTTTTGTGCAGTCAGTAATTACCACGCGGTCGATGGTCACGCTACACGCTTATTGGCCCTCCTTTTCCTTTCTCTAGTCTAACTGCAGAAAACTACACTGCTATGTTTAAAGAAACTAAAGGCGAAAGGATCGCACGTGTACTGATTTCAGTCTCCACGAACATTGCTTCTGGATGCTAATAGCAACGTACAGCTTGGGAAAGATGTCGGGGAAGTCCCGAGCCCCGACCGGCGGCGCCCAAAGCGCTGCGGCAGGAAACAGGGCGCCGGCGACCCGGAACCGATGACGCGCCGGGCTTCCTTCCGGCGGCAGCCACACCGGGACAGGGACTGGACGAGCCACTTCCTGTCTGGTGGACACCGCGGTGCAACGCGCGCCCACGAACAGGGGCAGCGCTGCCTAACAGCAGCCGACTGATCACCTTCGTGCCGGGAGTAAACAATGATGAACGACAGTATCAGATCTAAAGTATCCGGACACCTATTTATGGACATTGATATGGAGTACGTCCTCTCTTGGCTCGGGCTGAACACTATCAGTAAGAAGTCTGAATGTCTGTGACGGAATGACAGCCCATTCTTCAAGAGCCGAAACCAGAGATGGATGTTGGCTGCCGGGGTCTGGAAAGAAGTCGACGTCCTGACTCTTCCCAAAGCTGTTCCGTTGTGTTTAGGCTGGGACTCCTGTCAGGCCAACCCATTTCAGGAATTTTAGTGTCTATAAATCACAGCTTCACAAACTCTGCTATACAAACAATTATCGTCTCCCTACTTTTTTCCTCTGCTATATATTGTATACTGTGCTGTAAAATATGTCCTTATCCTTTCTAGCAGAAAAATGGTTCAAATGGCTCTGAGCACTATGGGACTTAACTTCTGAGGTCATCAGTCCCCTAGAACTTAGAACTACTTAAACCTAACTAACCTAGGGCATCACACACATCTATGACCGAGGCAGGATTCGAACCTGCGACCGTAGCGGTCGCGCGGTCCCAGACTGTAGCGCCTAGAACAGCTCGGCCAACCCGGCCGGCTACTAGCAGAAAAGTTCATGGACAAGTGGGAGATTGATTTTCTTAAGAGGAAACCACATCTACGTCTACACCTACGTGATTACTCCGCTATTCACAATCAAGTACCTGCCAGAGAGTTCAATGAACCACATTCAAGCTGTCTCTCTACCGTTCCACTCTCGAACAGCGCGCGGGAAAAACGAGCACTTAAATTTTTCTGTGCGAGCCCTGATTTCTCTTATTTTATCGTGATGATCATTTCTCCCTATGTAGGTGGGTGCCGACAGAATGAGAAGATCCCGTCGCAACGGAAAACGTCTTTATTTTAATGATTGCCACTCCAATTCACGTACCATGTCTGTCGCACTATCTCCCCTATTTCGCGATAATACAAAACGAGCTGCCCTTCTTTGAACTTTTTCGATGTCATCCGTCAATCCCACCTGATGCGGATCCCTCACCTCCAGGACAGGACGGACAAGCGTGGTGTAAGCAGTCTCTTTAGCAGACCTGTTGCACCTTTTAAGCGTTCTGCCAATGAATCGCAGTCTTTGGTTTGCTCTACCCACAACACCATCTATGTGATCGTTCCAATTTAGGTTATTTGTAATTGTAATCCCTAAGTATTTAGTCGAATTTACAATCTTCAGATTTGTGTGACTTATCGAGTAATCGAAATATAGTACTCATGTGAATAATTTCACATTTTCATTATTCAGGGCCAATTGCCACTTTTCGCACCATACAGATATCTTATCTAAATCATTTTGCAATTCGTTTTGGTCTTCTGATGACTTTACAAGGCGGTGAATGACAGCATCATCTGCAAACGATCTAAGATCGCTACTCAGATTGTCTCCTATTTCGTTAATATAGATCAGGAACAGTAGAGGGACTAAAACACTTCCTTGGGGAACGCAGGATATTACTTCTGTTTTACTTGATGACTTTCCGGTTATTGCTACTAACTGTGACCTTTCTGACAGGAAGTCACGAATCCAGTCGCACAACTCAGGCGATATTACATAGCCACGCAGTTTGGTAAGAAGACGCTTGTGAAGAACGTTGTCGAAATTCTTCTGGAAATCTAAAAATATGGAATAAATTTGACATCCCCTATCAATAGCACTAATTGCTTCATAAGGGTAAAGAGCTAGTTCTGCTTCACAAGAATGATATTTTCTGAATCCGTGCTGACTATGTGTCAATAAATCGTTTTATTCGATATACTTTATAATATGTTCCAAAACCCTAATGCAAATCTTCGTTCATGAGTTTAAAGAGCTAGTTGTGTTTCACAAGAACGATATTTTCTGCACCCGTGCTGACTATGTGTCAATAAATTGTTTTCTTCGAGGCACTACATAATGTTCGAACACAGTTTATGTTCCAAAACCCTACTGCAAATCGACGTTAGTGATATAGGTCTGTAATTCAGAGGATTACTCCAACTTCTCTTATGGGCTACTAGTGTGACTTGAGCATTTTTCCAGTCTTTAGGTACGGGTCTTTCTGTGAGCGAGCGGTTGTACATAATTGCTAAATAGGGAGCTATTGTATCAGCTTACTCTGAAAGGAACCTGACTGGTATACAATCTGGACCGGAGGCCTTGACTTTATTAAGTGATTTAAGATGCTTTGAAGTACCGAGATTATCTACTTCTATGTTTCACATCCTGGCCGTTGTTCTTGATTGCAATTCAGGTATATTCACTTCGTCTTCTTTGGTGGAGGAGTTTCGGAAAACCGTGTTTAATAGCTCTGCATTACTGGCACTGACATCAGTGACTTCGCCGTTGTTATCGGGCAGTGAAGACATTGCGTCTTGCCACTGGTGTGCTTTATGTATGAGCAGAATCTCTTTGGGTTTTCTGCCAGGTTCCGTGACAGTTTCGTCATGGAAATTATTAAAAGAATCTCCCATTGGAGTACGCGCTATATTTCGAACTTTTGCCAAACTTTGCCAATCTCTGGGATTTTGCGTTCTTTTAAATTAGGCATGCTTTTTTCGTTGCTTCTGCAACAGCGACCTGACCCGTTTTGTGTACCATGGGGGATCAGTACCATCACTTACTAATTTATGTGGTATATATTTCTCAATTGGCAAAACATTTTGTGCATTGTTACAGATATGTAGATGATATTATTTGTAGGTGGAAAGGTTCCAATAGACAACTCCACAAATTTGTAGAGAACATAAACCTGTGACCCACGAACATAAAGGTCAGCATGGAGTTTGTGGGCCAGCATAAATTTCCTTGACATTTGCTTAAAAACGGAAGACAGTAACTTAAATTTAAAATTTAACGAAAAAACTCCTTCACTGACGCATTCATCCCTGCTTCCTCCCAACATCCTACAGCCTATAAACATGCAGCATTCCACCACATGATCCACCGTCTCCTTTATATCCCTACGTCCCAAGAAAACTTTGACTAGGAACTTAATACAATAAAATCAGTAGCCACAAATAATGAATTTAACCTCAACATCATTGATACAGATATTTCCCCAAGGAAAAACACAGACAAACTGGAAAAGAAATGGTGCAGATTTCCTTTTATAGGGCAAACATCAAATAGGGTAAGTAACATCAATACACAGCTGTGCACGCCTAAGCAGATTCAGATATATTCAGCGGCAACTTCACAGCCGATGTCTTTCAATTCTTGTATTGCAAGTGGATTTGTTTCATAGACTTGCTCTTCAAGTATCCCCACAGGAAAAAGTCACATGTTGTTAGATCCGGCAAACGTCGTGGCCATAAATGTTTGATAACAGTTTGTTCCTCAGTGAAGTTATCGTGGACTCATTCCACAAATACCTTACATGTTGGGCATGTTTCCCCATTTTGCTGGAAGAAGCGTTATTGTTTTCCATATTCGTGAGATGAGCACAAAATATATCAAGGATTTCCATATGTGCAACCATGTTGACGGTAATGTCAAAAAATATCGGTCCAATGATGCGTGTTCCTGTTACACCACGCCAAACGCCGATTTTTTCGTCATGGTGTGGTTTCTGATACACAATGTTAGAGCTCTCCATTGGCCAGTACATCGTTTTCTGTGCTTATACATGACCAGAAAGCTGAAACCATGCTTTATCACTCATGGTGTAATGGAAAGGGTGTAACAAACCATCGTTGACGTTATTGAAAGCCAGTTATTGTCACCCTCCTGTAATTGCTGCACAACCGTCACACGATATGGCTTTAGATTAAGACTTTTAAATATCCGCTGGCAGCTCCTCCTGCTTAACATGCGCCTGTTGGGCTAATTTACTTGTAAATTTCTTTGTGCTCTGAATAATTCTTCGGAAAATTTCTGCAATAACTTTTGGTGTGGGAACTGCAGGAATTCTTTGTCGTTTTATATTTTGCACGAATCTGTAGGTGCACCAGTTTTTATACAGATTCTAGACTGCTCTCTTTGCTGGATACTTCATCCCGAAAATTTCGCGAGTTTTCTTAATCAAACCAGTTTTCACATATGCTTTCAAAATTTCAGCTTTTCTTCTATCGAGAAAGTTATTTTGCAGACCACAAAGAGAAACGTCTTATTTCACTCACGAAATAAACTGTGATGGTACAGAAGAATGCTAACAGCCGATTATTGCATAAACCGTTGACTGTTGTGGCTGTTTATTCCAGAAGTCGAAATATTGCATTCGCAGGCTACTTTTAACTCCGCCACCCTGTATAACGCCACCTCAACCATACTTCACTGTTAGCATTACACATGATGGCAGGTAACATTCTCCAGGATTTCGCCACTGCGACCGGGTGTACCCTGGTTCATGACCCAAAATAACTCATTCCCAGTATCCACCTCAAGTGTTGCTTAGCATTAACTGCAGGTGCGAGTGCCTTATGGTGAGCAGCTTGGCCACTGTACACCATTACAGGGTGTTTCATAAACGATTTTACAACTTTAAAAATTCGTATAAATTTATTGAAAGAAGATACAAAGTTGGGTCTAGTGTTATTTTGTAGGGAAACACATCAGCTATTCTTACCTTGAACTAAAGATGTTGTATGTGGCTTCCATTGGTTATCCTGCACACATCCCATCGGAATTCAATTTTTTTCGCAAACTCGCTGTAGCACTGCAGGTGTAACTTGCTCAGTGGCAGCGTAAATCCTTGCTCTAAGTTCAGGTAGAGCAGTCGCACAGGAGGTATGAACACGATATCCTTGACGAATCCCCCACCCCCACCCAAAAAAAAAATGTCGAGTGGTGACAGGTCTGGTGAATGTGGGGGCCATGAAATTGGCGCATCTCGGCCAATCCATTGACCTGGTAAGCGGCCACCTAGAAAATCCTGGACGCCAGCCAGGTAGTGGGGTGGTGCACCATCTTGCCTGAAGTAAATGTTTCGTTCTTGGTCATCCTCATCGATTTGTGTCTGTGGTATCAAAAATTGTTGTAACATCTAGGTACACTATCCTGTCGATGGTTCTGTCACAGAAAAAAAGGGGCCGTACACTTTGTTCTTGCTCAATGCACAAAAAACTTTCAGTTTAGGGCTATCACAAACATGTTGCAATGCTTGACGTGGATTTTCACTGCCCCAAATGCTACAGTTATGTGTGTCGACCTTGCCACTTAAGTGAAAAGTCGACTCATCAGAAAAGATGATTTTGTCCAAGAAATATTCATCGCCATGTAAGCGATTTAACATATTCACACAGAAGTTCTTGTGAGCAATTTTATCAGTGTCTTTTATTGCTTGTACGCTAGCCAATCTGTACGGTTTCAAATACATACGGTTTCTCAACACATGTTAAACAGTCATATGTGGGATTTGCAGTTAGCGAGAGGCACGCAGTGTCGATATCGTAGGACTTTGGCAAAACGTTGTCTCATTCGCTCAACGTCGTAGTCAGATGTGCTTGGACGACCTGATCATTTCCCATGTCTTACGAAAACCTGTTTCTACGGAAATTACGCTGAACTGTTGTCGCCGACTTCGTTTCTTCAAACCAAAACACACAGCTAGCACACGCGGGTCCAGTGAAGGCAGCCATCGTTAATGCAACTGCCGTTAGCGCTCCTTACGGTGCGATTCGACACTAGCGAACTGTGCGACACAAAATTTGATGTATTTCCCGAAAAATTGACACTACAGCCACCCATGTAGGTTAGATTAGATTAGTTTTTCATTCCATAGATCTGCGCTGAGGAGATCCTCGTGGATGTGGAACATGCCAATTTTTTTAAAAGTTGAAATAACAGTACTAATAGTATGAGTATATACAATACATTATTTGTTTCTATTACAAAATTCGCCAATGGAGTAGGAGGAATTGGCCACTAGAAAGTCTTTCAGGCTCCTTTTAAACTGATCTTTATTTGTAACTAAATTTTTTATGTTTGCTGGCAAATTATTGAAAATGAGTGTTCCTGAGTAGTGGTACCCTTTGTGAACTAAAGTAAGTACTTTTAAGTCCTTGTGCAGATCATTTTTGTTCCTGGTATTGTATGTATGAACTGAGCTGTTTGTTGGAAAAAGAGATATTATTTAGGACAAATTTCATTAAGGAGTAAATATACTGAGAGGCAGTAGTTAGTATACCCAGTTCTTTGAAGAGGTTTCTACAGGACGTCCATGAATTTACTCCACAAATAATACATATTACACGCTTCTGGACTCTGAAAACTTTTGTTTGGCTTGAAGAGTTACCCCAAAACATTATACTACATGACATTATGGAATGAAAGTAGGCAAAGAATGCAAGCTTTTTCATTTTTATGTCGCCTATGTCTGCTAACACTCGAATTGCAAATACAGATTTTTTAAGGCGTTTCTGCAGTTCTGTGGTGTGCTCCTCCCAACTGAATTTATTATCAAGTTGTAATCCCAGGAATTTAAGACTTTCAACCTCTTCTATCTGCTCTTCTTCAAACTTTATGCATATGCTGGGTGGAAACCTCTTACAGGTTCTGAATTGCATATAGTGAGTCTTTTCGAAGTTTAATGTCAGTGAGTCGGCTTTAAACCATTTATTAATATCCATGAAAATATCATTAGCAGATCTTTCTAGAACTACACTCGACATACTATTTATTGAAATACTTGTGTCATCTGCAAACAAAACGAACTCTGCTTCTGGCAGTGTAACTGACGAGAGATCATTAATGTACACAAGAAAAAGCAATGGCCCTAAGATGAATCCTTGTGGGACACCACATGTAATTTCTTCCCATTCTGATGATGACTGATGACTTAATTCACTAGTCCCTTGCACCGACACCCTTTGTTTCCTGTTAGCGAGGTGTGACTTGAACCATTTTGCAGCACTGCCCATGACACCATAGAATTCTATTTTATTTAAAAGGATGTTGTGGTTCACACAAAAAAATGATTCAAATGGCTCTGAGCACTATGGGACTTAACATCTCAGGTCATCAGTCCCCTAGAACGTAGAACTACTTAAACCTATCTAACCTAAGGACATCACACACATCCATGCCCGAGGCAGGATTCAAACCTGGGACCGTAGCGGTCGCGCCGTTCCAGACTGAAGCGCCTAGAACCGCTCAGCCACCAGCGGCTGGCTGTGGTTCACACAATCAAATGCCTTTGACAAATCACAGAAAATACCTGCTGCTTGTAATTTGTTATTTAGTGAATTAAGTACATTTTCACTGTAGGTGTAAATAACCTTCTCGATATCAGAACCCTTCAGAAATCCAAACTGTGTTCTTGATAATATGTTATTCGTGGTCAGATGGTTGAGAAGCTGCCTGTACATTACTTTTTCTAAAATTTTTGAGAATGCTGGCAAAAGTGAAATCGGTCTGTAGTTTGATGGTATCTCTTTATCCCCTTTGAATAGAAGCTTAACATCTGCATATTTTAGCCAGTCAGGAAATGTCTCAGTTATAATTGACTGGTTACACAAGTAACTCAGAATTGTACTAAACTGACAAGACCATGCCTTAATTAACTTTGTTGATATTTCATCATAACTACTAGAATGCTTTGTTTTTAAAGATTTTATTATGGAAGTTATTTCTTTTGGTGAAGTGAGTGACACATTCATGTACCTGAAGCTATTTGTGAAGGCTAGTTTCAGATATTCAAGGATATTATTTACTGATCCTAACAATCCCATTCTATCAGTAACGGACATAAAGTACTTGTTAAATAGATTTGCCTCACTATGCCCATCAGTTACTAATGCGTCATCTACCATTAATGCTATTTGCTCTTGTTCCATTCTGGTTCTACCAGTCTCCTCTTTCACTATATCCCATACTGTTTTTATTTTGTTCCCTGACATTACTATCTTCTTCTCATAGTGCATTTGTTTAGCTGTCTGAATTACTTTTTTTAATATTTTACAGTATTTCTTGTATTTAGCTAAATCATCAGCATTGGAGCTATTCTTGGTCGACAGATACATTTTCCTTTTTGTCTTACAGTAAATATTTATTCCTTGTGTAATCCAGGGTTTTATTATAGACTTCTGTTTAATTTGAGGAACTTTTAGAGGAAAACAGTTTTCAAACATGGTACTGACATTGTTCATGAATGTGTTATATTTTTCATTCATGTCATGAGCACTATAAATATCTTTCCAGTTCATGTCTTTGAGCAGCTTTCTAAAACACTCAATTTTTGGTTGATTGACTATTCTCCTGTGCTCAGATTTAGCAGTCTTGATAATCTGCTTAGAATTTACATCTTTAACAAGGAGCTGCATGTCATGATCTGATAGTCCATTTATTGCAGGTTTTATGATATGATTTTGTTCCTGTGATTTGTCTATAAAAATGTTATCAATGACTGTCCTTGAGGATTTAGTGATCCTAGTTGGAAAGTTTACAGTGTGACTTAGATTGAAAGACAACATTACTAACTGCAGTAAATGTTTACTGGAAGACTGCATTAGAAAATCTGTATTAAAGTCACCAGCAACCAAAATTTCTTTGTTTCTTCCTGTTGAGTAACCCAAAAGATCTTGTAGATGATTTATGAATAGATTATAATTTCCTGCAGGTGCTCGGTAAATAGTTACTATTATATAGGATCTGTTATGGAACTCTACTTCTGTTGCACATGCTTCTAGACGCTGGTCTAAACAGAATTTATTAATGGGATTTTCACTCTGCAGTGGAGTGTGCGCTGTTATGAAACTTCCTGGCTGATTAAAACTGTGTGCCGGACCGAGACTCGAACTCGGGACCTTTGCCTTTTACGGGCAAGTGCTCTGCCAACTGAGCTACCCAAGCACGACTCACACGCCGTCCTCACAGCTTTACTTCTGCCAGTACCTCGTCTCCTACCTTCCAAACTTTACAGAATTTCTCCTGTGAACCTTGCAGAACTAGCACTTCTGAAAGAAAGAATATTGCGGAGACATGGCTTAGCCACAGCCTAGGCGATGTTTCCAGAAAGAGATTTTCACTCTGCAGAGGAGTGTGTGCTGTTATGAAACTTCCTGGCAGATTAAAACTGTGTGCCAGACCGTGAAAGGCAAAGGTCCAGAGTTCGAGCCTCGGTCCGGCACACAGTTTTAATCTGCCAGGAAGTTTCAGAATTTATTAATGTCAATGTTCCTGAATTTATGGCAGTTTTTAATAACGGCGCCGGCCGTTCCACCTGCGCCAGTTACCGGGTCCACTGCCCCATGGCTCCACCACAGTGTCACAGCACCTTCCCGCCCGAACACCGTTTCGACGACGCCAGTCGCCTCGACCGCTCCAGTTTCCTTTACTGCCACAGCGTGGTTGCACCATGACCGTCTTCCGCCCACTTTCGTAATGTTACCAGCTATTACAACTGTTCCGTGTTCTTTGTTGGGCTTGCAGATTGGACACACCGTGCCACTGCCCCACTCAGACCTCGGGCGATGCACCATTCACTGCTACTGCACTTCTGGCGTCTGAGGCATCCTGCTCTGCTCACACTGATCTCCGTCTGCCAGTGCTTCCTCAATATGTGTTACCTGGCAGATTCGCTAAGCTACCTGCTTCGCAAAAAGACAATCCAAAAACTTGGTTCGCCTTAGTGGACCACCTCCTTGACATCCACGGCATTTCCGACGACGGCGCTCGTTTTGTCTGCATGATGAGTCACCGCCACACCTCATCAGCAACTTGCTCCTCTCACCACTCGCCTGACACAAATATTTGACAGCCAAATCACTGCTTATCGAGCACCTTTCCCGCTCTCCAGCAGAGGCTTTCCATCAAATTATTCACGAGGAGCATCTTGATGATCTTTGGCGGCATCTATGTGCTTTAAGCGACTATCAAACATTACCTGATACTGCCCTTTGGACGTTGTGGATGGTCAAATTGTCTTCGGATCTGCAACTTCATCTACTGTCTCACATCGCCGACCCACTAGGGGTCCGTTTACACATGGCAGATCAGGCTTATGCTATCATTCATCACCGACACTGCCTGTCACGAACGACATCCCCATCACCCTCAGGTGGCATGCCTGCACCTCCAGTTTCGCACCCAGCCGGTAGAGGCCAGTGTGCTTGCCTTGGCACCTCAGCTGCCAGTCAGGAGCTGCCACCTAGCGGCCTACAGGATGTACTGCCAGTGGGCTCACAATAGCTGCCGACCCCATCCAAGCAGCAACCCGATCAGCTACTGGCCCTGACACAGTGAGCTGTGGCCCCCTCCCGCACTGCACCGCAATGCCAACCACCCTACCCACTGTTCTGGTTCAACACTCCTTATAGGGACGCCGCCCACAATGCCATACATCTTGTGCCTCCCCCATCCGAGATCAGTGGGCATGTTTAGGCGCCATGTCCCGCCATGTTCCTTCACGGCGCCTATCATCTGACGCCACACTACTCGCTCCAGTGATGCGATGCCCCTGTGCCACAGACATGTCAAAAGGCATCCATTTTCTCGTCGACACTGGCGCCGATGTTAGTGTAATCCCAGCCAACAACACTGCCGACACACTGTCACCTTTTACCCTCCCCTTGATAACCATCAATCATTCTCCTATTGCGGTCCATGGCTCCACCAGAATGTTGCTCCACCTATCTCCGGTTCACACCTACTCTTGGACCTTCCATGTTGGCGACGTGGATGAACCTACACCACTATGAACTTTCACCAGACCTACTTGCTGCCAGGCTCAGCCACGTGTCTGGTTCTACTGTTCCATGCTCACGCAAGTTCAGTACAACTTCGCTCTCTGCTTCCTTGACTCCACTTTCAGATGTGCATCCCTGGTCGAGTGCATTACAACACAGCTCTCTGATCGGTCGCACGTGCACTCACAAATCGACGAACTCCACACCCAGAACAATGCCTTACACACCCGCATCGCCTCTGCCTCTGCTGAATTGTCACACACACAGCATACCATACATTGTCTATCTGCAGCCCCACAGTGAGGCGGTCCATTACTCTCCTCTATAGCGTCTTCTCACCAGTCTGCTCCTATGTCGAGCATTCCACTGCCTGCTGTTGTTTTCTCACGACTGTGGACCAGTCTACAAGATGCACCTTCACGCTTCGTTCCTGCTCCATGTCTTCCATCGCTGACTACAGCCGACGCCCTACCTATGCTGCCCCGGTTCACCAAGGTCAGTAAACGAACGTTGCCTGCAGATAGCTTTTTGACCCATATTGCTGACCCTCCTATGCGAGTATCAGCAATCAATAACGGCATTTATCATAGGATTAGCACCACTGATGGCCGGCCTCTTTATTATAACGCCAGGCGCCTTAACACTATCATACTTCTGCGTGCAAAGGAGATTGTTCAGGATATGTTGGCTTCGGGCGTCCTTCACCCCTCTGATAGCAACTGGTATTCACCTATTCACCTTGTTCCCATAAAGGACGGTACTTTACACATGTGCGGGGACTACAGATCCCTTAACGCTCGCACCATTATCGATAACTACCCCATTCCTCATATACAGGGTTTCTCGCAATTACTACATGGTCCTAATTTTTCCTTTGTTTTAGATTTTTCTGGGGCATACCACCAGATCCCTATGCACCCTCTGGTTATTCCTAAGACGGCCATCATTACACCCTTTGATCTATTTGAATACTGTTACATGCCTTGTGGATTGAAAAATGCTGCGCAGATGTGGCAGCAGTTCATTGATTCTATTTTGTTCCCTCTGCCATTTGATTATGCTTATGTAGATGATATACTGATTTTTTTCCTCCTCCACAGAGGAGCATCATGTTCACTTCCATGCAGTTCGCTCGGCCCTCGCTGCCAACGGCGTGTTGATCAACCATGACAAATCTCAACAGTATTCTACATCAGTAACCTTCCTAGGCCATACCATCTCCGCCGATGGCCTCCAACCCACGAATTCTCCTGTCGAAACCATATTTGATGTCCCTTTCCCTCAGGCTTATGCTCAGCTCCATCTTTTTCTGGGTATGGCTAACTTTTATAGCCACCATATTCCTCAAGTTGCCTCCATCCAAACAGTCCTCGCCATCGCCCTCTCCGGCAAAAACAACACTGGGAAACAGACGTTGGAGCGTATCGAACCCATTCTCGATGCATTTGTTTGGTAACCTTAAAGCTGCCTTCACCAAGGCCCTCACAACCACCCACCCTGATCCTGAGGCCCTATGTTTTACAACAGCACATCGCCAACTCCACCCAAACCCTCCGCTTTTTTTCCAAGAAACTGACTAAGAGACAGTGTAAATGGTTGGCTTTCGACTTTGAGCTCCTCGCAGTGCACAAGGTGAATAAACATTTCCATAGTGACCTTGAGGGGCGACCTTTCACGATCTATACAGATCACAAGCCTCTTATAGATACTATTCATAATCCTGCTAAGGACTTTCCATCGAGGCATTTCCGCCATATGGGCTACAACTGTCAGCACTCTTCTGACACATGCTATATCCATGGTGCAGAGAACATTGTGGCGCCCGCATCTCGTGGTCGTGCGGTAGCGTTCTCGCTTCCCACGCCCGGGTTCCCGGGTTCGATTCCCGGCGGGGTCAGGGATTTTCTCTGCCTCGTGATGGCTGGGTGTTGTGTGCTGTCCTTAGGTTAGTTAGGTTTAAGTAGTTCTAAGTTCTAGGGGACTTATGACCACAGCAGTTGAGTCCCATAGTGCTCAGAGCCATTTGAACCATTTGAACCAGAACATTGTGGCAGACCACCTGTCCCACATCTGTGTGCTAACCTCACAGCTGAATCTGGAGGAGCTCGCCCGATTTCAAGCCGAAGACGATGATATACAGTGATTAAGATCAGACAACCAGTCATCGCTCTCTGTCCAGCCCCATATACTACATGGGTCGACGATCCCTGTCCTTTGTGACACTTCTACGGGCACACCCCACCCCCCTACCACTCGTCATCACAGGGTCTTTACTGCCTTCCATGGCTTGGCCCACCCTGGAGCGCGAGCCACAACGCGGCTGATTACGAACACTTTGTCTGGCCCGGTGTGAGGCACAGCTGCTGCACTTGGACCCCTGCATGTGTCCTGTGCCAGCGCAGCAAGGTCGGCAAGCATGCTCAACCTCAATTGGGCAAGTTTGACATTCCTAAGGGGTGTCTTCGGCACGTCCATATCGACGTCGTTGGTCCCCTCCCTCCTTCTGAGGGTTACAGACATATCTTATCGATCATCAACCACATGACCTGCTGGGTCGAGACGGTCCCTCTTATTGACATCATGGCCGAGACCATCGCACATTCTTTCGTCTCAGCGTGGGTTGCTCGTTTCGGCTGTTCACTGTCTCTCACTACCAATCAGGGACGCCAGTTTGAGTCTGCCCTCTTTTCATGACTGTGCGAACTCTGCAGCATTGCCATATTTCACACCACAGCTTACCACCCGCAGGTGAACAGCCTGGTCGAAAAGTGGCACCACATGCTCAATGCTGCGTTTATGTGCCATGGTGGCCTATGGTCTGAGGCCCTCTCATGGGTTCTGTTGGGTATTCACTCAACCCATAAAGAAGACTTGAACACCTCACTTGCTGAGATTCTATACGGCCAACCTGTCCTCCTTCCTGCCGAGTTCGTCGAGGATTCACTGTCAGCTGCTACTGTGGATCTTCCCACTCTGGTTGGACAGGTCCATATGCACACTGCACGCCTCTGCACCCCCTCTCCTTCCATGCCCTCACTCCACTCCACCTATGTTCATCCACAAGGACCTTGCTTCATGCGACTTTGTGATGCTGCGGGACAACACTGTGTGAACAGCCTTAGAGCCACCTTATTCAGACCCTCACTGTGTGCAACATCATGGCACGAACACATTCATCATACACCTACACAGACGACCACGAAATGTCTGTTAATCAACTGAAACCAGAGTGGTCACTCACCGACCTGCCTCCCGATGCTGCCAACCTGCCTTTGGCCAACACCTCTCCACCTGCACAGCCATTGGATTGATGGGACCCTTGCACCACAGATTCCAATGCGCCTACTTCTCGCGCTGGCCGCCACCTACAACCACCGTGCTGGCACGATCATTAGGAATTTGTGTGATGAAGCTTCCCTCTACTGTGCTCCGCACTACCAGGAGGGCTCTGTGGCGTCTCTGGCGCAGAGCGCCCTATCTTTCACTCTTATTTTTTTGGACTGTTGTTTTTGTTCTAGTTCATTCTCGGTGCGCAACTTGTTCTTCTTCCGTGTTTCTTCATTTTCTCTTATTAGTTAATATAGGCGTATTCGATACTATGTGTGTGTTATTACCGACCAACCTTATGTGATAACGACACACTCTAATACTAAAAAAGCGACGTTCCATGAAGGAATTAACCGAATGAGATGGAAATCGGTAGATGTGATGTATATGTACAGACAATAAATAATTACAATTTCAGAACAGCTGGATGATTTATTTAAGGGAAAGAAATTCAATATGAAATCTCATTGACTGGGGTACTAATTGTCTACAGTGATGAGTCCCACTTCGATATGTGCCCCAATCACCAGTGAAGACATGTCTGGGTTATTAACCTGACTGTCGCTATGGGGGTCATTTACCTTGGCTTCCATGAGAGCTGTGATAGTAATTTTAGGCATCATGACAGTTACTACTACATGAATGCTGTTGTGGACTACCTGCACCCCTTCAGGCTTGATGTTTTCGCCAATGGCAATGGCATCTTCCAACATGATATCTGTCGACACCAAAGGGCTATAATCATGTTATAGCAGTTTGAGGAATGCGATATTGAGTTCACATTCATGTCTCTGACACCGAGTTCGTCTGATCTGAACCCAATGAAACATATTTGGAACAGTATTCGAAGCCGTCTTGGCCCCTACATCTGCTTGTAATTTACAGGAATTTCGGGACCTATACATAGACGCCTAATGCCACATACCTCTGGAAACCTACCAAGAACTTCTCGAATCCATGACATGCAGATCTGTTTCTGTGTCACTTTCCTAAAGTGGACCAGGTGACAATGTTTTGTTTCAATGGTGTATTTTCTAGCTAAAAAGCACAGAAATGTTCTCCATACAACAAACTACTAATTCTGTTGAATGAACAAGTACAGTTGAAAACTAGAAATTTCTTTAATGCTTTTAAATCAGTGCTCTCAGTTTTATGATACTTATAATCCAGGTTCTCTCCTCCTTTTCAGAAACATTATTTTACCTCTGTTAAGTTAATCTCATTACCAGATGACTTCAGTGCCCTAGCTTTGCAAGCTTTCCTTTCAAATTTTGTGTCGTATTATGAACTGATGTTCTTCATTACGTATGTTTTTTTGCTTTATTGTGATTTCATTCACCTGCCCCATATGGGCAGGGGAGGGCTGTCAGCAGCACAGTCCACCGCTCTTTAGCTGAGTGACACGACAACTAAAACAAGAATAAAATGATACATACATAAGGCGATAAAAAGGGGAACATAAAACAGAGTAAAGGGAGAAAATGGAGGTAAAAATACACTGACTTGGAGACGTTCAATGGAGACAGTTAAAAAAAAAAAAGTCACCACACAGTTGGCGATTCTTAAAACAGAGAGAAGACACTGAATGCGCATGCACAGGTTAAAAGTCGGCCACAGTATTAAAAACACTCTGGAACAACACACTTAAAACCCACTTGGAGCACACATGACGAAGAATAAAACTGCCAGGTGGGACCTGCCGAGGGAAAGGGCAGAGAGGATGGAAATGGAGGGGAGAGCAAGGAGCAGCAGGGGAAGCGGAGGGATGAAGAGAGTAGGGGTGTCAGCGGGTACACTAAGAGGCAGGAGACATGTGGGGCAGGAGAGGAAGAGGGAAGACAAGGCAGGAGGAAGTGTAGAGACACTGAAAGGGGGCACAAGAGAGGGAGGGGGAATAGGAGGGGGAAGCTGCCCAGGAGGAGGGAGGGGGAGGAGGGGGAGCCCTGAGGAGGAGGCAGGAAGATGGGGTTAGAGTTGGTAGGAAGGGTAGATGTCAGGGCAAAGCTCATCATCCGGGAGGGGTAGACGGTGGAAGTTGTGTTGGGAAAGGAGATGGAGGGTGTGGAGATGGAGAGAGGGTAGGACACAATGGTAAAGGTGCGGCAACTGGTTGGGGTGGAGAGGAAGGGCGACACCACGGGTTGAGGGGGATCAAGGTGACAGACAATATATAGTGTGCGGATGTGTTCAAGGAAAAGGAGAAAGTGGGGGAAGGGGATGAGGTCATAGAGGATACGCGTGGGGGACGGAAGGCAGATGCGGAAGGCGAGGCGGAGCGCGTGGCATTCGAGGATTTGGAGGCCTTTATAGAACTGGGGAGGGGCGGAAATCCAAGCTACGCTGGCATAACAGAGGATGGGGTGGATCAAGGATTTGTAGGTGTGAAGGATGGTGGAAGGATGCAGACCCCATGTCCAGCCGGACAGGAGTTTCAGGAGCTTTGTGTTGGATGGTAAGGAGAGGGGGAGTCCAGGTGAGGTGGCGGTCGAGTGTGAGGCCAAGGTATTTGAGGGTAGGAGTGAGGTGGATAGGACGGCCATAAATGGTGAGGTAGAAATAATGGAGGTGGAAGGAGAGGGTAGTGTGGCCTATTCATTATGTATGTAATTCCAGTCGTATTTAACTCTAGTTCTACCTGTGCTACGTAAAACGTAGCGAACTTTGTACTATTTTATCCCCTTGGAAGCTCATTTATAAATGTTACTCAATAATTTGTAAAATTAATTTTTGTTAAAAGCTATATTGGCTATACAGATGACTTACTTCAGAAAATGTGTAATATACAAAATTGTTTTGCTCACATTACTAGTGGCCCGCTTGTGGTGCGCCCTACATTACGTTTACTTGGCAACGTGACTAGTTGCCACACAGTCAGTCTCCTCACACCACACCGGTGTTACTTATGTTTTAATGTCTGACCTTTTGAAGAACATTATGTTTTATATTTTAATGTATGACTTGACCAACTCAGCTCTTAAATCACTGTACGTCTTTAACGATATGTTCGTCATGTAAGTACTATTTGTTTTACACTCGTTTACATTTATTAGGTAAGAATTTAATTTGACATATTCATTTTAGGTAATTACCTTACCTTTTGATGAAGTCACCCTTAGAGGTGACGAAACCTCGTCAAGGTATATAGAAAACCTGTGAAACCAGTTGGCTGATTTTTACATATTTTTCAAATTTGTGTATACGGTTGCTGCAAACGTTAGCCATGTTCAAAGCTGAACTAATCAACACATTTGTTGATGAAGCATCAAATGTAACAGCTACATATTAAATTTAATCTGTAGCAATCGGAAAATGTTTTGCTGTCTTACAAAGTACAGGACGTTAACATACAGACGTGTGAGCTCTACTATAACTAGATTTCCGATTATATACTTCAGCTAAACCCTAACTACAAGTGTTATCCACGAGTTAAAATTGTTGTTAAAATTGTAGGCCACACTTTGTGAAAAGGAAAAGGATCTACATGAGAGAGGTAGGAGCATTAGTAGTAATGTAGGTAATTGTTTTTCTTGAGCCCCATTACGATTTTTATGCAGCTATCAGCAAAGTTTGCAATCTACTGTACATATTGCCCATAATATTGAATTTTTTGTAAATATAAAGAACTGTTTTTACACAGAAAACATTGCAAATGAAAAAAGAGTAGAAATATTTTAATGTAAAACAAACATATTTAAAACCAAGATATGTTCTGGATAGTCCGGGGACAAATAACTGCATTTCGTCTACATAAGTATCAGGAGGGTTGCTCTACTTTCACCCTTACCCCCTCCTCATCACCTCCTGCCAACACAGTGTTGCCAGATTCCCTATTCCCTCTGAGATATCTCCCTGGACAGAATGGCAGAGAGAGAAAAGATTTCTCCCACTCCTCCCCCAGAGCTCGGTGTTACAGACTAGTTCTGCAGCTTTAGTGGCAGGCAAAGGATATCCCTCTCTTCTTCTCCCACCCCCAATTCAAGATAGCTGTCTCTAGTCCACGTGTCTTAAGTTAAAATGACATTAGGTTTTGGCACAATGTTTAATTTTTCCACGAATTTTGACGCGATGTTAAGCAATTTGCTTCACAGTTAGCCTCACACTATTTAGTAGAAATAATTACTCTAGGCATCGCCACTGCCGGTACCATGTGGTTAGTGGAGAAGCAGTAGAATGCATGTCTGATGTTTTTAAACATGGAGCGGGAATGTTTTATTTATTGAAACATTATGATGCTGAAGCAGAGACGTTTTATTTAAACAATTTTACGTTCAAAGGACTGTGCTGTCATCAGCTACGTCGTGCGTATGTAGGGTAGTGCCGAAAGATGAAGCAGTAATCAGACTGTTAGCCGCTGGTGACTACATACTTAAGGAAGTGCTCCCTTCGGCAGTCGGTCGTCAAATGAACGACTCGACGCTACTCGCTGGCTGCACACTCTGGAGGGACCCCCTTCCCCTCCCTAGCCCATAACACCCCTGAGCTGTCCATCTCAGGCACTCAGCCTCTGTGCCAGAACCATTACAGATTCGACGTTTTTATTTGAACGATTTGGCCTTGTGTGTGACATGACATTAATATATACTGCCTTGAATACTTTCTTTGTGGTTGTCTATCACAAATTTGTTTGCAGTTGCCGAGGTATTGTCACAGAAACAAAGGTAACTGATCTAACAAAGAGAGAAAATCATAATCGCGTTGGTACGAACCATCCATCACCATGGGTCCCTTATACAAAAATACGCAGAAACATTCTCCAAAGGGGCCTAAAAAATTTATTGACAATAGTAATTGGTCAAGGCTTCAGTACATTGAAACAACTCCACACCATCAATAATATTGACAGCTGAAAACACGGTTTTGTAAAGTTAAAATGTCGAACAATCAAAAGAAAGTATATGCTGCAATTATATTACCTATAGATTGCAGGCAACAGAAAGTAGTGAAAAAGATTAAATGGGTCCGGGAATGGTTGAAAAAAGCAGCGACTGGTCACTTGTTAGTTATTAAGAAATCACAACTATGGACCCAAAAGATTCCTCAAATTATTCTCTGACGATTCCTGCATCATACAACAAGACAAAATAGTGAAACAAAATACGTTAATGAGAGAGGCAATAGCAGTCGATGAGAGATCTGGAGCAATTTTGAGATTTTTGGCTACAGGCAGGTCGTTCCAATGCTTTAATTTTTGTCTTATAACACCAGCAAACACAATTAGTAAAATTCTACATAAACCTTTGAGCAATTATATTTACCTGCCAAGTATATGTTCAGGCAATTAACATAAATAATTTTTTACGTTTTATAATAATTTGTGAACTAACATGCATTTTGCAACCTCTTACTAGTCATTGCAGATACATGTCTTATTTTTCCAATTGGAGCAGTTTTCCAAACTGCTATGTAGTTCACCAACCTATACTACATTTTAAATTGATAAAGTAAGCAGTGTCATAAAGAATACCCCGTTGATCATCCTAAAGTGGTAGAAACAATGATTACTATAACATAGGTCTATTGAAATTATTCTGTGTTGAAAGATTACTTGAAAAATTGAATCTGAGGTACGATATGAACAACAAATAAAAAACATGAGCAGTCCATACAAACACCGTCTGACTTGTTCATGAAGTGCTGTCAACATCTGAATGGATAATATTTGCATACTGTCGATACTTGACCTCATACTTTCACTATGTGTTGAGAATATTGAGAATATTCTGTGGGCATCAACTCTGCTCATCAATATTTTTAGTAATGACAATACTTCAATATGCGACCTGAGACAATCAATATATTCACGGTTTGACACTATTGTTGAACATGTGAGGGTCTCTTAAGTAACCTCAGCAATCCTGTCAGAGCAGTCGAGTTCACTATGCGTAACGTTATTCCCGATGTGCTATGGTCCACTAGACTATACCCGTACATCTCTAAAGCCAGTTTGTTCCTCTGTCAGACTGAAATCTAACTTTTATCTTTGTGGTGAATACGTTGCACTTCATGGAGAGAAGACTGATAGTTGATTTTTTTTGTGTCTTGCTTATTAATGTTTTGATGAAGATGAAAAATTCGCAGCAGTGTTCTAATTTTTTTTAATTCTATAACTAAATTGCAAGTTGCTTTGTACTGTGTACCGCTGTGCTGTAAGGGTGCCACAGATGACAAAGAAAGGGGTCCTGCATTGAAATGAAATGGGATCTCAGACCATTGCTTCTGGCTGTCGGGTTGTATGGCTAGTGACTTTCAGGTTAGTGTCTAATCACTGTCCAGGGCATCCCCAGGCACATCTTCACAGTTCACTAGGACTCAGTTCGAAGCGGGACTTGTCAATGGTAGCAGTTATACACCAGTCAATCAGATTCCAGACTGAAGACATGTTTGAAGATGCCGTGGACAGCAGAGGGATACCAACCTGAATCTTGCCCACAATACAGCCTGACAAGCAGGCGTGATAGTATGGGGTGTCAATTCTTTTATAGCACTACCACTTTGGATGTCATCCTTGGCACACTTACTGCACTTAGGTACGTCGACGATATTCTACGCTGTTTTTGTACCCTTCACGGCAAGCCATCTGGACTTACATTTCAGTAAGATAATGCCCAACCGCACATAATGAGTTTCTGCTGCTTGTATTCGTGCTTGCGAAATCCTACATTAGCCACAAAGATCGCCGGATCGCTCCCCATTTAAGAACATTTGGAGCATTATGGGCAGGACCCTCAAACCATCTAGGGATTTTAAAGATGTAACGCCCCATTTGGATAGAATTTGGAATTACATCCCGCGGGGGGATATCCAGCAACTCTGTCAATCAATGCCAAGGCGAATAACTACTTGCATGAGGGCCAAAGGTGTATCAATGTTTTATTGACTTACTCAATTTTTGGATCTCTATCTCACAAATAAATCATCAAAATCTTCTGAAACTATATTCATTTGTTTCTCTGCACACGCACATCACATCTAGCGAGTTCCATCGCATCAGATGTGTGTATAATGTGGACTTACACAGACATTAAGTCAAACTTCCACAGGAATGATTTCCTTGCACGCGCATGCCCCCACTACGATCCGTATAAGTCAACATTCATATTCAACTTAGACGTTAGTTCTGAAAGTTAAAATGGGCTTAATCACGACAGTCAGTTCAAAAAATCGATACGTGCAAAAAGCGTAACTTTTTGACATTTGACGCGATTCTAGCGCTTCAACTGTCTATCCACGTAGTAACAGAAGAATGGCGTAGTATTAACTGAGAACTTGCTGTTTTTAATGCTATTACTTCCATATTTTCCACCCATTAAACTTAGCAGTGATTTTTATAGTATGAATAGGAAAACTGAATTAAATAAATCTCCAGACTCCTGTTAATGCAACATACAATAATAAAATATCAGTGAGTAGCAGTATATTCAGTTCACAATAGTAGAGTCGTAATTTTATCAAAACCCTTTATGTCCAGAATTGAATTAATTGTGACTTGACGTGTGGCAAAAACAAATTGTCATTTTCTATGCGGATGTTAGTTCCACCAATATGTGTATCAGGACTGGATGGAGTGACACCTTTTTTCTTGGGTTGAAATTGATGTTTAGCTCTTTTTTGTGCATTTATTAGTAGACTGTTTGCCTCAAATCAAGACTGAAGATAGACAGTGATTTCCTCGACTGTTTCTTGGAGTATGTACTTGTTGCTAGTTCTCAGTACATTTCTGTCGTCTGTGTACAGGAATGTTTTATCTTAGGGTATGTGTTCTTTAAGAGCATTTATGAAGAGTATGAAGAGGCCAGAGCCAAGACTAGGGTCTGTGAGAGACCATAACTTGTATCAGGCATATTTGACCTGTAGGATGCAGCGTCCTTAGAGTTCATGGTTTCAACAAGCTGTCTCCTTTCATTTCATCCGAACTCGATATTGCTCAAGCTTCTTAAGGAGCAATGCATGATTAATCACGTCTCATGGACCAAGAAATGTGCCTACTGCTGACTGCTTGTGATATATTAAATTTGCCCATCTATCAAGAAAGTCATACAGGGCGCTGGGGGATATATCTCTTTTTGCTGAATCCATATTGGTATGACGGATTAATAACATGTGAAAGGCCACAATAGCATCTCTTCTTCCACTGCCTTCTCTAAAAGCAAATTGGTCTTCCCCAATATACTTATCTAGTTTTCCTTTATCGTACCCTTAACAATACTATTCAGTGTTTTTCAGACATGTGACAATATTAGCAGTGTTCTTTAATGGATGCAGTCAACTGTCTTTTATGTTTTAGATTTGGTAATGGTTCTGCATTGTGTGAAGTCGTCTGGTGTAATTCCCCTTTCATATCAGTCATTAGACTCTGAGTAATTGATCTTCCATGCCGTTACCCTAGTAATTTAGTAATTCTGCAGGAATTTCATCAATGCCGAGTGCTTGTCCATGTTCAAATTCATGTTTCATGATTGGAGGACCTTGTATTTATCTTCCACACATTAATGTCTGTCTATCAGTAATATTCCCTCTTAATTTTTAATTAATACAGATTTCGTTCAAGATTTGTACTGAGGAGTTTCGATTTTTTCACAAACTGTCTTCAGAATGGCTTTTGGTCCATTTCTCTTTTCCTTCTCTACATTTGGTTGTGCTAAGATTCTTAATTCTTTTGTAGTCATCTTCGTTGTTTTCCTTCCTGAACTTATTTCTCTCTTGAATTAGCTTTATTATTTCTTCCGGGATTCTCTGGGTTCCACTTTCCTTTTACCTAAAAACTCATTCGTTGCTTCAATTACCCCATCTTGATATTATTCCGCTCACTGACTCATCACTTTCGTTAGCTGTAGAGGTTCCTTGTAGCGGTGAGTATGCAAGTGACTTGAAGATACTTTAGCCACAAATCGTACTACTGTATTAATAGATATTAACAAACAATAAGATCTGAACACTTCTGCCATAAGAATACACAGTAAGACAATAACGAAACAGAAAAACAAAGACAATAATCAATACAAAGAGATACATCCGTTCAGTGTTCTTAATCTCGATTTCGGATGGTCAATGTCACTGGAATGGGCAACCCTAACCCCCCTCCCCGCCTCGCTCCCTCTAGCGCGGAGCACCGAGAAGTGCATAGGAGGAAATCTTATAGAAATGCGGGAGGGCGGTGGGGCCTGCTGCTGTAAGAGTGGGGTAGATCACCATTGGTGATATTTGATGCAGTTACTGGATGTCGAGTTCTGCAGTGAAGGTGGGATGATTGTGCCGTGGGTCCACCTCAGTAGGGATGGATGCTGCTTAAGTATCTTATGCTGATAGTCGCCAGTTATCCTCTTCCTGCTTGTCCCCCAGCGCCGAAATTGGTTTGAGGCACTGCACGGAGACCGTTATGAGTTTATCATTAAGTAGGATTGAAAACGTCTGGTGCCCACATCAGAGTACTTTATGCGAGCCGGAATTAGGGTGCTGGAGTGCAGCACTAATTTTATCACCTCAGACCTTCATGTGGGAGCAGTCGCTTAATTCCTTGTGCACAGAAACTCGCCATGTACTGTGAGCTTGAGGAGGTGGCGTATAGGTGTGACATCTGACTTTGTTTGCCAACAATGGGAACCCTTAGGCTGATACTGGCAGAGAAAGGAAGGGGCTGTCTGCTAGCAGCATCAGACAATCGCCATACTTAGTGGATCCTACGGTAATGCTTGAGTCCATTGCGAATCGTGACAATCAATGCAGGCTTAAAGGTTTGGTACCATCTTTCAACAATCCCGTTGTTTCTAGCGTGGCTGGTGACTGTGTCAGAGCACAATGTGCACAGCTTTTCAAAGAGAAGTGATCTGAACTTTTGCCGCTACTGGTTGTGCTAGAAAGTGGACAACCAAAATGTGATATCTACATACTGACAATGCCATAGACTCTGCTGTCATATCCTTTAATGGACCAGTTTTAGCCTACGCTTTCGTATGGCCAATGGCAGACAGAATATACCTGAAACTGTTGTATTCAGCTAATGGTCCCACCAAACCCAAGTGTACATGATGGAAACGTCCTTTAGGTACATGGAATATCCCTAGCGGTGGGAAGGCAAGGCGTACTTCCTTGCTACATTAACGAGCAAGGCGGTGTTTGTCCATTTTCTGTAGTATGCCCTTACCCCAGGCCCAGCTTTGTTATGCGTGGGTTTATATTATTGTGCAACATTTTATATGCGGCTATTGTAGTAACAGTTTGGAAATACTTCTCAGTTAACAATTCGGAACAGGTTCTCGGTTGTTGCTCATTTCATGGTTTCATAAAGAGTATATCAAATGCTTTAATTCCGCAGGTGTTATAAACAAATTCTTTGTTTTACTTATGTATACATTATTATAGGACGGCTTATACACACGATGGACTACATTCAGAAAAAAAAATAGTTCGGATTTATCAGCTATGGGCGTGTGCGGCGGCAATTGCAGTATAGCCAACTATACATGAGCCGTTAAGTGAGATGTTTCGGCGGACAAGCCTTACATACGATTTATTTAACCACCAGTATGAGGTTTACCATAATTTCATTACGGCAAATTGTGCCAACAGCCACGCGCTATCAAGAGTTCCTTATTGCTCTGGTACTTTGAAACAGCATTTGTTCATAGGATGTAAGTTATATTATGAACCCCACAAACATGTGCTTCAACTGAATACGAGGAGATACTGTGCGGAGTCTCCCAGGTGCAGCTTGTGTTACAGCGAGCGATCTTGTCTCTTATTGGCTCAGCGCTTCATAGCATGTTACCGAAATATCACAGCACTTGTTATGTGTTTCACGTATGGCAATGAGTCTTCAACATGAAATAACAGGAATTGACGTCACAAAATTCTTACAACTCCATGTAAACGTCAGATAACACGTCCATGTGAGGATGGCTTAAGTCACTGGTTCCACGACATTTCCGCATCCAACAAATATTCACCTTATTCCTCTGCTCAGAATTTTCCTGGCCGACCATTCGCTTCCTGCCTGAGTACAGCACAGCTCACCGCAGCGTGTCCTTCTCCACCTGACGTACCATGTCATTTATCTGCTGGTGGCAACTATCTCTGGTTTCAATTATTATTCTTTTATGATCTATTATAGAGTATTGAAAATTTAATCTTTATTTTCTGGAAAGCCAGAATGAATCGATTTATTATGGCCGTACGATGAACACGATCAACATTATCTGAGAAGCTTGCAATATGTACTGAATGTAATTTTCTCTACAGAACTAAGATTTTTGCGATGGACTTACAGAAACCTGCTTTCTTTTTATTAGTTTCAGTGTATTATTACTGACCTCAGTACCATTCAGATTATGCGAGCAGGACGTACTGGTACGTGTGTAGGCATTGAAAGCATATACTTATCTGGTGCTGTTCTCCCATTTTCTGCTTGACATTTTCGTACCAGTACGATGTCTTGTACTTCCATGTTGAAATTCTTCGGCAGTGTATACAGTAGATAATCTCTTTAGGTTGTCTGACAGATCAGATTGCTCTCCTTCTCCATGATCACCACTAGGTACGGTAGAATATCCCCTTTGACTGATTATAATCAGTTAGCATTTCATAACCAATCTCATCAAAGTTCCGAGATAAGATTTGCAGGCAAAATCGGTACAAAGATACAGACTTTTACAGTCTGAAACATGCGTTTTTAACTATTTAATATCGAAAATATCGCTAGCATAGCACGTTGGTGAGCTTCTATCCAAATAGCTCATACCATACTGCTCTAAATCTATGATTATTTGGTGTGCACAGCGTCGGTGTCGTTCTGGCGTGATCCTATGGAGGTGAATATTATGTCAGTTACATGGATAAAATGTTGTAGAATCAATATTTTATAATTTTACGTAACACACATTATATTCCAGTTAACTTGGTACGTGTAGGGACATAAGGAGTGGCAGTTACCATAAGAGGAAAGTGGTCAAATAATGTTTGCAATACTTACCAAATCAGTGACTGACTAATGATGGTAAAAATAAATAGAACACGTGTAAACTCGGTGATAATTCAGACAGGTTTCCCAGCATTGGCTCATGGCGTGGAAATAAAAGTGGCAACTGTGTACGGAGATACTGAAGAAGTATTAAAACTTAATAAAGAAAAAGATAATTTTGTAATAATGGGCGATTTTAATGCAGTAGTAGACTCCTATACAAGTATTAAGTCAGTAGGAAATTTTGGACGCGCGAGTGGAGGGGGGAGGGGGGGGGCAGAGGGAAGAGGACAAAGGTGACAA
The DNA here is from genome assembly GCF_023864345.2 of Schistocerca serialis cubense. Classification (NCBI taxonomy): domain Eukaryota; kingdom Metazoa; phylum Arthropoda; class Insecta; order Orthoptera; family Acrididae; genus Schistocerca; species Schistocerca serialis. The sequence goes on along the minus strand of NC_064639.1, from coordinate 452,755,911 downwards.
TTTGGTAGATTTCTCCAGTCAAAATGATCTAGTTATTACAAATACATTACTTGAAGGTTTTCTTACTTTGTAAAAAAATGACACATGGGAGAAGCCAGACAAAAGTCAAGCCAGTTAGAATATTCAAACGAAGCAAAAGTCTAGGAATCAGATAAAATCATGCCACAGCTATCCAGGTAGAGACGTAGCTACTGATTGTACACTTGGTTAGTCAAGTGCAACATCCGATTTAAAAGAACGAAGAGATCTCCCAAAAAGAAATGGAGAGCGGAAGGAGTGAAAGAAGAAGAACAAAACTGGCTTTTGGAGAAAAAACCAATAAAATAATTATGGCATCAGCGATCATATTATAGCTATACCAAATCGATATTAAGAACACTAAATAAGTGTATCTCTTTGAATTGATTATTGTCTTACTTTTTCTGTTTCGTTATTACCTACCTATGTGCTCTTATGATTGAAGTCTTTTATCTTTTTGTGTGCGAATTTGTGTTAATAAAGTGGAGCAGTTCGTGGCACCAGTGTCTGCATTTTACTTTGCATACTCACCAATACGAAGATCCCACTTTGGTGAGCCATGACGACTGTACATTTTCTACCAACTTAGCAAACACACTGTGCTACCTTGCTGCTGAGGCAATGGATATCGTGAACCATCAAAGGCTCTGGAGTTCTTTCTTCAGTTTTGACTGTGCTTCTCATGGATAACATAGCGCTACGAACAATATGGAGCTACCCAAGCCCGAATCTGCTACTGATAGTGACTATAACCTCCTTCCCAGAGGTGTACATGGACGTTTAGGTTCCACGTAGGGACAGATATGGGCCTTGGCGCCCTAAGGATTTCTGGGAAAGGACGCAAGTGGAAGGACTGCACCACAGGAGTTTTCTCTTCAACAGTATTCACCATTTGATAAAAATACAAACATGTCTTTATTACAAGAATAACAACAGCCAGCAGTTAACATGATCAACTGATTTATAAGGAAATTGAAAGGGTTGACTAAAATTGTTAACAACAAGGAAAAATTTAAAGTCAATCAATATTATTCCATAAAACTTAACAAGAAACAAGACAAATTATTCCCTAATTATGGCACAAATTGTCTCCAAAGAGGTTAAAACCAATAAATGGTATAATACTCATGAAATTATTGCCTTTATCAGGACACTAACATGAAAAGTACACTGAAGCGCCAAAGAAACTGGTATAGCCATGCGTATTCAAATACAGAGATATATAAACAGGCAGAATACGGCGCTGCGGTCGGCAACGCCTATATATGACAACAAGTGTTTGGCGCAGTTGTTAGATCGCTTACTGCTGTTACAATGCCAGGTTGTCCAGATTTAAGTGAGTTTGAACATGGTATTATAGTCGGCGCACGAGCGATCGACACAGTATCTTCGAGGTAGCAATGAAGTGGGGATTTTCCCGTACGACCATTGTAACCCCCCCACCGTAATTTAAAAGAAAAAGACAATACTTAATACAAATGGGAGCCGAGTGTAACCTCCCCACAAAAATTTACAAGACAGAAATATTATTTATGAATGCCAATGGACATTGTGCTAAGCGTAACCTGCCCACAATGAAATGTACTGACAATGGCAACAAAAATGTGAAATTCGCAATCTGACTCAAATATAAATTCCTCACAAAAATTTTAAAGTCTATTCAGTGATAAGAAAATTCAATTAAACCGAAACATCTGTCTTTGGCCCTGTGTAAATCAATCAGAATTAAAGTCTTACCTCAGAATAACTGGATGTCAAATTTCTGCTCTTATCTTTGCGCACGGCTTGGAGGAACTGCATTGCAAATAATAATATTCCTTTTTTCTGTAATTTTACTGAAAATTTTCTTTAAAAGAAGTGGAATGAAATGGGAAGTGCAGCGAAATCTTTAGTTCAATAAAAAATAAAATTTTTTGAAAAAATGCTTTTGAAATTAAAATTATTATTGGGGCACTTGTTGGAGAATAATTACAATAAATAAGTTTTACATTGTCTAATGATTATATTAATTAACAGTATACCTCATTCAGCATCCTGACCAGTGTTGCCGACCGCCTACATCACACAACCGCACTGGGCTGCTACTACTAACCGACCGCTCTGCATGACGACTACTAGCGTACTGCACTGCACGACTACTACTGACAGAGTACTGCCCTCAACTAGACAGAGCTACAGACTCGCAACGACTGACTGACCGACTGAGAACCGCTCGCAACACTCGCGCGGTCAAGCGCATACTCTCTGGTCACAGATGCTACAATGCCTCGCCATCGCTGCTATGTTACATACGTGTTTCATAACCCTCCACTGGGGGGGCAAAAATTTGGCAGCGATGGTGAGTCATTTGGACTTGCCAAGCGCGGCAAAATTTTTCTTTAATTAACAAAATCCTACAACTTACAGAATATTTAAATGTTGTGCACACGCACTAAGTACAAAATATATCAGACAAAGACAAAATGTGAATACAAAACATAGTAGCAAATCAGAAAAATGTATATACAAATTTTTTGACAGATAACAAAGTGCACAGGCACTGAAAAAATTCTTTAGCATATTCAGAACAAATAAACAGACTGGCAAAAAATATTATGTTGACAAGTGACATAAGTGTACATGCACTGTAGTTCAGAAAATAAAAAAATGTATATACAATATAAAAGACAAGAGTGTACATATACTGTACTTCAGAACAAATCGAAAAATGTCTTTAGCATTTTCGCAATAAATAAACATAATGGCAAGAAAATCATGTCCAAAGTGCACATGCACTGAAAAATGTCTTTAGCATTTTCACAACAAATAAACATAATGGCAAACATCATGTCGACCAGTGACATAAGTGTACTCGCACTGGAGTTCAGCGAATCGAAAAAAATGTATAACCTACGAACAGAAATGATGTTACCAAAAAAATGATTTTCATTATGTGACAAGAATTAGGATAGGAAAGGGAAGGATTGCATCATGGTTGTAGCACTTTAGATTGCACACAGCTGTTCTGAAAGTCCATATCTTTCCACAGAAGTACAACACCAAGTGACACAACTTGAAGTTCTTTTCCCATCAGAATTTATCAGTGTAGCCAAGACACTGAACTGTCGTAGTAATGTTCCATGTTTTCATTTTGGCAGTACATTACGTACACCAAACAGTGGGACCATAATAACGTCTTCATTGCTCACGGTGGTGGACAGCATGTCGTGTCAACACCACGCTCTTACAAGGCACACCAACGTAGAATTAGTGCAAAAACCAAATATAGTGCTCCATGATCAGTGGGATAAACAGGACAAATGGACATTGCAGTAATTCAGGGTAGTTAACTCATGAGGTGAAGGACATTATGTCACATAATATTGACAATTACAGTCTTCATTGATAGTTTGTGGCATTCATAGCCCAGTTATTGAACATTTCTGTACCAAGTATGTAGTATTACAGAAAAATGTTCATTAATTGTTTTACATAGGATCAGTAGCCTTCTTTTCCTAGTTACAAAGCATTATGAAATAAATGCATTCTTTTCCAGTTACAAAATATAGTATAATTAATTAATCATTTGTCTTCCAATAGTAATAATCATTATCTTTTTCCTAACCACAAAGCATTATGAAACAATAGCATAGTTAATTAATTACGTGTCATTCCAATCTAGTAAGAATTATTAGCCTTCTCCTAATTACAAAGCATTATTAAACAGTCACATTCATTTCCAATTACAAAGTATGGCATCGTTAATTAATTATTTGTCATTCCAATGTAGTAAGAATTATTACCCTTCTCCTAACTACAGTTAATTAATCATTTGTCATTCCAATAATAATCATTAGCCTTTTCCTAATTACAGTTGATTAATCATTTGTCGTTAATTAATCATTTGTCTAATTACAGTTAATTAATCATTTGTCGTTAATTAATCATTTGTCATTCTAATATAGTAAGAATCATTAGTCTTCTCCTAATTACAAAGCATTATTAAACAGTACCATAGTTAATTAATTATGTGTCATTCCAATCTATTAAGAATCACTAGCTGGCATCATGGGTAATCGTATTACAATAAACAGTGGCGGTCCTTGGCCAGTTACAAAGTATATTTAGTATGACAGAATAATGTTCATCAGAAGTCTTAGTTGAAAAGGAGAGTCAATTATTGGCCTAGCATTAACATAATACATTGAGTGATACAAATTATTGGCACTCATTGGCCATTAACCAAAACATGAAAACTCAACATGGAAAAAAAAGGGCTAATTAATGGCATAATTAATAACAATTCTTCAAGTGACATTAATTATTGGCACTCAGTGGCCAGCAAGTATTGAATAGAATCATCATTCAGTATTATTCAGATTATTATGAAGTCATTATTAAAAATCAGTTAATTACAGTCATAGCATTAATAATCACAGGCATTATAAGTAGTCTCATTACAATAAACAGTGGCAGTTATTAGCTAGTGACAAAGCATTATTTTAAATATATATATATATATATATTTTTTGTCTCATTAAGAAGTCATTACTCAAGTGACATACTATTCAGAGTTGATCAGTATTATTCAGAATTATCATAAACTAGTGACATTATGTGGGACTGGTAATACATTTTTTTGGTAGCAATGCATTGCGTTGGGATCGATAATTAATTGCTGAAACATAACACTATTTGCTTTTGACCTATTGCAGCAAATGAGGATAGTAACGTCATTCGTCATGGGTCAGCTGTAGCAAGGTTATGTAACAAGGCAGTACATGTGATCACATTTATAAACGATAGACACAAATGGGTAAAAATATAAAAATGCAAGTACTAGAACAGGTATAATAAGTAACAGGTTTAGCAAGTATCATGAAAATCTTCTCCTGGAAAAATTACAAAATGGATTATTGACCTGAAAGAAGAAATGCACACTATGCTGAAAAGGAGTGAACTTCGAATTAACAGGTAGTGAAATGTGTATAAAATGTGTTCCATAGCTGTCCTTTCCAAAACTTTCTGTCATCCTACTATGCAATGTAACACCTGCTGTCAAAGCAAACTGCAACAAATACTTAAATAACTACATAGCATAAATACATAACTTCAACATTATCCTCATCTGTAAAGAAAAAACTTCATTATCAATCACTTCATTATCCACATTATCATAACTTCATTATTATCATCACCTGTAAAGAAAAACTTCATTATTCATAACACCATATCCTTCATCATTATTCATCAGTATTCATTATCATCTGCAAAAAATCACTTCATTACTCATTATACAACTATTCCTTATCTCTAGCATATTTCATCACTAAAACTAAGATGTGTAGTTCTCTCTGACAGCCTGCATCAATCACCTTGTATTCTGAAAGAAAAAATTAGTTAAGACTGCTATTCTGTGATGAGTATAGTATATTCTTGTTAATGTTTGTTAATCCTGATCCATTTACTTTTCCTCATAAAGTTATTGCATCTCCTTTCGTTTATTCCGTAGGTGAAATTCCCATTTATGTTAAATTTATTTCTTACATGCATCATTTCTTTCTGAAATTGATGACCAAAGATTAATGTCTTGCATTTAAATCATATACCCACTAAATAATGACTGGTTTATGGTGACACAATTAACCATACAGCATAACATGACAGAAAACGTAATATGTCAAAGGCATTGACAGTGTTCAGAGGCAAAATGTACAGATAATATTACAATGCAGCAGCAAAAAAAAAAAAAAATGTAAAACAGTCACGATGTTGAGATGTCATAAGGCAAAAAAAAATGTCAAAGTCGACTGGTGTGTGTTATATCTTAACTATTTCACAATACATACAAACAAAACTGGAGTACAATCATATACACAAAAAAGTGGAAAATGTGCACGGTCTGATGTGTAACGACAAGAAAAGCGACCTGCTAACCTTACCTTGCCGGGCACTTGCCAAGAAAAAATACGATAATCATCAGTAATTAGTCAGGTGAATTAATTGCATTAGTAAATGACATCATAGTGTGTTGAATCATACAGTGGTTTCACTCAATAAACGGTTTAATGTTTGAGATATGGTGATTGCCTTTCGATTTTCTGGTTCTCAAAGTTTCGACGTGTACAACATTGGGGTGAGGGATGCTGCGAATCCGATATGGACCTGCGTATAGAAGTTCAAATTTACTGCACTTACCTTTTAATTTACTGGATAAATAGTGTGTACGTATCAATATCTTCTGTCCAACGTGAAAGTCGCGGCGTGTACAAACCTGTTTTTGCTGTCTTCTCCGGCGCTCTGCGGCACGTTTGATGTTGTTCAGCGCAATGTCAATTATTTCGTGGTGTCGTAATCGACGAGATGTAGGAAATGTTATTAATTCTTTAATTTTGTTAGGTGGTTCAGCATTTTTCAGTATAACAGACGGAGATAGCATAGTGGATTCATTTGGTATGGAATTAATTACATTTTGGAATGAGAGTATGTGTGTATCCCAATCAATATGTCTTTTGTGGCAGTATATTCGGCACAGTTTACCAATTTCTTTCATTAATCGTTCACAGGGGTTCGAAGAAGCGTGGTACTTGGATATATAGATCGGAGAAATGTTTCTGGCTCGTAACAAGCGTGTCCATATGGTACTACGAAATTGAGATCCATTGTCAGAAATTACTTTCATCACATGCCCTACATGAGATAGAAAATGTTTTACAAATGCTTTCGAAACAGTTTTAGCAGTAGCTTTGCGTAACGGAGTGAAAGTAACAAATTTTGAAGTGAGCTCAACAGCGACAAAGATGTAGCAAAAACCTCTGTTAGTTCTCGGAATCGGACCAAAAATATCTACTGCGGCCATGTGTCTTAATTTAACAGGTATAATGGGATATAATGGCGGAATATGTGAAGTGGTGTCTGATTTAGCTTTCTGGCAAATTTTACAAGACGCTAAAACTCGTCGTATACGTTTCTCCATGTTAGTAAAATAAGAGTTCTGTCTCAGTATAAGAAAACATGTTCGTGCTCCGTAATGTGCGTAACTTAAATGAGTGTACCAAATTAATTTGTTAACCAGTTCGTCAGGAATGCATAATAACCAATTGTTGCTGTCAGGGTGAGAGCGGCGAAACAGAATGTCATTGCGTACAGTGTAGTGGTTCCTAATCGTAACATTTTTCCTATCTTGCCAAAGGTGTTTAATTTCTTTCCACACATTGTCCTTATTTTGCTCCTTTGCTATGTCCTGTAATGACGATGAAATAAAGTTTTCAAATGCAACTTGCTGAATGTACATGACACTGAAATTTGTTTTGCAGAAGTTGGTTGCTACGTCTTGCTGATTGTTGCTCAGAGAACGCGATAGCGCGTCTGCTATAACATTTTGTGTGCCGGGAATGTGGACAATCGTAAAATTAAATTCTTGTAAATATAGTTTCCATCTACTTAACCTGTATCGTACGTGCTGTTATTTACGGGAGAATATTGTGGCATATCCACTATATGAACTGCTTTGTTATTTCTTACTGACGTGTTACGCTATGGATGACACCTATTGTCTGTTTCATTCATGATTATTTGTTGTTGCTGATGTTGTTGCTGCTCATAAGATCGACTGTTATTAAATGTACGCCGAGAATTGTGCTCATTATTTTTACGTCTGTCGTGATAGTCATTCCTATACGGTGTATTGCGATGGGAATTGAAATACTGTCTTCTTTGTACATAGTTGTTTCTCTGCTCCCGTGCGTTACTATTTGTTGGACCAGGGGCTATACGTCCACGCGGCGAAACATTAAAGCCTGGTTGACCTTGTGTATTCCATTGTTGGTTAGGTATGTTAACCGGCTGGTTTTGATGTTGTTGTTGTGAAACACCTCTATTGTTACTAAAGTGTTGTTCCTGTTGCTGAAAATTTTGACGGTATTGATAATTAGAATTTTGCCTGTTATTAAAGTTTTGGTAGTTGTCGTTCCTAAAACGTCTGTTATCTTTCCGATTGGAATTACGTCCCTGATCATAATTGTAGTACTGTTGTTGACCTTGGTTGTTACTCAAAAAGTTTTTGTTTACAAAAGAATAATCAGATTGCTGTACTTCCAAGAGCTGTAAAAGATCTCTGAATGCTGAAATGTTTTCTTTTTGCTGACCCGTTAGAAGTGACCGTGATAGTCATTCCTATACGGTGTATTGCGATACGAGTTGAAATAGAGTGTTGTCTGTACGTAGTTATTTCTTTGCTGCCATGCGTTACCATTTGTTGGAGCTGGGACTATACGTACACGCGGCGAAACATTAAAGTTTGGTTGACCTTGTAGACTGCATTGTTGGTTACGTATGCTAAGCGGTTGACTTTCATGCTATTGTGGTGAAAAACGTCTATTGTTACCAAAAAAATGCGTTTGCTGTTAATTTTACACATACTGATGATTACGATTTTATCCGTTATTAAAATTACGCTGGTTCTGGAGTGCCTACTGAAAATTGTCACATTCGGTAAAAGTTTGTCACATCGGGTTTTCATTACTCGTTTCTTAATACTAGGTAGAGCAATAGTTAAAGAGCAGTTTGGATAGATATAAAGGATAGTAGAAGAAAAGGCAGCAGTGCAGAAAACTAAAGATGAAACAGCACTACTACAGCTCGGGGCCCTATGCTCGCTACGGCACATATTCATTAAAGCGTAATGAATCCCCTGAGGTCATTTACGCACTGCAAATAAATTTTAGCTTTTGCGTTGCAAGCAATAGCGGTGAAATTCCAAAGGCAAATTGTTGTATCCGTGCTAATTCAAATTTCTGCATTACAGGCAATGCTGATGAAAATACAATAGCAAATTGTCGCCTCAGGTTCAAAGCTAGTTTCTGCATTACACGTAATAGCGGTGAAAGCATAAAAACAAATTGTCGTATACAGCTCAAAGCGTGTATCTGTGCTCTGTCATTATTAAATTCCTTAGATTTTTTTACAAATGCAAATTGCATATTATTAACGTTCTCGTCACTGAATTTGAGAACACGTTCAGGTTTGTGTGTGAATCTGTTCGTCTGTGTCATTTCGGATTTCAAGTTGCGTAACTTTTCAGATTTTAAGTCGCGTAGTTGCTGTAAATTGCTCAAATTATACGCACTGCGTAAGTCTGACCAATGCTCGTAACGTGGCGGATTCTGTTGTGGTATGTTATTAACTGAAATGTTTTTCATCTCTGTTACTTCTTGTTGTAAATTTGATAACTTCCTACGTAACGTGTTGTTAGATGAATCGATCTCATTAATTGTCTGCTGTAAATTTTGAAATTCAGGTGTTTGGATAAATGAAACCGGTGCAGTATCGTCTGATTTATTGTCATTAGTATTTTCGATAACATCAATACGACTGGCCAATTCATCATATTTTTCAGTCAGTATTTTAACCTGATCATCGGTTTTAGAATCAGACGCATTAATCTGTTTTTGCAACTTGCGCGTAGTTTCGCTCAGTTTTTTAACATCAGCTTTGATAACATCACAATCCTGTGTTAGATCTAATTGTTCGAATCTATCTGTCACTGTTTGAATATTTACTGTGTGTGTATCTGTTTTTGATTTAAGGTCAGAAATTTCATCCCGTAATTCCGCGTTCAACTGTTCTATGGTATTAATTTTGCCGGACACTGTAGTAATATTATTGTCTACATACGTCTTCGCTTTCGCGAACATTTTACGTTTGTCCTCTTGTCTTTGTGCAGTGATTGTTTCCATAACCTGGCGTTTGACTTTATTTTGATCCTGAATAAATTTGCGGAAACGCGTATCACTGTTCTGTATGTGCTGATTAAAGCGCTCGTTAATCTGAGTGTTCTGCTGTTCGAATTTCGCGTCTATCTTTGCGTCCATTGTGCGCGAAAGTTCTACCGTTATTGCTTTAAACTCCTCCCGTAATTGTGTAGCTTTTTCAGAGCATTGTTTAGCGACTCCGCTAATTTCGTCTCTGAGTGTTTCTGTTGCGGCTGTCTGCATTTCCCTTAATTCTTGCGCAACAGACTTAATTTCTTCGCTATTTTTTTGAGAACAAGCCTCAATTTCCACGCGCAACTGTTCCTTAGTGTCATGGCACTGCGCGGCAACGTCTCTAATTTGTTCACTAAGCTGCCTGTTCTGTTCCCTAAGTTGTTTGAAATTTTCATCATTATTGTCAAGTTTCTCATTAATTTTATTAAATTTTTTATCTTGTTCACTAAATTGTTGTTTGAAATCTTCATTATCTTGTTTGCTATCTTCCCTCTGTTGTCTGACCTGTTCACTAAGTTGTTTGAGATCTTTACTATAGTTGTCTTGTTTTTCGTTCTGTTCGTTCCTAAACTGTAGCATTATTGCCATAAATTGTTCCAAAGTAACATTACCTACTCCATTATCTGTGCTGTTTGATTGTGTACTTGGAATTGTCGCGCTTTGTGTGACCATTTGATCATTCCGTAATTTGCAAAAAGATTTGTCAGTCGAACGTACACTGTCGGTCATTATTTCGGAATTAAATGGATCCGTCGTACTTTCAGAACACTGTCCATTTACATTAGACAAATTTGTCTGTACATTACTTGGATTTTCTAAATCGGGTGTGCTAAGCTCGGCAGCGCTCATTACAATAGAGCGTTCTGCGTCATCAATTGTCGTCAAATTAACAGACGAGACAATTGAGTTCGTTTGTTCATTATGAAGGTAAAAATCATCACTAGTGGTTGGAATGCACTGATTGTTAGTGAACGCAGGATTGTCATCATTACACTGCGTGTCACATGTCCTATCGGTAAAATTGTTTGCGTCGGTAATTTCATTCATAACACCTCGCGATACACTATTCACAGTCTTTCGCGGCATTTTTGCAATAGTCACAATTATTCACAAAACAAATAAGCACAATGCAAAAGCAACACAAATACAACAGAGCAACGAATTGCCGTTGACCTGTAGAGAGAAAGTCACAAGATTAGTAAAAGCGTTGCGCCAAATCCTAATTATATCTAAGCAAATGAGAGCAGATATCTGACTGTTGCTCAAAAGACTCTCAACGAAATACGATCCTGGACTGGGTGTCGCCAAGTGTAACCCCCCCACCGTAATTTAAAAGAAAAAGACAATACTTAATACAAATGGGAGCCGAGTGTAACCTCCCCACAAAAATTTACAAGACAGAAATATTATTTATGAATGCCAATGGACATTGTGCTAAGCGTAACCTGCCCACAATGAAATGTACTGACAATGGCAACAAAAATGTGAAATTCGCAATCTGACTCAAATATAAATTCCTCACAAAAATTTTAAAGTCTATTCAGTGATAAGAAAATTCAATTAAACCGAAACATCGGTCTTTGGCCCTGTGTAAATCAATCAGAATTAAAGTCTTACCTCAGAATAACTGGATGTCAAATTTCTGCTCTTATCTTTGCGCACGGCTTGGAGGAACTGCATTGCAAATAATAATATTCCTTTTTTCTGTAATTTTACTGAAAATTTTCTTTAAAAGAAGTGGAATGAAATGGGAAGTGCAGCGAAATCTTTAGTTCAATAAAAAATAAAATTTTTTGAAAAAATGCTTTTGAAATTAAAATTATTATTGGGGCACTTGTTGGAGAATAATTACAATAAATAAGTTTTACATTGTCTAATGATTATATTAATTAACAGTATACCTCATTCAGCATCCTGACCAGTGTTGCCGACCGCCTACATCACACAACCGCACTGGGCTGCTACTACTAACCGACCGCTCTGCATGACGACTACTAGCGTACTGCACTGCACGACTACTACTGACAGAGTACTGCCCTCAACTAGACAGAGCTACAGACTCGCAACGACTGACTGACCGACTGAGAACCGCTCGCAACACTCGCGCGGTCAAGCGCATACTCTCTGGTCACAGATGCTACAATGCCTCGCCATCGCTGCTATGTTACATACGTGTTTCACCATTTCACGAGTGTACCGTGAATATCACAAATTTCGTAAAACATCAAATCTCCGACTTCGCTGCGGCCAGGAGAAGATCCTGCAAGAACGAGACCAACGACTGAAGAGAATCGTTCAACGTGACAGGAGTGCAATCCTTCCGCAAACTGCTGCAGATTCCAATACTGGGCCTTCAGCTATTATCAGCGTGCGAACCATTCAACGAAATATCGTCTATATGGGCTTGTGGAGCCGAAGGCCCACTCGTGTACCCTTGATGACTGCATGACACAAAGCTTTGTGCCTCGCCTGGGCCCGCCAACACCGACATTGGAGTGCTGATGACTGGAAACATGTTGTGTGTCCTGGCGAGTCTCGTTTGAATTTGTATTGAGCGGATGGACGTGTAATGGTATGGAGACAACCTCATGAATCCATGGAACCTGCATGCCAGGGGGGGGGGGGGGGGGGGGAACTCTTCAAGCTGACGGAGGCTCTGTAATGTTGTGGGGTGTGTGCAGTTGGAGTGATAAGGGACCCCTGATACCTCTAGATACGACTCTGATAGGCGACACGTACGTAAGCATTCTGTCTGATTACCTGAATCCATTCATGTCCATTGTGCATTCTGCCGGACTTGGGCAATTCCAGCAGGGCAATGCGACACCACACACGTCCAGTATTGCTACAGGGTGGCTCCGGGAACACACTGCTGAGTTCAGACACTTCCGCTGGCCACCATACTCCGCAGACATGAACATTATTTAGCATATCTGGGCTGTCCTGCAACGTGCTGGTCAGAAGAGATCTCCACCCCTCGTACTCTTACCGATTTATGGGCAGCCTTGCAGGATTCATGGTGTCAGTTCCCTCCAGCACTACTTCAGACATTAGTCAAGTACATGCCACGTCAAGCTGCGGCACTTCTGCGTGCTCGCGGACGCCATACACGATATAAGGCAGGTGTACCAGTTTCTTTGGCTCTTCAGTGTATTTACTTCCACAATTACTTAAGCATTTAACATCACTTCAGAAAATAAGCGGGCCTCCCAAAAACGAGATAGTTATTTAAAGAAAATTCTAAGAGCTAAGAACAATTAAATGGCACTAACTTATCAACAAGAAAAAGTTTTTAAAAACATTCAGTATTAAAATTTTATTTTAAAAGAAGTCGATAATTTAAACAACCGTTTTCGCAGATACAGTATAACAAGAGACACATCAGAATCTGAAGAGATAGCAAATGTAACTACACAGGTTTCCAAAATCAGAGCAACAAACGGAAAATTTGCAAGATTGCATTTATTTTGATAAAAACAATAGAGGTAAGGTAATAAAGCAGAAACAATTTAAAGAATACAAAACATAAACAACTGCAACACGCACAATGGTAGACAAAAATATTCTTCGTCTTTTCCAACTTAAAGGATCTACACACACATTTAAACAGCTGGTTAATGTGCTCAGTATGGTGTGCGACCAACTCTGGCAACAATAAAAAACTGACAAAAATGAGATGTGCTGTGAATAATGTCATCAATCTCATGTTGAGGCAATAACGCCCACTTTTCCTACAGAGCTGCTCGCAAGTCTTGGGAGTGGTTGGTGGATGCTGACGTGATGCAACCCGTTTCCCTCCCAGACCCAGACACATTCTATGGGATTCAAATCGGGAGATCGAGCAGGCCACGCCATGCGAGCAATTCTTTTCGCTTTCAAGAAAACATCAAACACCTGTGCTGTGTTAGGTCGCGCATTATCGTCCGTCAGTACGGAGTTCGGGCCCACAGTACCTAGCAACAGCTGCACATGAACTCCCAAGTTCTCGTCACGATACCTGACAGCAGTTGAAAATTGCCGATTCAGAATTCATGAAGAGGTGTTCGAATGGTCAACATAGTCTCGCCTACACCATTAGGGATCCTTCTCGATGTCTGTCTGTTTTCACAATCTTTGGGTACGAAACCGTTCCACGTTCCCTGCAGATGTGAATGCGCCGGGAATCACTCTTCAGATCAAATCTGGATTCATGTGTGAAAAGAATATTGACCCACAGTTCGTATGTACATAGACGTTCCCTTCTGTGAAGACACTCAGAGGTATACATACAGCAGGTATCCGGCAGTAAAGGGCACTCTGCTGAAGACTTCTGTGCACTGTTTGTGTTCAGTGAATGCTGCGAGGTCAGATGGCAGTTGCCGTGCAGTACTAAGGGGCTAGCGTCGCCCCATTACAACCAAATAATGGCCCTCTCTTCCTGGTGTCATGCGTGGTTAACCCTGCCCTGGTCTTCGAGATACAGTTTCAATCTCTATAATCTGTCACCACATCCGAGAAACAACAGAACAATTCACATTAAGCTATCAGGCCAGATCAGTTTTCGAATATCCTGCTTCCATTCTTCCTAGGGCCCTCCACTGCAAACAGTCTAGTAGACAGCTTTTCTGTGCCATACTGTACCGTCTATGACTGTGCACACAGCAACTGAGGGACGTGGGACTACACGGCAAACACTATCCCGTTTGATATGTGCCCTGACGTCACAGTTGACGTGGTTGTCTGTTTAACGGAATACCATCTTCTGTGTAGGACACTATCTTTGGATCTCTATTGACAGTTTGTATGATTATATCCTGAATTAGACACAGGATGGGGAAATGGTGGCTTTAATTTTTGGACACCAGTGTATTAGATTAAATCGCAAAGCCATAGAGCCAATAGTGTACATAATAATTTTTGACAATAAACTTAACTTGTCTACAGGATCCACTCATTCAGTTCAGAGAGGCAGGCTATATGTGCAGACTGGGAACCCATGCAACCGTTAAACGCACTGCTTAGCATATCCATGCAACCGTTAAACACACTGCTTAGCATATCCGAGGCGTATGTTGCTTCTGCAGAAACCAGGATATCGTTGGAACAGACCGAATGCTCCAAAAGGACCTGAGCCTGCTCCCGCGGCTGGAAGGGCCCAGGTGAATTTAAATAACGAATATGACAGGCGCACCTCAAAAATAGAAAATCTTTTTAGTTTAGATACAAATACCAGACCTTCACATGACACACACAGAGCAGAAAAACAAGATACTGAACTACAGCCCGGATACAATAATGTTAAGCATGTCTCTGTGTTTAATATTTATATTTAAGATTGACAAAGTCGTAAATTGTCGAGATACGAGAGCATCTACAAATTAAGTCACCTTAGTAACAAGTGCCGACTAACAAATGCAAAGCAATAAGACCTTTTAAACAAATTTCGCGCTAGCGACGTAACGAGTATGAATATAAAGGGTATTGCAACACGATAAATATATTAAGTCAACTTCATTAAATGGAATACTAAAAACAGCTCAGGGCCTTGAGGGGCGTCCTCCACTGATTAGCATGCAGCAAAATTTAGGAAAATGGGAGACATGAAAAACTCTAGTAGCTTACATTTTGCGTCTCTTCCAACAGCAAACATACGGGTAAATAACACACCCTGTACGTCAAATGGCATATCTGTTCGGTGATGTAAGACTCACCTCAGACTTTAAAGGTATCCATGGACAACACCAAAACATACTAAAATACGTACAGGTCAATTCCCTATGCAAGCAAAGCGCTATAAGGGTGAAAATAAAGCCACCCACATGTGGTCTTAAGAACAATAGCACATCACACACATAAATATTACAATATCACCGAAGCAGAAAGGCTCTATCCGTAATTCAAAGGCTATCTTTCTCTCACAACACCAAGAAGTGGAAGATAAGGACAAGGTGGTCACAAAGCATGGATTGAGAGTGCAAGGACATGTGATGTCTCAGCTTCCAAAATAATAATCTTCAATCATTTCAATTAAGATATGAGACACCAAGAGGAAAAGGCTGAAGAAAATAAAATCTGCATGTTAGGCGAGGTGCAATAAATCCACGGCTCCAGTTTAAGGATGATGACGACAGCAATTCATTGCCAGGCTTGGAACCACACAGGCTGCAACCGCTGAGCTCGACGCCTCAGTACGCGCCTTCACAATCTCTCCCGCCAGACCTCGGCTGCACTCTACCGACCCAGACTGACTTGCTTCTCGCGAGCCACCCCTTCTTGATCTCAGAGCGCCACCTGCCTTCCTCGTACAGAGGCTGACCAAAAATTCTACTTTCAGTGGAAGATCGACTCTGGCTGAGCCACCACGGCTCATCAGTAGTCTTTGTTGCGTCACACGGAACCGATATAACTCTGATGGAGAAGCAACAAAGACTGATTCTTGCATGCGTTACTGGACCATTGTTAGACTCTAGATCGTCTTCTTACCCCTCCTATTTCGACGTGTGCATTCTTACCCTAGGTGAAGCTTGGCCAGCTGGGTCACACCACAAGATTTCCGAGTTTTCTACCGCGTTGCGGCCGATCGATGGAGCTACATACGATAATACCTATGGACCGCCTCAGTCAGTGCCATAAGGATGCTTTTCCATGTTTCCGATGTTCAGAATGTTTTACCATTACTGCCTCAGTTCCTATCAGAATAACCCCAAACTTTGTTCGCCACTGAAAAATCGGTGTTCTCCACTCACAATATTATGGACGATCCAACGAAATATTCCGCAAAACTGTGACTTGTAAGAGGGCATGGTTCTCATTAGCAATGTTATCCTATCATCACTTGCTTTTAACAAATTTGAGACAACCAAGCCAGTATAACATCAAGGGCTGTGCAAGGCATCTGAGGAACAAATTCGGCAGGCAGTTTTGTAGGAGCATTTGAATGGACGGACACCCTCACTGATTTGGCGCCACATATGTACTCTTGTGGATCCTACATTAATACGACACAATACATTGTGGGCCGTATGGGCAAGTAAATTGACTCGTGGGACTCAAGTGTCCTTAATTTGTAATGCAGGACACACACAAGAGGTTAAATTACAAATGGCGTCTCGTGTTTTCGAGTTACAAGATGGCCGTCCTTGCTACCCAGCAGCCGCTAGTGGATCCACTTGCACTCAGCAGCCAAATCCTGCTTCAGTGTGGCAGGCAGCAAACGAGCAGAGCCAACCATGTTTGGTGTTTCATGTCATGCCTCCTACAGAGCTGTGACAGTCAACTTGGCTTTTGTTACAGCAACAAACTGACTAGCACTGCTCACTGTTAAAGGTGCTACTAGCGGTTGGCAGATAATGCGCTGGTGTTGGTTCCACGAATACCTTGGAACAGCCACATGTAAGTGCTTTCCTCTATGCAAGCATCTGAACATTGCTCGCAATCTTCATTAGACGTCAGAGGTTTCAATGTTATAAAAGTGCCACAAAATTCCAGCCAGGTAAATCAAACTACTTTGCTTCCAGCATCTGACTGCAATGGCCATCTCTACATACTTGACAATCGTACCAACCAATATGTTGTGACTGACTTGTGTTCCGAGATTAGCATGATCCTGAATGCTACTAGCATTCCTCATGCTGCACATCTCTCATCTCAACTCAAGGCGGCATATGTTTGATTATCATGAAGTAAGGTCCTATCCTATGCAACATTGATTTTGGAAATGGCCAAAATTTCATGTGGACTTTCATGCAAAGAAACGTTAATGAGCCCCTGTTAGTGGAAGATTCTCTTTGCCATTTTCACTTATGTCCTGATCTGAGAGAAGAAGTGCTCTCCAAAAGAACATCTGGTGACAGCATTCAGGATATGATAGGGAGACCTTTGGTGCACACTATTCCACAACATGCAGAAACATTCAAACCTCTTGAGTGCAAGCCTCAGCAGTTACAGTCCTCACTTAATGATCAACTGGATGCAAATAATAAATTGTACATGGAATTCAAAATGGAATGTCTTGCATAGCAAAAGGGAGATTACTTGTTACACTAGACCCTGCATGACAGATGCAACAAATTGGCAGAGATTAAACATCAGCATTCATCATTAAAAATTTTATCTATTACTAATATTAATCGTCAACCATCACAGGACTTCACCACTTTTCGAAAGTATAAGAACCTACAGATGAGGGCACAAATGTTCATTAACAATCACAGAGTTGACAATGAATATAGATACATAGATGATTTGCTTGCCTAGACTATACTGGATTTGGACTTGATGGGTCTTAGGCGTGATGAGAACACACAATACTCCCAAAGAGAAGCTGCGCAAACCTTCCAACACTGCGTCATTCAGCTTGGATCCTTATGGACGACATCGCATACACTCTGCAACGACCTTCCTTCTGCATCAGCGACACACCCAGAGGTCAGTTACAGGGCCTCCCACACATGCTTGTTTAGTGCTTCCCAACACCCTACTCACCACAGCTTTAAGGAACGTAGAGTGCATAGGAAATACGCTACAGAGGGTCCTCCCACCTTTTACAAGGCATGGCGCAAACTGCCATAGTCGAATTGTTAATGTGGGGCATCATACGTCCTTCCAACAGTACACAGGCTTTCCTGATTCGTTTAATTCAGAGTAAAGAAGGTACGTTTTAGATGTATGAACAATACAGAGCCCTCAATGCCTGAACCATTCCTAGCCGGTATCCCATACCAAATATACAGGACTTTCATCATTCATTATTGGGTACATCGAACTTCGCGCTATAGACTGTCAAAAGGCTTACTTACGGATACCAATGGGTGTAGATGACATTCCAAAGACCGCTATAATTACCTCCTTCAAGTTGTTCGAGGTTTCGTACATGCCATTAGGGCTGAAAAACGCAGCACAGATATGGTAGCATGTCATTATATCTGCTCTGCCCCAGCATCCCCTCAGCCCTCAGTTTTCAGTATCTTTATGTTATGCTAATTTTTTCGTCTTCACCACAAGAACATGAATAACATCTCCGCCAAGGTTTTCAATATTCTGGATCTTTGAGTGCGGTGGCAAATAAAGAAATACCAGTTATGGCAACAGACAATCCACAGTATCCAGCAACCACTATGGTCCTTTTCCAGTAAGCTGATGGGGACGCAACACTTGTCGTTGGATTACTGCCATGAATTGCTAGCACTATATGGGGTGATGATATACTTTGAAGAGGATATAGAGAGTCAGCCCCTCATAATTTTTACAGACCACCAACCACTGGCCCATGATATCCGGAATCCAAGTTATGACATGCCTCCCGCCACTTCAGCTACCTGGATCGCAACATTACCGCTGACATCCGGCATTTAAGTGGGAGGTGGAGAAGGGGGGAAGAGGCAATGTTGTAGAGAATACATATCACTCATTTATGCCTTTAGTGCACTGATAGATTTCGATGTGTTTGCTACAGAACAGGAGCAAAATAGACAGTTACAGGCACCCTTGGCGACTCCAAAACGATTTTACAGTTGCAACACATTCGGATACCTAACTCTTGCATCTATGTGTGCTGCGATACATCACAAGATAGACAAGGCCCTTGGTCCTGGTGAAATTCCGCAAATTCATATTCGATAAGTTGTATAATAT
This sequence comes from Schistocerca serialis cubense, assembly GCF_023864345.2. Lineage (NCBI taxonomy): Eukaryota > Metazoa > Arthropoda > Insecta > Orthoptera > Acrididae > Schistocerca > Schistocerca serialis. The sequence continues at coordinate 452,736,535 of NC_064639.1, read as the reverse complement.
GTCACACCCTGCAGTTAATTCCACTACAAGGTTCGTTAGGGAACAATTTGTCTGGCCTGTGGTAAAGGCAGACTGCATAAAGTATAAACACACCTGAGTTCCTTGTAAATGCAGCAAAACAGGACGCCATGCACCACTAGGCACATTTGATGTACCTGAAGGCCATTTTCATCATATACACTATGATTTGGTCTGGCCATTATGTGAATCCGACAGTTTCAGGTACATTCTGTCAGCCATTGGCAGTATGACATGGTGGGGTGAAGCTGTTGCATTAAAGAATATGACAGCAAAGGCTATGGCATTGCCTTTCGTCATATGTGGAGATCTTGTTTCAGGTACCCATTGTCTAGCACAACCTATCGGCACAGCATATCAAATAATTTCTCCTTGAAAAATTGTGCACACTGTGTAGAGTGTAATGCTTCCACAAAACAATGGGTTGGTAGAAAGGTGGCAGAGAACCCTGAAGGTTGCACTAATGTGGCACAATTAGCAATGGACTGAGACATTCCTATAGTTTCTATTGGGCTACCTGAATACTGGCTCTGCATTTTCGGTCAGCATCAATCTAACAGTCGCCGCTGCCGGTGAAAAAAGTCAGACATCACATAGCCACATCCATATGCCTCTTTCTCAAGCTAAGAGAATATGGTGACTTTCCGTACATAAGGCATTAAGCGACTGCTCCCAAATGAAGGTCTGAGGTGATACAATTAGTGCTGCACTCCAGAACTCTAATTCCGGTTCCCATAAAGTACTCTGATGTGGACACCAGACGTTTTCCATCGTACTTAATGATAAACTCATAATGGTCTCCGTGCAGTGCCTCAAACCAGCTTGAGTGTTGGGGAACAAGCAGGAAGAGGATAACTGGCACCCAATACCAGAGGATACCTAAGCTGCATCCATCCCTACTGAGGTGGACCCTTGGGCCAATCATCCTACCTTCACTGCAGAACATGTCATCCAGTAACTGCTTCAAATATTACCAATGGTGATCTGCCCCACTCTTACAGCAGCAGGCCCCATCACTCTCTCGCATTTCTACATGATTTCCTCCTACGCACCTCTGCGCTAGAGGGAGCAGAGGGGCGATGGGGGGAGGGGGTTGGGACTCGACATTAAGAAGAGAGAACGGGTGTATCTCTTTGTATTGCTTATTATCTTTGTTTTTCTGTTTCATTACTGTCTTACTGTGTACTCTTATGGCAGAAGTGTTGAATATGTTTGTGAATATGCGTTAGTACGGTGGTATGATTTGTGGCAAAAGTAACTGTATGCCATTTGCATACTCACTGCTACAAAGATCCTACATAGCTAAAGGAAGTGATGAGCCAGTGAATGGAATAATATCAAGATTGGGTAATTGAAGTAACGAATGAGTTTTTAGGAAAAAGGGAACTGGAACGAAGAAAATCCTGGAAGAAATACTAAAGCTAATTCAAGAGAGAGAGAAGTTCAGGAAGGAAAACAATAAAGATGACTACAAAAGAATTAAGAATAATCGCACAACCAAACGCAGAGAAGGAAAGAGAAATGAACCAAAAGCAATTCTGAAGAGAGTTTGTAAGAAAATCAAACCCCCTCAGCACAAATCTTCAACGGAATCTGTAGTAATTAAAACTTAAGAGGTAATATTACTGATAGATAAAGATGAACTTTGCGCTCATTGGAAGGAACACAAAGACGTACTGTACGATGGTGAGGAATTCAAAATTGGAAATAATTTATTGAAGACATTAATGAGTGTAGAAGATAAATACAAGGTCCTCCAGTCATGAGACATGAATTTTAACATGGACAAGCACCCAGCATTCATGACATCCCTACGGAATTGGTGAATAATTAGAGTAACAGCATGAAAGACCAATTAGTCAGATTCATAAATGACTGATATGAAAGAGGATTCACAACAGAACACTTCATACAATGCAGAACCATTAACAAATCTAGAACACAAAAGACAGTTGACTGCATCAATTAAAAAATACAACAAATATTATCACATGTCTAAAAACACGCATTACTATTGTCACATAGAAGTAGTTCCTTCTCTAGATTGTCGCACAGATGACAAAATGGTAGATATCGAAATAGACGACAGAGGGATAGAGAAACAATTAAAATCGCTCAAAAGGGTAAAGGCCGCTGGACCTGATGGGATTTTATACAGAGTACGCCAAGAAACTTGCCCTCCTTCTTGCAGCGGTGTACCGTAGGTCTCTAGCAGAGCGTAGCGTTCCAAAGGATTGGAAAAGGGCACAGGTCATTCCCGTTTTCAAGAAGGGACGTCGAACAGATGTGCAGAACTATAACCTATATCTCTAACGTTGATCAGTTGTAGATTTTTGGAACACGTATTATGTTCGAGTATAATGATTTTTCTGGAGACCAGAAATCCACTCTGTAGGAATCAGCATGGGTTTCGAAAAAGACGATCGTGTGAAACCCAGCTCGTGCTATTCGTCCACAAGACTCAGAGGGCCATAGACACGGGTTCATAGGTAGATGCCGTGTTTCTTGACTTCCGCAAGGCGTTCGATACAGTTCCCCACAGTCGTTTAATGAACAAAGTAAGAGCATATGGACTATCAGACCAACTGTGTGATGGGATTGAAGAGTTCCTAGATAACAGAACGCAACATGTCATTCTCAAAGGAGAGAAGTCTTCTGAAGTAAGAGTGATTTCAGGTGTGCCGCAGGGGAGTGTCGTAGGACAGTTGCTATTCACAATATACATAAATGACCTTGTGGATAACATCGAAAGTTCACTGAGGCTTTTTGCGGATGATGCTGTGGTATATCAAGAGGTTGTAACAATCGAAAATTGTACTGAAACGAAGGAGGATGTGCAACGAATTGACGCATGGTGCAGGGAATGGCACTCGAATCTCATTGTAGACAAGTGTAATTTGCTGCAAATACATAAAAGAAAGATCCTTTATCATTTAGCTGCAATATAGCAGGTTATCAACTGGAAGCAGTTAATTCCATAAATAATCTGGGAGTAGCCATTAGGAGTGATTTAAAATGGAATGACCATATAAAATTAATCGTCCCTAAAGCAGATGCCAGACTGAGATTCATTGGAAGAATCCTAAGGAAATGCAATCCGAAAACAAAGGAAGCAGGTTACAGTACACTTGTTCACCCACTGCTTAAATATTGCTCACCAGTGTGGGATCCGTACCAGATATGGTTGATAGAAGAGATAGAGAAGATCCAACGGAGAGCGGCGCGTTTCACTACAGTCTCATTTAGTAATCGCGAAAGCGTTATGGTGATGATAGATAAACTCCAGTGAAAGACTCTGCAGGAGAGACGCTCAGTAGCTCGGTACGGGCTTTTGTTGAAGTTTCGAGAACATACCTTCACCGAGGAGTCAAGCAGTATATTGCTCCCTCGTACGTATATCTCGCGAAGAGACCATGAGGATAAAATCAGAGAGATTAGAGCCACACAGAGGCATACTGACAATCTTTCTTTCCACGAACAACACGAGGCTGGAATAGAGGGGAGAAACGATAGAGGTACTCTAGGTACCCTTCGCCACACACCGTTAGGAGGCTTGCGGAGTATGGATGTAGATGTAGGAGATGTAATTAGATGAATGACGAACACTCTCTTCACTTAACATAGGTTTATTCTGCACTTGCACATACAAGAGCATGGAGCGAACTGCCTCTGGCCAGAAAACATACAGTATACATACACCTACAGAACATTCCAGTACAATGATTCTTGACATTTGTGGATTCTTCTAGAATGTACTCGAACCGAATATAGAAATTAAAATTTTTCAGTCTAGCCGAGTTTCGAACACACGACCCTCCATGCAACAATTTGGTAACAGAACCACTACACCAAGGAGCTCCTGAGCTTCGTCTGCGACATTGCTCCCTCCTTAAGCACACAGCGTCTCCTTGTTATGTCGTCCTAATCCGGGAACGAGTCATCGGTGCTGCATACTCCGACTCCTGATGATTGATTCTCGCTCTGGTGGTGATCTCCTTAGAACTTCTTTTGCCGCTATGCTTTTCGTCACCTTTCCGCTTCTTGCCTATCGCTGGAGCTTTCAATTTACCCTGGATTGCAGGATCCCTATAGGGCTTCATTCGATGGACGTGGACCGTATTTCTGATCTTTAGTCGTCTTGTGTCGGGGTTGAAATTTTCAACTTCATAAGTAACATCAGACAACTGTCGTACAACCTTGTAAGGTCCAAAGTAGCGCCTGAGGAGCTTCTCAGAGAGACCAACCTTCCGAACAGGGTAAGTTGGCAACGGTCTTGCAGCTTACATGAGTACATTTAACGTGACTGTAACCACTTTGCGGGCACTTTAGGTCAATAAAAACGACTGACAGCGGCGAAATTGCTTTGTAGATAAGTAGTTGTTGTTTGTTGGAGTAATACTCTAAATTACCGTGTAGGAAATCTAAGTGGAAACGCATCGGTATGCTGGCTAGGTAATACAGCGAGACTTACGCGAATTTGTGATTATAAGATTTTGTGGAGATGCAGTATGCAAGACAGAGCTCGGCTACCTCCCCGGCTAGCCGTCAAAGGCCACAGCCTACCGGCATGAATGGTGAACTGGGGAAGTTCTGTAATCCGTTTAGAGAGGCCACAGCGGCCGCCAGCCCTGAGGGACACGCGGCTGCTGGTGTTCAAGCGTTGACCAAAACAGAGCAGTGAACAGCTGGCCGGGCTTTCCTGTGCGTGCTCTCGCCTGGAGAGAATGTTAAAGGAGGATGTAATTGAACACGTGAAACCTCAATATAACAGCCCCTTGCGGATTGTGGACAAGAAGAACGGAGATATTCGGCTCGTGTTAGATTCTAGACAAATTAACACGATTGTTGTACCTGTAACTGACATACCGGAGAGGCTCGACGAGCTACTTCAGAAGTTCCATGGAGTTTCGGTGTTCTCTTCCCTCGATATGCGATCGAGCTTGTGGAAAATTGTATGAAAATACACAGCAGTTATTGCGTTTGGTAGTAGCTACCAATTCAAAAGACACCCCTTTGGGTTAAACATTTCGTCAGTGGCTTTTATTAGGGGTCTCGGCATAATTCTTGATAACAAACTGAGGGATAAAATTACCTGTTATGTAGATGACATTCTCATAGCGGAGAATACCTAGGAATCACACAGCGCTCTCCCAGGAGAAGTGTTATCTTAGCTGAGAAAACGTGGGGTGACCGTGAACATAAATAAGTCTTGTTTCGGAGAAAGAAACGTACGTTTTCTGGGACATATCAGCCTAGGGGAGGGAATGATACCCAATCCAGAGCAGATAACCGCAATTGCAGATTTTGCAACGCCGATGACCAGAAAACAACGAAGAGGATTTCTTGGCGTTATCAACTTTAACAAAAAATTTATATACGTATCGGCATTGGCAACCCCGCGACTTTCTCAGTTGACGGGAAAGAACACGCCCTGGGTATGGGACGAAGAGGCAGATAGAGGATTCAATGTTCTCAAGTCAGATCTCGCGAAAGCGCCGATATTGTCACATCCTGATTTGTCACAGGATTTCTGTATCGCCACAGACAGCGCAAAAACTGGGCTGGGGGTCATGATATTTCAGGAATACGAATAAAACGGGAAGAAGATACATAAAACAATTGCGTTCGGCGGTAGGGTGTTAACAAGGAGCGAGAGAAATTACTCGGTAACAGAACTTGAGGACCTAGCTGTGGTCTGGGGATTCCAGAAGTTTAAGTATTTTATGTTTGGACGAAAAACGCGGGTCTACACAGATCACAGAGCTCTGGAGTTCCTCCTAACGGCAAAACTAACTCATGGAAAACTTGCAAGGTGGGTCGCTGTTCTACAGGAGTATGGCTTTACGACGATCTACGTCCCAGGTCCAAAGAAGGTCACTGCGGACGCTCTATCCCGTTCCCCTCTGGGGATAACAGAATCTGTGGCAGAAGAACTCGAACAGGAGCATTTTTCTCTGTTCTACCTGCACAATGTGGCGTTTGCAAATTATATCTCCTTCACAATGCGTGACATCAAGAACGAACAGGACAAAGATTCCGTACTACTAGGGATAAAAGAGAAGAGGAAAGACAGGACCCAAACCAAAATCAGGCAGCACTACCATTTACGGAAAGGGATACTCTTTTTACCGGAGAAACCCCGGTGAGTCGTTGTGGGTAGTGTGTGTACCGGCTGAGGTAATCAACATACTCATTTGGTATATACACCTCAGCTACGCTAATTTCGGACCCCGGAAATGCTTCCTGAAATTAAGGAACGTCTGCCACTTCAGTAACATGGAGAGAAGAATCCACAGGATTCTGTCAGTGTGTAAGAAGTGCCAGAAGGCGAAGGCAAGTACAGTGGCAATGCAAGCACCACTCTACCCTATAGTACCACAGAAATTACGACAGACTGCGACAACGGACTTGATGGGGCTTCACCGACCACACAAAGGGGATATAGATATATTATGGTGGTCCTCGAGTTAACCTCCAAATTCGTGACTCTGACTCCGTTAAAGAGAGCGACTTGGAGAACAGTGAGTCGAGCGCTTTGCAGAGATTTCCTCACGCAGGTAGGAACTGTGGATTGTATTATATCGGATAACGGGCCGCAATACAAGTCGGTGATGTGGAAGAGGACACTGGAGAGGCACAAGATTAAGCCAGTGTTCATATCAGGCTTCCACCCCAGCTATAAGCCGTTTGAAAGGACGATGAAAGATCTGAGGAACCTGTGTAGGCTGTACTGCAGCAAGAAGCATGCCACCTGGGATGTCTTCCTCAAAGACTTCCAGGGTGTCATGAACGAGCTATCCAATAGTACCACGTTACTGGCTCCTATCACGGTACTAAAAAATAGAGCCCCACCAGATTGGCTTCGGCAACTGGTCGAGTTGCCTCTGAGGGCACGTCGGCAACATCGAGCCATCGTTGAGGAAGCTCTGCTGACGACTGATAGCGGCGAAATCGCTTTGTAGATAAGTAGTTGGTGTTTGTTGGAGTAATACTCTAAATTACGGTGTAGCAAATCTATGTGGGAACGCATCGGCACACTGGCTAGATAATACTGGGAGAATTACACGATTTTGTAATTATAAGATTTTGCGGAGATGCAGTATGCAAGACAGAGCTCGGCTACCTCCCCGGCTAGCCGCCAAAGACCACAGCCTAACGGCATGAATGGTGAACTGGGGAAGTTCTGTAATCCGTTTAGAGAGGCCACAGCGGCCGCCAGCCTCTGAGGGACGCGCGGCTGCAGGTGCTCAAGTATTTATCAAAACAGAGCAGTGGATAGCTGGCCAGGCCTTCCAGTGCGTGCTCTCGCCTATGTCCCACTAATTTTACGCCTTCAAGTAACTCAAGTGGGGCAGGCCAGGAGTTCCGAATAACAAAAACTTTCAATGCAGGAGTCTGTGTTCACTATGGCGGTGAATCTTGCTGGGAAAATCTCCAGTGGTCTCTTAGGAGAAAAATTCCAGTAAACGTGTTATTGCCCATAGCTCTGGTTCTTCCCAGCCGGCATGGGCGGAGTTTACTTGTGAAATTTTGTAGAAAGGGAAGAATTGTGGAAAAGAGTTCTACTCGCAGGCCGCACATTGGTCGGCACTGGCAAACTGGGTGTTTTGAGAGCTTCTAGTGATGTGATTCGCTCGGTAAAAGTTGAAGTGGGAAAACAGAGGTGAAGAGCGATCTTGCTCGACTCTCTGTAGAGGTCTTCCGTTCTGGGCTCTCGTACTGAGAGGACGTTAGCCAAGTCGTCTCACGTCTTCGTCTTTCACTCTGAGAGGGCGTTAGCCGCGCCAGCTCTTTGCTGCCGGAAAGATTGTTGCAAATAGAGACGTTTATGGATAGCGGTCTGTTGTCCCAGTATTGTAGGAGTGTACTTTCCGAAACGCCACATGCCAACCGCACAGCCGCGCCGTCGCCATCGGAGACCGTCGTTGCAACAGGAATATTACGGTGAGATCGCTCCCGCTTCGGCCTATGTTAGGAGTAACGTTAAATATTTGGATCACGTGCAATTGCTGTTTCCACATAGGGTTCACGATACTTTGGGGTGTATTGGTTCTTCGTATTTTACGTTTTGTGTCGATGTTAGTCGGTCAGTCAAGTTATAAGATATCGCGTTTTGGACCGATTTTAACACAGTTCACTGCCAACGCCAGTTATGAGGATAATTTGTAAATTGTTCATTGTGTTTTATTCAGCATTGATCTGAAGGTTATAATAAAATCATTGTGATTCAGTAGAGATTTTACTTTCAGTAGTGGATCCTGAATTCACCCTTTTGCTTTATTTTATTTTTGTGTATGTGTTTGATGTCATTGAACACACTAAATATTCGTGATCGTTCATGTTTGGAAGTAAAAATAGGTGTGATTTATCGTCAACACTACCACCGCAGATTAATTAGGGGTTACAGAGCCACATTTAAATCTAGCGTTATCTCTGTAAGTTGTTTTGTCAGGGGCGAACACACGCAAAAATCGGACAAGCAGCGGGTGCGGTGTTACAGCAGGAGTGAAGATCGAGACGAGATCACCAGGCTGGCTCGCGTCATACCTTCGGCGATCGTTTTCTTGAGCCTGCAGCATGCAGAGTCGAGATAACTGCCGAGCTTCATCGGCTCTGGTTAACACCTGACACCTGACCGATCGTCCACATCATCAGGATGTAACGGAAACACAGTGTCCATCGTCGTAGTCGCCTCACGCCCATGCACCAGGAAAAGTGGCGTTAATCCTGAGGTGTCTTGTTTGGCAGTGCTGTAGGCAAACCTCATCCCAGTTACTCTGCTTAGCATTGACGAACACTGATAGCATGTCGGCCAATCTCTTATCAAGGCGTTCAGTAAGCCCGTTAGTTTGCGGATGGTAGGCAGTCGTCACATGATGAGTAATGTTTCACCGGCGGTTTATCTCTGTCACAAGATTCGATTGAAATACTTTCCCTCGATCCGTAATTAACGAACTTGGGCACCGCGTTTTAATACAATGTCTTCCACGATGAATTTGGCTACCTCGGATGCTTCGGCTGTTTTCACGGCTTTTGTAATGGCATAGCATGTCAGATAATCAGTGCAAACAATAATCCATATTTTGCCACTAGCAGACGTTGGAAATCGTCCGAGGAAGTCAATCCCAAGACGCTGGAAAGGCGTTTCGGCTGATGGAATTGGTATGAGTCGACCAGGTGGTTTCTGAGGAACTGCCTTTCTCCTCTGGCACTCTCGACAGTGCGGCACGTAGTGACGGATACTCCTAAATAAATCTGGCCAGAAAAATCTCTTGCGGATTCTAGCGTACGTCTTAATAAATCCTAGATGTCCAGCCTCAGGTGTGTCATGGAATTTCTGTAGAACATCTAAGCGCATGTGTTTAGGAATCACTGTTAGCCACCTCTTTCCAAACGGATCGAAGTTTTTCTTGCAAAGTAATCCATTAACTACCTTAAATTGTCCTTCCACACCTTCTAACCGATTTAAGGCAAGCATAATTTGAGATATCTTGGCGTCTTCTGCTCAGCAGAGAGATCCTGGAGTGCTGCGAGACAGTCACTATCTTCATCCAAGTTTTGATGGTCTTGCACAGGGTTTCTTGAGACACAGTCGACATCTTGGCGTTTTCTTCCACTTTTGTACACTATGGTAATGTCATACTCTTGAAGACGTAGTGACCACCTGGCGAGTCGTCCTGTTGGATACTTAAGACCTGTCAACCAAAAAAGTGAATGATGGTCTGTAACAACTGTGAATGGCCTTCCATATAGATACTGTCGAAATTTGCACATGGCAAATATCACAGCAAGACATTCTCTTTCTGTAGTTGAGTAGTTTCTCTCGGCTTTTGTAAGTTGTAAGAGGTCCATGATTAAGGAATTTGTTGCTAGCGCACTCGAGCAGATGTAATTTCGATGGATTGCTCACGCGCTGCCTGCGATATGTAAGGTATAAGAGAATCTCAGACCAGAGAGCGGTGTTGTATGCAGTAGGAACTGGGTAGCAGTTGGAGTAAGTAGTTGCTAGCGAGCAGTCTGGTGTATCGTGTTGGCTGGGCCGGTCGTGGTGGAGCGATGGCGGTGCCTGAGCGTTGTAGTATAATGTAAAAGCAGCCTCGCGCATATGTAGCATTGTTACATCAAGTCCCATGTAAATGTTTAAAAAAACTGTTAATAATAATCTTTCTCATAAAAAGTAACTTTTGACAATCATTCATTTCAATTTAAAGAATTTACTAATTTCTCCAATCCTTGGTCATCCCGATTTTTGAAAAGAAAAATCAGTTGTTTCTTTTTATACATGACAGATTTATCGGCCAGGATTGCACTGAGCTGCGCCAGAAAAATTTCTTATAGGAGCAGATATATACGCGTTATCCGGCGACCTAATTGAGGTAAGATTTTTCAATTTATTCATAATGAATTTTCAGGGCCATGACGCAGCACTGCTGACGTCCAAATTTTACCAATTTAAATTCACAGTCAATTATTGAAAGGTTATAAGTGAGTCGCAGTTTAATTGAGAGGTTAGTCACATTGTATTATTGGTAGATTACGGAAGTTTTCTGTTGGGAGGTTACACTGAAAGAAAGAAATAATTATATTGTTTATACTGTTGGGAGGTTACGGAATTTATTTTGTGGGGAGGTTACACTAAACGTGAATATTATTCATATTATTTTATTTTGTGTGGAGGTTACAAAGTGTCCTAGAAGCATAGGCTATAACCTTCTCTTTTCCATCCGAAATTTGCACCAGAAGAGCACCGATCCCATACCTGCTGGCATCTGTGTGTAGTTCTGTAAGTGCTCTCTCACCATACAGACCAAGTACAGGGTCAGTCGTCAGAGCTTTTCGCAGCACATCGAAAGAATCTTGTTGAGCACCACCACAGGAAAGTTTAGCATCAGCTTTTAACAACTCTTGGAGTGGCCTGGCTTTGATACAAAAGTCTGTGATAAAACGACGATAATAAGAACATAATCCGAGGAAGCTTCTCACATCTCTACTACTTTTAGGAATAGGATATTCCGTTATAGATCTCACCTTTTCTGGGTCTGGCCGCACACCTTCGTTTGATACAAGGTGTCCAAGTATTTTGATTTCTTTTGCTCCAAAGAGACACTTTCTTGGATTAAGTTTCAGTCCGGCTTGTTGGATTCACTTAAGAACGGCCCTCAGTCTTTTTATGTGTTCATCAAATGTCTCTGAGAACACTATAATGTCATCTAAATAACAAAGACACATCGTCCACCTCAGGTGACTTAGAAGATTATCCATCATCCGTTCAAGAGTTGCTGGTGCATTACACAAACCAAACGGCATTACCTTAAACTCATGCAGGCCTTAAGGGGTGATGAATGCAGTTTACTCAAGATCAGCCTGATATACTCTTTCCAAGGGGTCAATCAGTAAACTATTCTTCCAACCAATTTCAATAACAAGCGCAAACAATCAGGATTAATTCGCCCCAACGCTTCACTTTAGATTTTACACTTATTGTCACACCCTTCAGTGCAAACCATAGAACACGCAAGTGTAACAATGAGAGAATATTTGCACTCGTAATATTTGGTATATAACTTAAGAATTACTTAATAAACAATAGGGACCTATGATTACTCCTTTAAACAAACATATATTTAAGACCATAAACGATGAGGATCAACGGTTAATAAAGTCCCATAGAACTAGGGCAAGGATCACTTTTCGTCTCTGAATGAAGTTGGTGGGTGACATATGGGACAATCAGACGTACATTAAGTGTTACACCGTTAAGGACGATCAATCATTAAGATTTATAACCACAGATTAAAGAAAATTCATCTAAAGCAATTAACTTCAATAGCAAATAATTAAGTCACGTCTCAGCAAATGCATCAAAACCAAGTCTTTCAGTTCTATAACAATGTTGAATCGTCGAATACGCCGGAATACCGACACAGAAGGCTAAATTTTACCAAACAACAACTTCTCCAAACCTGGAACTATCATAATAGTGTACAATCCTGAGGTTATCCAGAACTACACTAATTCGCATTTCTCGGGCGTAATGGTGGAGTAGATAATTAACCTCTTACTTCATTCTCTTGGACCACTGAGCGACAATAGACACTCGGGCAACTCTTACCCCAGCGTGGCTTGGGAAAGAGGATGGCTCGACCAGAAGGAGGAAACATTTACCCGAATTGGAAAGGGAACTCGTTTAACACAAGCCACTAAGTTGGACGAAGACCAGTTGGCGATTTTTAGTTATTTCCCTTATTTCCCAAAGGTTGCTGGCCAGTGGACGAAAATTACAGAAGTAAAGGTGGCTTTATTTGTGCTCACAAGAATTGGTAACTTCTGCAAATGAGATTCCGGCAGAACTACCGCCGTAGTATCAATATGGGAATTCGGGACTCAGGAGAGCAAGTCAACAATGGTCTCTACCCAATAGACCCAACATTTCAGACAGACCGAGCAACCGACATCAGTTGTGGCTAGGAGGATTACCAAATCGAAACTGTAGCACTACCTTAAATATAACTAAATAGAGCACTTAAATGCCACAAGGACCAAACTCATTAACACAATAATATGTACACAACAACAGTGAGTAAAGTTAATTATGCCTACTTACTAAAACACAACAGATATTAGCAAATATTAGCATAATCTCGCATTTCAGACATCCATAAAATTAATTGGCTACAGTTCACTCTATCTCTCCGTCAGGCAGTACAAGGTTATTTAAACATCTTACAACGTGCTTATCCAAACAGTGACTTACGCCGTCCATGAGAAAACAACGGCTTGAAAAGGTCCACAGCCAAAAATTTTTTCTTTTTTTCCTTTTCTTAACGACGCGCGCCTTAAGTAAGTCAGCAAGGCGTTCAAATGCACTATCATGCAAAGGGGTAGTAACACACATGCGAGGCAATTTCCGATCACAAACTCAAAGCAAAGAAACGTCGCCACACAGTTATTAATAGCTCCCACAACACTGGGAGATTGGCCCCACCAGACGACGACCGTTGCACTAACTAAATGAAAACTCTTACTTTCAGTGACGACATCACCTTCTCGAGGTTACTGGCAGCCGCAGATGTACTTCATAGCTTCCCCAGGCCATGGACAGAAACCAAACGTTGTCCACAGATTTACGGCCTCTTGTGTCCTCACGTCCCGGGTTTTTGGGTCTATCCAGACTTAGTATAGAGTGACCGAGCGTCCCGCTGCAGAATGGTCGTCCAGGGCCAAACACTCGTCTCAACTCCTCGTCTGCCCTCAGCACTGCACACAGCGCCTCCTCCCACCGGGTGCGCTAGCAGCGAGCTTGAGGAGGCTCCACAGCGCCCTCTAGGAAAGCGCGGAAAGTCCAAAAAGAAGTAAACCAAGGGAAAAACAGGAACCATGGCAAACGACACGGTTCACGGCCTCATCTACTTCTATTGTCCATGGCTGAGAAAAACTTAGCCCCCTTCAGACAATCTAGCGCATCGTCAATTCGTGGAAGAAGGTAAACGTCCTTTTTAGTTATATTATTAAGCATCCTGTAATCAACACAAAAGCGCCAACTGCTATCTTTCTTCCTGACGAGGACCACTGGTGACGACCACGGGTTCTGCGAAGGCTGAATGATGTCATTCTTCATCATTTTCTCTACTTCGTCGTGAATTATTCGACCTTCCGTTGCTGACACATGGTATGCTCTCTGGCTTATTGGTTGATGGTCTCCAGTGCTAATCCGGTGCTTCACCGTCAATTTGTCTAAGTTCCTCTTCACCTGTGGATTGAAGCATTGAGAGAACTCTTGAAGAATGGCAAGTAATTTCTTCTGTTGTTCCTTTGTGAGATCTGGTTATAGTCGAGCTAGAAGATCTTGTCTCGTAGTGGTAGCGCTAATTTGGCCCACAGGCTCAGCATGGGAGGTTTCTCTGACGCTCAGCTGTTCTTCAATTAACAGCTCTGCACTTGCTACGCACATGCGTCTTGGAAGGATCTGTGGTTCTCGGCGACAGTTAACTATCTACAATTCACCGAATCCATCCTTAAACGAGGTGACAGAGGCTGGGATGACCAAGCTATTCTTCAGTGGTATGCTTCTCTTACATTCTACTACAAGATCCATAGGTTGATACATGGCATGAAATGTGACAGTTACCTTCCTAGCGCTAACTGCAGGAATGATCACTTCATCCAGCATACATAGTCTCCACACACCCGGATGAACATCTTCCTGTCCACAGTATCTCATCGGGTCTAGCATAATCTTCGAGCGATCACGATCTATAATTGCCTGAGAAGCTTTCAAAAAGTCTCATCCGAGAATGATGTCATGACTACACTCTTGTAAGAAGATGAATTCTAAGGACTGTGTATGGCCACTTATACCCACACGAATGGTACATCTTCCTGTAGGTTTTACATATTTCCCATTAGCCACCTTCAGAAGAGACGTTTTGCTGTCGACAAATACGGTTTTCTGCAACTGGCAACGGTACTTCTCTGAAATGACTGAATATGATGCTCCAGAGTCCACATGAGCTTGGGCTGGTCGGCCGTTCATGAGTATATCGACGTAGTTTCCTATCATTTTTTTAGTGATCGACGGCGGAGGATTTTTCTCTTCGGCGGCCTTACCTACAAGGAAGGTCGCACCCTTTAGTTTTCCAGGTTGCGGCGGCTAGGTGATCGGCTGGAGCTTCTAAACAGCGATGGAGACCTTGATCGGCGAGTTGGGGAGCGTTCTCTGCAGCGGCTAGCTTGTGGCGATGGTGACCTACGTCGTCCTGCACCCACATCTTCTTGTTCATCTTCGTCGTCCCGGAGTTCGCGTTGTCTAAGATTGGTCGTCTGTCTTCTGTTTCGGGCGTCATCAAAAAACCGCCGTCTTTCTTGACGATAGCGCACCACATATCCCAGTCGTCCACAGTGAAAAAACTGTGATTGGTTATCCTGGGTCCTTCAGACGTCAGTCTTCCTTGGTGCCCAAACAGGTTCTTCGTACGGAACTGTAGGAACGTAACTCCGCCTGGGTCTCGACTTTTTCACAACTTTAAAGGGAAATGAAGGACGAGAGATTGAGTTCAATGTCTGTTCCACTTCCTCCCTAATGACTTCTTGAAGCGTCTCGGTTTTTTGCTCTCTGTGCAATCCAAGCGCCTTCTGCACTTCCTCTCTCACTATCTGACGAAGAACACATGTGAAATCAGTTTCTTCCTCCATCACAGACATCGATACGACATTTGGAAGTTGTTTAAACTTCTTGCATGTAATTCTTTTTTGGTGCATTGTCTCGATATACTGGCACCATTTTATGAAGTCATCTGCTGAAGCAACTTCAGGAGTAGGGCTTGATACATGTCCTCAGCAACACCCTTCATGAGATGTGCAACCTTATCTGCCTCCTTCATTCTAGGATCCACTATTTTACACAACTCCAAGACGTCTTGAATGTAGGATGCTGTCGTTTCTCGTGGACGCTGTGCCCTGCACTTTAATCTATCTTCAGCCTTGCACTTCTGTCGTTGTGTGTCGCCGAAATACTTGCGCAGTTCTGCCTGGAATACTTCCCAGCTTGCGAACTTCTCCTCGTTGTTCTCATACCATTGCTTGGCAGTGCCATCCAAGTAGAAAAATACGTTAGCCAAACGTACGGTGTCATCCCATTTGTTAAATTTGGCTATACGCTCATATGCCTTCAGCCACTTGTTTAGATCTTGGCCATCGTCACCAGAGAACCCTGAAGGATGACTCATGTGGTGGTACACAGTTGCTGTCATCGTAACGTCCTCTTCTTCTTGAACAGATTGCGATCTGTTGAATATGGCTCGAACTCGGGTTTTTCGCCACGTAAACGGCGGCAATGTCGTGGCCTGATGGGAGCCATTGTGTTGTCTATAATGTACGCTATCACAAGTTCCAATACCCAGCGCCTCCACCAGAATAATGTCACGGAGAAGGAGGTGTAATTAGATGAATGACGAACACTAACTTCACTTAACGAAGGTTTATTCAGCACTTGCACATACAAGTGCGCGGAGCGAACTGCCTCCGGCTAGAACACATATATAAACAGGTGCAGAACATTCTAGTACAATGGTTCTTGACATTTGTGGATACTTCTAGAATGTTCTCGAACCGAATATAGAAATTAAATTTATAGATGCGAGGTGATTTTTTAACACACGACCCTCGATGCAGCAGTTTAGCATCATAACCACTACACCGCAGAGCTACTCAGCTTTTTCTGCGAGAATAGTGTTAAAGACAGGATAAAGGGAAACTATGTAAAATAATGGAGAAGGCTAATTTGTCTTTAGGGGAGATAGTGGAACAAGAGAAGCAGTTGTGGCCTTGCACATGTTATTATTTCGCCATACCAACATGGATTCAGCAAAAACAGATCTACCACCAGCGCCCTGTATGACTTTGTTGAGAGATGGGCAAGTTTAATACATCACAAGCAGTGAGCAGTAGGCACATTTCCTGACCCATCAAAAGCATTTGACATGGTTAATCATGTATGGATTTTGAGGCAATGTTAAGAACTAGTTTCGGAACTACATAAATGGAAGGTAACAGTTTGTTGAAACCATGAACTCTAAGGAAGCTACATCCTACAGGTCAAATATGCTTGGTACAATTTATGATCTCACATGGGCTCTAGTGTTGACCCTGGCCTCTTTATACTGTTAGAAAATAATCTTCCAGAACACATACATTAAGGGGATCCACCATAGTTCAGGTCGAAAAAAATAGATTTTTGGTATTCATCGTATTTCGATAGATTAAGGTTTTATTTAAGTACTCTGAAAAGGATTTTGCTGAAAAAAAATTTTTTCGAGCATTTAAAGAGCATTTTTCTACCATGTGTGTTTATGCGCCACGCCCACTTTTCTGTTACCCACTTTTCTGCATATATTTTAGATATTTATATCCCCTATTAGCTGAGCGGTCTAAGGTGCTGCAGTCATGGACTGTGCGGCTGGTCCCGGCGGAGGTTCGATTCCTCCCTCGGACATGGGTGTGTGTGTTTGTCCTTAGGATAATTTAGGTTAAGTAGTGTGTAAGCTTAGGGACTGATGACCTTAGCAGTTAAGTCTCATAAGATTTCACACGCATTTGAATATTTTTTATATCCCCTATACTGCACGTTAGGGATTTTTTTAAATTCCCGAGTGTGTTGGCTATCCTTGGAATCCAATGGTCGCTATTCTTTTGTTTCTGCTGTTTGTGAAAAACACGCTTTCAAACACGTGGTTAGTTTTGATCAAGTGTGATTGCGAGTAGTTGTTATACTTACATTTCCAGTGCTTGTTTACGTGTGTTTTGTTGTGTTTATTGAAGATGACGAAACGTAAAGGCATTTCCAAGAAACGACAATTTAGAGGAAACAAGTTTAGACAGCTTTCTGTACAAGAGGTTATGTCGCCTGACAACAATGTTTATAATTGTAATTCTTGAACAAATGCATCATCAAAGAAGCTCTCACAATTTCAAGAGAGTTACAACGAATTTACTGTAAGTGACAAGGGGTGCAGTAGCATTATTATAAATTTGAGAATATTATCAGATGTAATTTCTAAATTTGTACAATGTAGACAGCGTGGTGAGTCACAGAGTGTGAAAATTTGTGAGTGTGCCAGTGGGAGAAAAGGCCTAGCAATTGCTTTTGATTTAATTTGCACTAAATGTTCAGCTGTGATTTCATTTGAGTTCTTCAAAACCAGATGCAAGTGGCCCTTATAAAATCAATACTAGATTAGTTTATGCCTTACTATCCATTGGCAAGGGCATGGCTGCAGGAAGAACATTTTGTCCAGTGATTAACCACCAAATAAATTTGAAAAACTGACTGCAATATTAAAGAAAGTTGTATGTAAGGTCAGAGAGGAAAGCATGAAACTGGTTGCTAAGGAAGCAGTGGAAGAAAATGATGGATGTTCAGATATTGCAGTTGCACATGATGGAAGTTGGCAGAAAAGAGAACATACTTCTCTGAATGGAGTAGTGACTGCGATGAGTGTAGACACTGGTAAAGTGTTAGGTGTGGAGATAACATCTAAATATTGCAAATGCAAAGTCAACGAACATAAAGAACACAACTGTGTGGCTAATTTTAGAGGAACAAGTGGTGGTATGGAAGTTCATGGAGTACAACAAATATTTCAATGCTCCGTAGAAACAAGAGGCATATGATACACCAAATATTTGGGCAATGGTGACAGTAAGGCATACAACAATGTGGTGAACTCTAAGCCATATGGAGATGCCATTATTAGCAAAATAGAATGTGTAGGCTATGTTCAAAAACGTTTGGGAACAAGGCTGAGAATACTAGCTGTTGATGTGAGAGGAAAAAAATTAGAAGATGGAAAATTGTTGACCACACAGGTACGGTTAACTAAAACTGAAATAGAAAACTTGCAGGTATACTATGGGCAGGCAATTAGGAGAAATAAAGAAAATGTGGAGGCAATGAAGAGAGATGTTTGGGTCATATCCTTCCATAAGTCCTCTATTGATGATAAGCCATGTCATGGATTGTGTCCAACAGGAGAAAATTCGTGGTGCAAATACAATAGGGCTCAGGCAACTGGAGAGTCTTATTCTCACCAGCATTCTCTTCCTGCTGCTGTTATTACAGCAATTAAGCCTATTTTCAGAGACTTGGCTCATCCTGACCTTCTAAGGAAATGTCTGCATGAGCAGACACAGAACCCAAATGAATGTTTCAAAAGCATAATTTGGAGCCGCCTTCCTAAAACTGTATTTGTAGGCATGCATTCAATGAAACTAGGAGTTCATGATGCTGTTATTACATTCAGTTGTGGTAACATTGGAAAGTTTTGAGTACTTAAAAGCCTCGGAATTAATCCTGGTGAAAATATTATCACTGGGCTGCAACATTGTGATAAAATGAGGATAGCCAATGCAGACAGGTCTGCATCTAATATGGCCAAGAAAGCAAGACAAACATCCAGGAAGGTGAAAAAGAAGCTGGAAGACCTGCTAGAGGCCAAAGAAGGGCCATCATATGCAACAGGACAGTTTTAATTAACTGTAAGTAACAAATTTCAAAAGTTTTTCCTTTAAAGTAAATTTCCCACAACCTAAAATTTTCAGTACATATGTCCCATTATATCAGAAACAATCATAGATAAATGAAAGAAATTTTCAGGGACTCTGCATAAAATAAAAAGCCACCTCTGGTACTACATTCATTAATATTCCCCCAATAGGAAGTTCACAAAAAAATATTTTCTGTAGAAAAAACTTACTATTTTTTGTTAATAAATTTAAAAAAGTGTTTCTTAAAAACTATAAAATGGATAAAGTGGATTTTATTACACTTCACTATATTAGCATCATGTAATATACAGTAAAAATATTAAGGTCCTGCATCAAATAATTTTTTTCAAAAATGGGTCAAATACTTGCTTAAATTAACATGGGTTAGATAGGCAGGGTGTGGTCCCCTTAAGGCAAATCATTCCTATACGCAGCCAGAAATATACTGAAAACTGGCAGCGAGAACATACTCCAAGAAATAGTTGAGGAAATCACCACCCACCTTCAGTCATGATAAATGCACACAAAAAGCGCTAAACATCAATTTCAACCCAAGAAAAAAAAATTGGAAATGAGTATTTGGGGGGCAGGTCTGACACCTCTGGTGCAGGTCTTATTACATTCGACACCACATTGTGCGACCTGCGCGCCGGATGGGGATGAAATAATGATGATGACTTATCAACACCCCGTCCCTGAGTGGAGAAAAATCTCCAACCCTGCCAGTAATCGAACCTGGGCCCACAGGACAGCAATCCATCATGCTGACCACTCAGCTATCGTGGTGGAAAACCCATTCAGTACAGACGCACATATTGGTGGAAACAATATCTGCACAGAAAATTACACTTAATTTCTTTTTGTTGAACATCAGTAACACACAAAGGTGGATATTGCAGTCAGACATACTGTCAAAGAAGCTTATTTCTTACCATGATCAGTAAGAGATGTAACTAACGTAGACACTTTAAAGCTGGGTACTGTGCCCAAGTCAAGACTGTTATAGGCTATGGACTGATTTTTTGGGGAAATAACTTTGATTCTCCTACCATGTTTAATTAAGAAGCAAGCAGTGGAAATACTTTTTTTTTAAAAAAGGAATATGTACAATGTAACCTACTTTCCAAGCAACTTTAAATCCTGTACATAGTTAATTTGATTTTTTTTTACATTGCAGCATTTAGAGATTCTAAACGAAAACCTCCATAACCAGTCCTGTGACACAAGAAACTAAAGTTATTCCATACTTTCCAGTCACTGAAGTTTGTAATTTCGCTATGTTTGTTCATCTGGCAAATAACATTGTAGCTCTGTCACTGACATTGCCTACCATATAGTAGATTATATGTATGCATTTAGAGATTCTAAACCAAAACCTCGATAACCGGTCCTGTGACCCAAGAAGCTAAACTTATTCCATACTTTCCAGTCACTGAAGTTCGTAATTTCGCTATGTTTGTTCATCTGGCAAATAAAATTGTCACTCTGTCACTGACATTGCCTTCACTTTTAGTAGATTGTATGTATGTGATATTTTATGTTACATACAGGGGCACCAACTTATAAAAATATTGGGAGGGGGGCCCATACTGAGGGTCTTGCCCCAGAAATTTTTTTTATTTTGGACAAAAAGTAGTGAGTTTTAAAGTTTTTTAAGCATTTTAGAGTCATATGATCAACATTAGAACTCCGAAAACTGGACTCTCGATAACTCGACTCTCTGGGAATCTCAACAAGCCTGAGACATTTTTTTGCTTTGAAAAAAAAACATGAACACACTCAGTATTTTCGTAAAAAGCTAATTTAATTTACAGTAATAATCAAGCTTATAGACTACTACAAAGCAGTGAATATATAGCTCTATAAAGACTGAAATTATATTTAAATAAATCCTAAACTATCATTAAAATAATAAAACATAGAATATTGCTATCGCACAGTAATAGCACTTTGAGTGAGAAGTGAAATAGCTAACTTAAGCTTACTTTGAACAAGGTTCACGGTTCATTAAATAAAATCAGTATCTCAAAGTTAATGCTTTAATACAGTTAATAAAGTTAATTCAGTATGCCCAATTCTTTCAGTCAAAAAGTATGTAAATAGCGGGTTTTAATTGGATCTTACACCCTAAAATATTTAAGTTTTTGAAATAACCAATACAGTACTATAGTAATATAGTAATACAGTACTAAACTAGTACTAATATTTCGAAACGGAAAATTTAACATTATGTATGTATTTAATTGTCTATTTTATAAAGATTTTTAATATTGCCTTAAACGCCATTATTAGGCCTAGAGTGTCTTTAGAAAGGTGCAAATGTTGACCATCTCAATGGATTAGTGAATATGAAGTCGTTGATGATTGGTTGGATATCCAATTCATCCAAAACATCTCGGTGGGCATGGAGAACAGCTAAGTTGTTCAATCGCTTCTGTCCCATTGTTGATCAGAGATATGACTTCAGGCGTCTAAGGTGGCTAAATGACCATTCTGCTGTTGCTGTTGTGATTAGAACTACTTGGAAAAGCTCACTGTACTTCACTACTTCACATAACATTTCTGCAACTGCAGGCTCTTGTGTAATGTACTTTCTTACATCACGCATATCTTTTAAGACCAGACGTTTTTTATTAGCAATATTGGCTAACATATTCAAGTGTAAGAGCAGTCGCTTGATGTCTAGGTTATTTTTGAAAAATTCTGTTGATTTTTCCTAATTTGTTTCGCATCTGTTTACTAAAAGAAAGCACTCTTGTTCAACTGCAATTACCCGTGTGAGTCCAGTTGAAGCAAACTGTTCATTAACGCAAGATTGCACGATTTCACACACTTCAATGTAAATAGCTTTGTAGTATTCCTATGGGCTTTTGAAAGTGTGTGGTGAGCTGGCTTCATTGTTGTTATACTTCTTTGGTATACTTCGGTTCTGAGGAAACGAAAGATCATCAGCTTGTGAAGGTTTTTCTTTTAAACACAATTTCCAAAAGTGTTCAGAATTATCACGCCTTCCGTTCAATATACAAATCAAGACCTTAGATATTTTTTCCATATCAGCAACACTTAGATGAGGACGTTGAATTTTTTCATTGACAACCTCTACTGGGCTCATTGCATGACAATGATGTAAAAAGAAATAAGTCTTGAATTGTAACATTCACTCAAGATAGCCTGCACATTTGTAACCTTCCTCTGTTTTGTCCCCTGCATAAAATGTTTCAAAAAATTCTAGAAAAAAGTTCTAACATAATTTTGTGATTTCACTAAGCATAATATAATTAATAATTTTCTTAAATTATTGGGGGAGGGCTCCACCTGTGGTTACATACACTGGTGTCCAAAATTAAAGCAACAAAACGAAATTTTGCAAGTTGCGTTTATTTTGCCACAAAACAGTGTTAACAGGTGATAGTAAAGGACAAACAATGTAAAGAATACAGAACGCAAACGACTGTAACACGCATAATGGTAGACAAAAATGTTCTTCGTTTTTTCCCAACTTAATGGATCTGCACACACACATTCCAATAACTGGTTAATGTGCTCAATGAGGGATGTGACAATTTCTGGCAGCAATACAGGCCTGAAAACGGCTGGGCATGCTCTGATTGATGTTATCATTCTCATGTTGAGGCAGTAACGCCCATTCTTCTTATAGAGCTGCTTGCATTCTTGGAGACTGGTTGGTGGATGTTGATGAGATGCAAGCAGTCTCTTTAGTGCATCCTAGACATGGTCTATGGGATCCAAATTGGGAGAGCGAGCAGGCCACGTCATGCATGCAGCATCTTCCGTTTCCAAGAAAACATCAACCACCCATGGTCTATGAGGTCGAGCATTATCGTCCATCAATACGATTTCTGGACCCGCAGCACCTCACAACAACTGCAGATGAGATCCCAAGAAGTCGTCACGATACCTGACAGCAGTTAAACCTTGCCAATTCACACGTGTAATTCCATGAAGAGGTGTTCGAGTTGCAAACATGATTTCTGCGCACACTGTTGGGGATCCTCTTCGATCTCGGTCTCTTTCCACAGTGTTTGGCTCCCAAAATCGTGTTCCACGCTTCCTCCAGATGCGAATCCATCAAGAATCACTCTCAAGACTAAACCAGGACTCACCTATGAAAACAACATTGGCCCACTGTTTGACTGTCCAGGTGGCATGTTGATGACTCCTCTCTAGACTTTCCCATCTGTGAAGATACGTCAGAGGTAGGCATACAGCATTTCTCTAACAATAAAGGTCACACTGCTGAGGCCTTCTGCACACCTTCTGCCTCAATACAGCACATCCAGTAGACGCTGTGACCTCACGTGCCAGTTGCCGTGCAGTACTAAGGCAGTAATGTCGTGCCCTTACAGCTGAATAATGGTCCTCTCTTCTGAAGTCACACGTGGTCGACCCAGACATGGTCTTCAGGATACAGTTTCGGTCTGTATAAACCGCCGCCACATCCGAGAAATAACAGAATGATTCACATTAAGCCATCAGGCCAAATCAGTTTGCGACTGTCCTGCTTCCTTTCTTTCTATGGCCCTATACTGCAGGCCTAAATTAACTGCCCATATAAATAATTAAAAGAACCTTCCAAAATGCTCTTCTGCTCCATCATTACCATGTACATATAGGCAGTTTATTTGCCTGACATAGCCTGAAAATACAGATATATTGTAGTCACTGATACTTCACTGAATCTTATACATCACAGATGACTTGGAATTATTGCTAACAACTGTCTCTATATTTGCAATCATAATGACTTTATAACGATCAAAATAAAGTGTGTCAGTAATCAAAACCTTATGTATGGTTGATTTTTTCAACCTCTTCTTTGTATCAATAATGTTTGTGTAATATTTTGAGGGAAAACAAGTAGCGATAATATTATCTATACAAGTTCCACCATCTATATGGCCAGGCCTAGTGATAACATTTATGAGCATACTATTCAGACATAGCATTTTATTAGCCTGTTTAGTTCTAAGTTATCTGAATTACTAAGGTCGAAATCAATATTAAAATCATGCATTATAACTATATTCACTTTCATTCAGAATACTGTATTTAATAGTGTTTCAAATCTTTTGAGAATTTTTTTCTTATTGTCTAATGTCGAGATTCTATAAATAAAAGTAATAGTTGTTTTAGCAGGCTTCAAAAATTTCTTCGATGTTTAATTTATTTATACTAGGCAATGGTTCAGATACAACATGATTCTTAACTAAAATGATAGAGCCACCTCGAGTTTTATATGTGTGGCAAAATTAAGATGCAACTTTAAAATTTAGGATACAAGCTAAATTAATGATATCAGAGTTCATCCAGTGTTCAGCTATACCAATAATATCTAATCGCTTACGAAGCCAGTACACACAGCATATAAAATTTATCTACTAGTCCATGAATGTTAAGAAACATGTATAAACGCAATGCAAAATTACTGTGTATGGTGTAAATTATATGGTGTGGTGTAGCACATTCAGAATGCAAATGAGATCGTATTTCAGAGTTTATTGTGATGCTATAAACTGTAGAAGTTTCAATTGGATTTGGTGCATGTGAAGGACTGTTATTATTTATCAAGTACAGAAAATTAGCTAAATACGATTAGTTGATAATACATTAGTGGCAGCTGCAGGTGAACATGAATTGCGTTTCTTGTTAAATGCAGTGGAACATACGAAACCTGTAGTTTAACATATGCACAGAAATAGGAAAGAAGCGTTACAGGTGGAGGACTGTATGTTACAGTCAGGAAAAACAATCTTGAAGATATGAATACATTGTGATACCAGTACCTGGGAAGCAGAATAGATAAACAGGTACATTCAAGGTACAGAAACAAGTACAACGTCAAAACAGTGTTTATAAGAAGAAGTAGCAGCTAATCTCCCAGAATGTAAAGATAGTGCCTAGTTTTGAATGTATTAACATGAGTCTAATGTTCGCAAAGAAACTCGTGAAACGAACTACAATCGGCGGAAGAGATCAGAAAGTAAATACCAAGAGTGCAGAATACTCTTATTCAGTGCCTTTTGAACTGAAACCCACCAGGTCACAATTAATTCAGTTCTCGTCTTAAAGGATTTTGATATGATTATGACTCTGCTGCACAAACAAAATACATTACAGTTCATTGAGATTTTATCGTTGTGTGTTGGCATTAAC
This sequence comes from Schistocerca serialis cubense, assembly GCF_023864345.2. NCBI lineage: Eukaryota > Metazoa > Arthropoda > Insecta > Orthoptera > Acrididae > Schistocerca > Schistocerca serialis. Next base: position 452,711,302 of record NC_064639.1, on the reverse strand, counting down.
AAGAGATGGAATAAGACTTCAATTAAATTTTCCTGTTCATTTTGTAAAAATTACCTCTACGTTTAGTGACTAAGAAATATGGAAGTAATAGCATTAAAAATAGCAAGGTCTGAGTATGTGCCATACTGTTCTTCTGTTACCACACGCTAGCCACTTGTAACAGCAGCATCGTTTCAGCTGTCAAGACATTGCAGTTTTTGGCCTTATAGGTTTTCTGGTTTATTGCAACTGTTTGTCATAGACAGTAGTTGAATCCAACATAGCCTTCGTAATTATACCCAAGTTGGCATGAGATTGTGCAAGTGGTGTGTTTCCATATGCAAGTTGTAGTGGGGGCATGTATAAGTAACTAATTAATGTCTGTGGAAGTCCAGCTTAATATCTGTTAAGTTGAACATTATAAACTCTGAGACTAAAAAGACGATGCACCACAAAGGAATTATTCGATTGGGACAGAACTTGGTAGATGCAATGTACATGTACAGACAAACAAAAGTTTATACTTTCAGAAGATTTGGATGATTTATTTAAGAGAAAGAGATCCACAAATTGAGCAAGACAATAACGTTTGGTCCACCTCTGGTCCTTATGCAAGCTGTTATTCAGCTTGGCATTGATTGATAGAGTTGCTGGATGTCCTTCAGGGTGATATCTTCCCAAATTCTGTCCAAATGGCGCGTTAGACCATCAAAATCCAGAAATGCTTGGAGGGCCCTCTGCATAATGCTCCAAACATTCTCAGCTGGGGAGAGACCTGACGAAGTTGGTGCCCAAATTAGGGTTTGGCAAGCACGAACATGAGCAGTAGAAACTTTTGCTATGTGGGGGTGGGCGTTATCTTGCTGAAATGTAAGCACAGGATGGCTTGAGTGAAGGATATGAAAATGGGACGTAGATTATCCTTAACATGCTTCAATGCTGTAAGGATGTCGAGGATGACAACCAGAGGGGTCCTACTATGAAAAGAAATCTCTCTCCAGACCATCACTCCTGGTTGTCAAGCTGTATGGTGGGCAGCAGACAGATTGGTATCCCACTGTAGTCAATGTCTGCCTCCAGCCTGGAATCTGATTTATTGGAGTGTGTTTCTTTTGATGAGTCCCGATTAATAGTGAAGTATTGTCTGGGGGTCCACAGGCAGTGGTGGGATACGAACCTGGTTTTTGCCTGCCATATGACCCAACAACCAGAAGTAATTTCATCTCACAGCAGGACCCCTATGGTTGTCAGCTGTGGCATCCTTACACCACAGCAGTACGTAACATATTGCAACTTGCAAACGATTTATGGAATGAAAACACTTTTCCAAAATTACAACGTCGCTGTGATTTTTTCTGCTTAACAAAAAATATTAACTGACAGGACTTCAAAGAAAAATCAGCTGTCAGTCAGGGATTGACAGTTTGACAATATTCTCCATTCAGATATTGACAGTTCTGCATGAACAAGCCACACAGTGTTAGTATGCAATGCTCATGTTTCCAATTTGTCTTTGTGCATATCATACCTCAGATTAATTTTTTCAAGAAATCTTTTAACACAGAACAATCTTAATAGATCTGTGCTATGGTAATCATTGTTTATACCACTTTAGGATGATCAAAGGAGTATTCTTTATGGCACTACTTATTTTATTAATTTGAAAATGTAGCATAGGTTGATGAATGAAACAGCAGTTTGGATTGGTTGGTTGGTTGACTTGGTGGAGGGGACTAAACGGTGAGGTCATCAGTCCCATTAGATTAGGGAAGGATGGGGAAGGAAGTCAGCAGTGTCTTTTCAAAAGAACCATCCTGGCATAGCAGTTTGGAAAAATGCTTCCACTTCGAAAAATGACCAGGGAGAGATTGCAAAATGCGTATCTCTTTCACAAATTTATTATGAAAAGTAAAAGAATAATTTTCTTTGCTTGCCTGAACAGATACTTGGAACGACAGATATAATTCCTCAGAGATTTACATAGAATTTTACTAATTGTATTTGGTGATATTACAAAACAAAATTTCGAGAATTTGAACGACTACATGTCATCAGAAATATCAGAAATACTTCTAATCTCTCATTGACGGGGGCTCCTTCTTTTTTGTTTCTATTTTATCTTGTATTAATACTAAAAATTTGTTGTATGATGCAGGACATGTTGAAAAATGATTTATGAAATCTTTTGGGTCCGTGGTTCTGATTTCTCAGTAAATTAACATGTGGCAATTCGATTTTTTCAACCATTCCTGAGTCCATTTCCCCTTTTTCACTGTTTTCTGTGGCATGCAAGCTATAGATAATGTAAGTGCAGCACAAGCTTCCTTCTTGATGTTCGACATTATAACCTTGTAAAACCGCCTTGTCAACTGACAATTTCTGTCAGTATTTTTGATTGTGTGGATTCGTTTCAGTATATTGAAACTTTGAGAAACTATTATTGTCAATAAATATTATAGGGCCTATTGCGTATAAGAGACCCATGCTAACAGATGGTTCATACTAACATAGGTGCGATTACATATTTCCAAGTTTTGCGACGTTTTAGTGCAATGACAATTATTGCAGTACATGTCAACGTTTGTTCTCCAAGTCATGGATCAGCGGTCTGGAATTGTAAGCTACAGACTCAGTATTTATAGGCAATAATGGAACTTTAGGCGACAATCAGATGTGTAAGCATTTTGTTGATCTTCAGTAGCTCTGAATTGTTTTGAATCACAATTACATTTGACGAATTTCTTAGATGATTCGCGACTCTATGTGTTGCAGCAGTAATAAACAGGCTGAAACACACATCCTACAATGAGAGCATTGCATCGAAATAGAACAAAAACTTGTTTGTGCGTCCTGTCTACAGAGACGTAGAGTGTATAATTCATATTCTCAGATATAGATCAAAGAGATATTAGGTGAAAAGCATCTGTACATGTACTCCATCCAACCCCTAATGCCCTGAGAACCCAGAGAGTCATTGTGCTGCAGTGGAGCTACCCATTGTGGCGAGCAAGGCTGACAAGACAGTAGAGATGTTCAAGAGTTGTGTCAGCATTTGAGCTGTCCAGTAGGTGAGATGGGCGCAGTTGACCTCTAAATGCTGGTGTAATTGTTTAAATACCAAATACGTTAAATAAAAGCGTCAAACGCGTCCCTCATGTTGCACACAATGCCAAATCATTCAAATAAAAACGTCGAACCGGTAATTGTCCCGGAAAAGAGGGTGAGTGTCTGAAAGCATCGATTCAGGCGGGTGAATGGGTAGGGAGGGGAAGGGGGCTCCCTCCAGAGTGTTCTGCCAAAAGTTGTCCATTTGACGACCGACTGCCGCAGGGAGCGCTTCCTAATTATACAATCATCTGCAGCCCGCACATGTGTATGATATAGCTGATGTCAAAACAACTCTTTGAACGGTAAATTGTTTAAATAACACGTCTCTGCTTCAGTGTTATAATGTTTAAATAAATAAAACTTTGCTACTCCATGTTTAACATCAAACATCCCTTCTACTAATCCATCACTAACAACATGGCACGGTAATTATTTATAATAAAACATGTGAGGCTGATTGTGTAGCAATTCCTTAAATATTAAGTGTGTCAAAATTCGCGGGAAAGTTAAACATGCTGCCAGAATCTAATATCATTTTAACTTAGGACACGTGGGCTAGAAGCAGCCATCTTGGATTAGAGTGAGAGGAGAAGTGAGAGAAATCCTTTGCATGCCACAGAAACTGCAGAACTCCTCTGTAACATTGACGAATAGGGGAGGAGTGGGGGGAATCGTTTCCCTGTCCTCCATTCTGTCCAGGGAGAAATCTCTGAGGAAGCAGAGAATCTGGTAATACAGTATGTTGGGTGGGGGGGGGGGGGAGAGGGGTAGAAGGTGATTGAGGGGGGGGTGGAGGGGTGATAGTAGATCAATCCTACTGACACCTATGCAGATGGAACTCATTTGTCTGTCCCTGAGCTATCCAGAACATATGTTGATTTCACATGAAAATATTTCTTTCTTTTTCATTTGGAATGCTGTCTGTGTAAAAACAGTTCTTCATATTTACAAAATATTCAGTGTTATAGTTACTCTGTGCAGTAAGTTGCAAACTTTGCTTATAGCTGCATAAAACCCAAAATGTGTCTCATACTATTGTAAAACGATCCAAGGAAAACAATTATTTTTATTACTACTTATGTTACTACCTTTCTCACATAGATCCTTTTCTTTTTGCAAAGTGTGGCCAACCATCTTGAGAACATATAACATTCATAATTTGCTAATAACCCTTGTAGGTTACATTTAATTGAAATATATAATCAGAAAGCTACACTCCTGGAAATGGAAAAAAGAACACATTGACACCGGTGTGTCAGACCCACCATACTTGCTCCGGACACTGCGAGAGGGCTGTACAAGCAATGATCACACGCACGGCACAGCGGACACACCAGGAACCGCGGTGTTGGCCGTCGAATGGCGCTAGCTGCGCAGCATTTGTGCACCGCCGCCGTCAGTGTCAGCCAGTCTGCCGTGGCATACAGAGCTCCATCGCAGTCTTTAACACTGGTAGCATGCCGCGACAGCGTGGACGTGAACCGTATGTGCAGTTGACGGACTTTGAGCGAGGGCGTATAGTGAGCATGCGGGAGGCCGGGTGGACGTACCGCCGAATTGCTCAACACGTGGGGCGTGAGGTCTCCACAGTACATCGATGTTGTCGCCAGTGGTCGGCGGAAGGTGCACGTGCCCGTCGACCTGGGACCGGACCGCAGCGACGCACGGATGCACGCCAAGATCGTAGGATCCTACGCAGTGCCGTAGGGGACCGCACCGCCACTTCCCAGCAAATTAGGGACACTGTTGCTCCTGGGGTATCGGCGAGGACCATTCGCAACCGTCTCCATGAAGCTGGGCTACGGTCCCGCACACCGTTAGGCCGTCTTCCGCTCACGCCCCAACATCGTGCAGCCCGCCTCCAGTGATGTCGCGACAGGCGTGAATGGAGGGACGAATGGAGACGTGTCGTCTTCAGCGATGAGAGTCGCTTCTGCCTTGGTGCCAATGATGGTCGTATGCGTGTTTGGCGCCGTGCAGGTGAGCGCCACAAACGGGACTGCATACGACCGAGGCACACAGGGCCAACACCCGGCATCATGGTGTGGGGAGCGATCTCCTACACTGGCCGTACACCACTGGTGATCGTCGAGGGGACACTGAATAGTGCACGGTACATCCAAACCGTCATCGAACCCATCGTTCTACCATTCCTAGACCGGCAAGGGAACTTGCTGTTCCAACAGGAAAATGCACGTCCGCATGTATCCCGTGCCACCCAACGTGCTCTAGAAGGTGTAAGTCAACTACCCTGGCCAGCAAGATCTCCGGATCTGTCCCCCATTGAGCATGTTTGGGACTGGATGAAGCGTCGTCTCACGCGGTCTGCACGTCCAGCACGAACTCTGGTCCAACTGAGGCGCCAGGTGGAAATGGCATGGCAAGTGTAGTGTAACGACGTATTAGTTTTTCGTTTGATATATGTATGACCATGTGCAGACTTCGTCACCTACGTCAGTTACAACCCACTTCAAAAATGATTCATATTCTTTTAAATTGTCATAGAATGGTTCTGGAACGAAACTGTAAAACATCAGTTGAGTCGTGTGCAAAGAATTACATCACTTGGGCCAATTGGTTTTTGTAACTTTTTCGAATTTAAATTTCGTTTGTTTCTCCTCAGAAATTATATTGACACACGTTATCTTGATCTAATCGATATCAGAATCACACATTAAATAAACTTTTTAGATTCAAAGTTTCGGTGAACGCCGTAAGAATCACGAATCTTGTCAAATATATTATTAATCCGTTCACATAATTCTTCATAAATAAATCTTCAAGACACGTGTTTCAACTTTAGCAGCATACACTATTTTATTAGCTTCCTACACATACAGATGTGAACTTGAGCGTTGAGAGTTAGTGACTGACATTTCAATAAGATTAAGCTCTATATGACGTCATTGTTGTACAAAAAGAGTATAAAACTTCATTTTTAATTTTTAGAAGCACGACGCAACAACTCGGTTCCAGGATCTTCTGTTGCTCCTTGGCTGTCGACCCGCGACGTATAGCGGCCAGCAATTTCCTCTCTGGTCGCGGCAACGAAGATGCTGTCCCCGTTCGTTGCGCCGCCCTCTCCGTACATGAAACACATAAAAAAAATACAAAACTTTTAAATAATTCACATCTATTACAAATAATAAGAAAACACACAAACAAAACTAAATTAAACTTATAGTCACCTGCAAACTGGGCTGACTTTGGTGGATGGGTGACGCTTAATTTCGTCCCACTACATACCCCATCCACAAGCTCAGTTTGTCAAGTTTTAACCGAAATTAAAACTTTTCAATATACAATATTTAACTGTTAATACATTTTCCTCACATTTTACGTAACCTAGAGTCCTTGCTATTAGATAGATTTAATCCTTTTAATACGATATTGTTGTGACTATTTGTCATTTACTCTTAATTGTGCTATTATGGTAATTCGTAACCGAATATAGGGAGATTGCTCCTCTTCAGTTAATAGTTGCTGATAAATACTAATTTAGTACGTTCTTTAACGTTGTACATTAGGACAGAGCGTTCAAATTGTGATAGATTAGTTTCAGTTTCATTTATTTACTAGAGTTATTCTTTCCAAAAATGTATATTACTACTAAGTTTCTCACAATAACTAATAGTACTATTTACTTTACGTCATTCTTTTCCCTAATGCCATATTAATACCTGAGGTCAAGAAGAAATCAAGCAAAACTTTCTGTAGAATCTCGGCACGGCTTTCTTTGCCTTCGGACACCTTGTTGGGTAATGGCAATTTATTTAGGAGAAACAAGCGAGAGTGCCCCGTTTGGTGTGTTCTATATTAACACTATTACAAATCTCTATTAAAGGCACTCTGCTATGTTCTCGTGAGCCATATAGCTCTGGCGCCCATGGTCCCTAAACTATTAACCATCCCCTTTGGTTCCTACTATCCGAGTAAATTTAAAATATGCAAAGTTCCTTTTGACCTAAGAGCAAAATTTCTTCCATATAAATCCCCCTTTTGGTTATCTTTCTCTTTTTGAAGTACCAGTAGATTATTGTAGAACACTTGTTTAAGCTTTCTGTTCCATTCTTTAAGATAATACGTAACTATCACGAAAACTTCACATGAATAAACTATGAATGCTCTTCCGTGTGTAACGTATACTAATTATTAACTTATTTAGGAATGAAGGGTTTCATTTGATCAACACTATATAATCCTTTAATTACACCTGATGAAGGTTCCATAAGAAGTAATGCTTTGGGATGTACAATCTTATGTACAACATATGGACCTTCAAAGATAAAGAAGAATTTTCTACATTCCTTACCGATCTTAGAACTTTTAGGATGAGATCGTACTAACACAAGATCTCCTACCTGAAATGAGGGTTCTATAGCCTGTTGATTATAACTTTTAATTCTCCGTTCAGCATTTTTTACAATCTGTTCGCAAACTTTTTCTTCTGGAATGCATTGTTGGATCTCATTTACCGGTGGCCAAGGTAAAGCAGCTAGTAAAGGCTCACCTATAATTCGTTTGCCTAAAATTTCTATAGGTGATAATCCCGTCGTTAGGTGAGGCAATTCATTTAATATCTTTTCGAATTCAGGCATTAGTTTGGCCCACCGAGTATGTTTATGTGCACAATAAGTTCTACATAATCGTCCTAATTCTTTCATGACTCTTTCTACTAAATTACTTTGAGGGTGATATTTCGAAATTAAGATATGTTTGATTCCATATTGTTTTATCATATCTTGAAATCTTTGACTAATAAAGGCACTACCGTTATCAGACATAAGTCGTTTAGGAATGCCCCAGTTAACAAAGTAATTTCGGGTGAGGCAGCGTATAACGCTTTCTGTATTCGCTCGTTTCAAAGTATATAGCTTCACATGTTTGGACCAACATTCCATTACAACAAACACATAAGTTAATCCTCCTGAACTACGAGGCAGAGGGCCGAAAAAATCTAATGACAGTAGATCCCACAAACCTCGAGGAATTACAGCGTATAATTTATAACGCTTAGATTTGTTATTAACTTTAACCTTTTGACAGGTTTCACAAGCCCTAATAATACTTCTCACAATACGGGACATATTTTTGAAATAATAATACTTCATTAGATGTTTAATACATTTATGAATTCCAAAATGCCCGTAACCTTCATGAATATAAGTAATTAACTCGTCCACAACAGTTTTCGGAATGCAGATTTTCCATCTCTGGTGTTCCCTCTGTGCTTTCCAATACAACAAGTCGTTAAAATATAACCACACACCCCGGGTGTTAACTGTTTCGTCCCCATTACTAAGGTTTTGTATAAGGTCCCTATATTGATCGTCATTTCTTTGATTGCATCTAACAGCAGTTACTATCCGTTTAACCTTACGTTCGTTCTCCTTAGTTAAAAGGAAATAAACATGATAATTTGTTCCTGGTTCTTCTGCAATATTAATATTCTCCATTCCTACGGGAAGCCTCGACAAAGCATCTGACACTACATTCTGAGATCCTTTTATATACCTAATTTCGTACTGAAATTCTTGCAAGCATAATACCCAACGTAATAGCCTACGGTGAAGTAACCGACAATGGTTCAAAAAGATTAAAGCCTGATGATCAGTATATAAAATTGTTTTTCTTCCCATTAATAACCCTCTAAATCGTTGAAAACCCCATACCACTGCGAGAGCTTCCTTCTCGGATACAAAATAATTTCTTTCATGTTTATTTAAAGTTCGACTAGCGAATCCAATAGGCCGATATAATCCCTCTTCATTGGTCAGATCACCTTGGAATATTACACAAGACACACCATAATCAGAGGCATCCGTACACATACAAAAGTCCTGATTGAAATCTGGGTGGTATAACATTTTGGCTTCGGTTAACGCTCCTTTTATCTTATTAAAAACTTCCTCTTCCTCTTGTCCCCAGAGCCATACTGACTTCTCTTTCAATAAATCTAGTAATTTAGGATTAACAATATCCTGCCCTGGAAGAAATCTTCTCAGGAATCCTACCATTCCTAAGAATGATTTCAATTGTTTCCGATTTCTAGGACTCGGGCATCGAGCAATAGCTTCAATGCGTGCTGGGTCTGGCCTAATACCTTTACGGTCCACTATATGCCCCAAAAATCTCACTTCCTCCTATCCGAAATAAGACTTAGATAATTTTAAAGTAACTCCTCTGTCAATTAAACGGTTAAACAATTCCCGTAATATCGTTACGTGTTCTTCCCACGTTTTAGTAGCTACCAAAATATCATCTACATATAAAATAATCTTTTGTAACAATTGCTGACCCAAAGCAGAATCTAATGCCCTAATGAAAGTTGACACTGATATATTAAGTCCAAAAGGTAAAACTTGGAACTGATATGATCTGCCTTCAAAAAGAAAAGCCGTATATTGCCGTGAATCCGGGTGTAATGTTACTTGATGGTAGCCGGCGGTTAAATCCATTGTACTCATATAACGAGAACCAGCAATCTTAAGAAGTACGTCCTCCATAGGAATAGGTCTGTCTCTTTCCATCTCTATATTTTTATTTAATTCCCGGGCATCCAGAACTAGTCGTACCCCACCAGTGGCTTTCTTAACTACCCACAACGGACTGTTAAAAGCGCTACATGATCGTTCGATAATGTTTTGTTCTAGCATCTTACTTATTTCTCTACTAGCCGGTTCTTTGAATTGTTCTGGAATGGGATAAGGTTTCTTAAAGAATGGTTTTTTATCTTTAATCTTAAGTTTACAAACGTAATCTTTAATTCTCCCCGGTTCATCTGAGAAGACGGCTCTAAATTCTAACATCAAAGATTCCAACTCTTCCTTTTCTTGTTCGGATAGACAATTCGTAGAATAACATTTTTCTTTCACTTCAGTTTCGATACTATTACTAGCCTGACGTTGGTATACTGCATACTCAAGGTCACTAAAATCTGTTAATAGGTTCATGGTCGGTGCGTGCTTGATCTGTAAAGATTCGTAGCAATTTTCAGGTACTTGATTGTTAGAAAACCTCACTTTAAAAGCACATGCCTCCTTATGGATAGTTAAGGAAGAGTCTTTAAAATCTAATATAGCTTTATATTTACACAGCCAATCTATACCTAAAATTATGGCCACATTTAAGTTGGCTACGACGAGTACAGAGTGAGCAATTAATTGTTTAGAAATTTCAAAAGTTACATAAACTTCCTCAGTAATATTTTGACTTCTTTTACCAGTAACTCCTATAATTTTCACCCCAGTTACAGGTAAAGTCGGGAAATTCCAATATTTTCTTTTAGGCTGAAATAATTCTTTGGATAAAATACTTACTTCGCTACCCGAATCAATTATAATATTTACTTCGGTATCTTTAATATAACCTTTAATAACGGGTTTATAAGTTATATTCTCCCTTATCTGATTGTCTTCCTGAAGTAAATCTTGTTGCCAGTCACCGTCCTTTTGGCAGCTTAATGATAAATTGCAATTGGGTCTTGTATAATCTTGACTAACAGTTCCCTTTAGTTGACCCGTACTAAAGGACTTTACTAGTTTTCCGAACTTTCTATGATGACGTCACCTACCACTTGACCTTCATTAATTATTTGAGGATGATTTATCTCATGATCGTTATTGTGTAATTTCCGCACTTTAGAGTTATTACCACGATTTTGTTGGCTCTCTTTATCTTTAGATTGACGTTTTATATAACAGAACCGGCTATGATTGTTGTTATTAGCTTTTCGTGGTTCTGAATTATTATTATTATTTCGAGGATTGTCATTTCTACCAAATCTAAACTTCTCGTCTTCCCTTTCTCTATTAAGTATATCTAACTGCTCTAAATATCCTAACAATTCGCACGGCTGTGACCATTCTCTTTCTATCATTCTTTCCTTTACATAATACGGTAACCTACTAATTAGGACTCGTATTAAATGACTTTCAATAATTGGTTCTTCAATTAATTTAGCACGGTTTAAATGCCATTCAAAATAATTCCTATAACCTCCCCACCGTTTAGAATATGGAGGAGGGTCTAACAACTCTAAAGTTAAGTGTTGTTGTTTTCCTCTTGACCAATAATTTTGTTTAAACTGCTTAACAAAATCATCCCAATCCCTGAATTCAGTTCTATGCAGTACTGCCCATTCCGCAGCTTCTGCTTCTAAATGTCCTATTACAAATTGGATGCGTTTTTCATTACTCCATTTAGGAGATAATGATGTTTCAAAAGCTTTTATAAAAATTATAGGGTGAAGTTCGCCTCCTGGTTTGAATACAGGAAATCGACTTGCTACATTTGAATTTGTCGTTATGTCATCCAGACATTCTGCGAGAGAAATAGTCGGATTTTGTTTAGATTGCAGAGACGGAGTTGCATCGGATTGGCTTGCCGTGATTGCTTTATTCATATTGTTGTCGTCCGAGCTAGCAAATTCGATGCGACTGTTGTCTCTGATTATGTTATTACCTCTGCTACCTGAAATGTTCTCGTTATTATCTAATTCCGATAACCGTTTAGTAATTTCCTGTATCCGCATTTCTGTATTGGATACGCGATTAGCTAATATCGATTCTTCACTGTGTTCACGATGTGAACGCTCTGTACCTTCGTCAATATTATTATCTTTGGCAGTCTCAAGGTTACTGCATATTTCAGTAATTAAAAATTTCATGTTTTCGATTTCGGTATGGTCCTTTTCTACTTGATGAGTTAATGTCTCTAATTCTACATTATCTATTGAAGAAATCTCTACAGGTTTGGTAGAGACCTCTTTAATAGATTCCAATAATTCTCTACGAACAGTTTCCATTTGCATAGAAAATTCATCTCGTAACATATTGTTATTTTTCTGTATTTCATGTACAACTAAGATATTGACACTATCTAGTCTCTCGGTTAAGTCAGTAATATCGTTTCGCATGCGAGCTTTTTCCTCGCGGGATTCCTGGATATGTTCTTCTAACCTTTTACAATTATCAGCAATCTTATTACTAAGTCCTACTAATTTTTCCTGCATTTCAACTTTAGAAGACTCTATTTTATCACTTAATTCTCGACTGGTTTCATTAAGATATTCCTGCAACCTGTCTGTAGATTTTGTTAGCTCCCCTTTAAGTCTAGCAGTAGATTCCTCGTTAGACTGTTTTAACTCCTGTTTTAGTTCCTCTTTCAATCTAGCAGTAGATTCCTTGTTAGACTGTTTTAATCTAGCCATAGATTCTTCGTTAGACTGTTTTAATCTAGCCATAGATTCTTCGTTAGACTGTTTTAATTCCTGTTTTAGTTCCTCTTTTAATCTAGCAACAGATTCTTCGTTAGACTGTTTTAATTCAGCTAGAAAATCCCCGTTAGATTGTTTTAATTTAGCGATCGCCCTAAAAAGGGATCTCATGCTCCTATCGGACATAGATTGCTCTTCGTCTGACATTTCACTTCCCGACATTATTGTAAGATATTAACTATTTACACACGCAGACTTGGAATCAACAATCCTATAAAAGCACACTCCCTATATACAACACTCCACTTCCAACTTGAAACAAACTCACCGGACACTTAATATTGTAATTTGTAGTTCTCGATGATCAGAGTGCTGCTATGGGGCTGCAGAAGAAACAGCTGTCGATGCAGCCGAAGAGATGCTGCGACCCCGCTTCCGCAACCGGCCAGGACGCTGAGTCGAACACTGGAACGTCACCGGCTGCCACCACGCCCGGCACCGCCGTAGACAGGCGAAGCCCTCAGCAACACCTCTAATACCAGCCGGAGGAACACCCCGCAGCTGACGTACTGGGCCTATTAGTTTAGTGAGAAAAAAGGTTGTCGGGTTTTGCAGCGTTCAGCTGCTGCCTAACAGACGCGCCTTCTCGTGGAACAACTGCGTGACCGTACTGCTTGGCTGCGCTCCGTCAGATGCCCACACCCGCGAAGTCGCCGCTGGCTGGTGAAGGATCCACGAAAACTCGCGTTGACTTCCGAAGGGCTCTTGATGCTTTGTTTCGTACCTGTGTGCCTTAGTTGCACACAAGTCCTGTTTCTAAGGTCGCCACGGTGTAGTGTAACGACGTATTAGTTTTTCGTTTGATTTATGTATGACCATGTGCAGACTTCGTCACCTACGTCAGTTACAACCCACTTCAAAAATGATTCATATTCTTTTAAATTGTCATAGAATGGTTCTTGAACGAAACTGTAAAACATCAGTTGAGTCGTGTGCAAAGAATTACATCACTTGGGCCAATTGGTTTTTGTAACTTTTTCGAATTTAAATTTCGTTTGTTTCTCCTCAGAAATTATATTGACACACGTTATCTTGATCTAATCGATATCAGAATCACACATTAAATAAACTTTTTAGATTCAAAGTTTCGGTGAACGCCGTAAGAATCACGAATCTTGTCAAATATATTATTAATCCGTTCACATAATTCTTCATAAATAAATCTTCAAGACACGTGTTTCAACTTTAGCAGCATACACTATTTTATTAGCTTCCTACACATACAGATGTGAACTTGAGCGTTGAGAGTTAGTGACTGACATTTCAATAAGATTAAGCTCTATATGACGTCATTGTTGTACAAAAAGAGTATAAAACTTCATTTTTAATTTTTAGAAGCACGACGCAACAACTCGGTTCCAGGATCTTCTGTTGCTCCTTGGCTGTCGACCCGCGACGTATAGCGGCCAGCAATTTCCTCTCTGGTCGCGGCAACGAAGATGCTGTCCCCGTTCGTTGCGCCGCCCTCTCCGTACATGAAACACATAAAAAAAATACAAAACTTTTAAATAATTCACATCTATTACAAATAATAAGAAAACACACAAACAAAACTAAATTAAACTTATAGTCACCTGCAAACTGGGCTGACTTTGGTGGATGGGTGACGCTTAATTTCGTCCCACTACACAAGCCGTTCCACAGGACTACATCCAGCATCTCTACGATCGTCTCCATGGGAGAATAGCAGCCTGCATTGCTGCGAAAGGTGGATATACACTGTACTAGTGCCGACATTGTGCATGCTCTGTTGCCTGTGTCTATGTGCCTGTGGTTCTGTCAGTGTGATCATGTGATGTATCTGACCCCAGGAATGTGTCAATAAAGTTTCCCCTTCCTGGGACAATGAATTCACGGTGTTCTTATTTCAATTTCCAGGAGTGTAGCATATATGAACAGAAGCTCCACAGAGCATTGTGCCCAACTTCCGACTGTGCTATAGATGACTGGGGAAATGAGGGGATATGATCTGTGTAAAGTGTTATGGTGAATGTAGTTTCTAAATGTATCTCATTCCATAAAATGTCGAGTGAAGGTCACCTTTGGTGCAGTGATTTCCCATTCATCTCTGCTCCACTTCTGTACTTTGCATCCCACATCACTTGCCCTGGTCCCTTCAACCCCACAAACCAACCAACCATCACTTACCTGCAGTGCCAACTGGAAGTATTCTATCTCACTGTGCGCAACAGTCATAATTTTTCCGTTAATCAGAATAAATAGGTCAAAAATAAAGTTATTATTTGACTTTGTCTACTTTCAAACCAATGCACTTTATTCATTATTTTTCCAGTCAGTGGTTTCCGTTTGGAAGGGCGATTTTTAAAGATTTCCAGGGAACCTGTCTGTGGCTAATACAATAAAGCTATATTCAATAACATTTTCTGGCCACAAATTTGTTCAGATGCCAGAAAAGGATGAGATAGATGTTCCAACAATTCGGATTTGAAATGCTACATTTTTCCCATTGCCAGAGCATCATTGTGAGCAGGTGTATTGAGTTGATGGAAATACTGAGGAACTTCAGCTGGTAGATATTTAAAGATAAATAGAAGTAGGTTATCAGCACTGTTTTAAGGTCAGATAACGATCTTACCACTGATAAGAACTTGCAATGTCACATTATTTACTTGGGTATCTTATATTCACGGCAGCCACCACTCCCCTCTCCCCTCCCCAGCAGAATCACCAGCAATTGATCAAGGTCATCCAGTGGAAACCCCTCCCCCTTACACCTTAGACAACCACATGAGTTATAGTCAGGGTCATCCAGGGGAATACCTAAGCCCCTTGGACAGCTGAACTACCTACATTCAAGGTGCTGAGATAACTTGATACAGATCACTTGATATAAAATTGGAAGGACTCCCTTGTATCAGTTGGAGTACATAAAATGGCAGGAAGCCCATGCACGAATAAGGTTTGTTCTCCCTGTTGCCATTCTTGATAATTAGCTCATCTGTGTAAGCCTCTTCATTTGAGGTCTGAGTATCATGGGAGAAAGGTTCAGGTTTGTTATAAACATGTTATAATTGACCATAATTCTTTATTGGCAAGTTTGGGAAATAATGACAATGACATAATGAAGTAGCTAACAGTTTATTATGAAAAATTTCTTTTGGCAATACCTTATTTACAATAATTTCTTGTTTATTAACAATTTATTTTTCTTTTATAATAGTATTTGTTAAGTGCACAGTGTTTTTGATTTATGATCATTTGTTGGTACAGACAATTTTTTTATTTTACAAATCTATTTGATATTTTCACAGTGGATTTTTTACAAATCTTTCCTCTTATATATAATATTTTACAATTTTTGAGTTTATTTACATAGTGCTTATTGACAAAATATTTTTTTCTGAATATGTATGAGTGGGTACAAGAATAACATCAAAACTACGTTTCCCATTCTAGGTCTGTATACAGTATTTACACCTGAATCATTTTCTTTCTGAACACCTTCACCATTTTACTAGTACTAATTTCATTCAATATCTACTGTACAATCAGACATGCTCACTCATGTACACGTACAGCTGTTACAAATGATTCATCCAACTATTCCACATTCACTTACACACATACATCAACTATTTACAAACAAATAAATACACAGCCACACACTCAGTCATTCCATTGAGTAGCATGAGGAAAGTGAGGAGCCAACCTCAGCTGCGCAGATGACCCAGTTGTCAGCATGATATGACAGCTCTACTTTCAGCTGCAGTGGATTATGTACCTCATGGCTTCACAATTGAAAGATTCCTTGGCACACTATAATTGCAGTAGCGTCTATTCTCTCAAGGAGGCACCTCTTGTAATCATCGATCGTGAGAACCTTTTCCCACAATCTCTACACTCTGTGATGCACTCACCCCATCTTTCATCAGACAGAAAAGCTTCTTGTTTTGAGATGTTATTCCAAAAGGATTATCAGTCATATATCCCATTGTGTTGCATTTTTTAGGACTGTAAATATTTACTTCCTAGAGATTGTAGCCATTCACCCACTAGATATGTTAATGTAAAGTAGTATAGACTGCTGAAGTATGGCTTCACAAACCTGTAGCGATACCAGTATGCTATATGTGGAATTTGGAGAGGTCCATTACACACATACCATTGAATATGGTGACCCCCTACAAATTTTATTTTGCGACATAAACTCTTGTACCATAACACCCATCCCACTGCTAAACTGTTCTGAAGTGCCAAAGAAACTCGTGCAGGCATGTGTATTCAAATACAGAGATATGTAAAGGGCAGAATACGGCACTGCGCTTGACAACGCCCATGTAAGACAACAAGTGTCTGGCTCAGTTGTTAGGTCGGTTACTGCTGCTACAATGACAGGTTTTCGAGATTTAAGTGGATTTGAACGTGGTGTTATAGTTGGCGCACAAGTGATGGAACATAGCATCTCCGATATAGCGATGAAGTGGGGATTTTCCCGTATGACCATTTCACAAGTGTACCATAAATATCAGGTCTCTGATAAAACATCAAATCGCTGACATCACTGTGGATGTAAAAACATCCAGAGAGAACGGGACCAACAACGACTGAAGAGAATTGTTCAACGTGATAGAAGTGCAACCCTTCCGCAAATTGCTGCAGATTCCAATGTAAGGCCATGGATAAGTCTCAGCATGTGGACCCTTCAACGAAAAATCGTCGATATGGGCTTTCAGAGCTGAAGACCCACTTGTGTACCCTTGATAACTGCACAACAAAGGCTTTACTCCTTTCCTGGGTCCATCAATACCGACATTGGAGTGCTGATGACTGCAAACATGTTGCCTGGTCAGACGAGTCTCGTTTCAAATTGTATTGAGTGGATGGACCTGTATGGATATGGAGACAACCTCATGAATCCACGAACCCTGCATGCCAGCAGGGGACTGTTGAAGCTGATGGAGGCTCTGTAATGGTGTGGAGAATGTGCAGTTGGAGTGGTATGGGACCCCTGATACGTCTAGATACGACTCTGACAGGTGACACGTACGTAAGCAACCTGTCTGATCACCTGCATGCATTCATTTCCAGTGTGCAAAGCCGCACAGGGTAGCCATGCAGTCTGAGGCGCCTTGTCACGATCTGTGCAGCTTTCCCCATTGGAGGTTCGAGTCCTCCCTCTGGCATGGGTGTGTGTGTTGTCCTTAGCGTAAGTTAGTTTGAGTTAGATCAAGTAGTGTGTGAGCTTAGGGAACGATGATCTCAGCAGTTTGGTTCCATAAGACCTTACACAATTTTCCAAATTTCCAGTGTGCAATCCGATGGCCCTGGGCAACTCCAGCAGAACAATGCGACGCCCCATACGCCCAGAATTGCTACAGAGTGGCCCCAGGAACACTCTTCTGAGTTTAAACACTTCTGCTGGACACCAGACTCCCCAGACATGAACATTATTGAGCATATCTGGGATGCCTTGCAATGCGCTTTTCAAAAGAGATCTCCACTCCCTCATAATCTTACGGATTTATGGACAGCCCCACAGGATTCATGGTGTCAGTTCTTTCCAACACTACATTATACATTAGTCGAGTATATACCACATCGTGTTGCAGCACTTCTGTGTGTTCATGGGAGCCCTACAGAATATTAGACACGTATACCAGTTTCTTAAGCCCTTCAGTGTAAAGGAATTTCATGAAGTTATCTAACATTTCTCATTGTTTTTTAAATAAGTGAACTAGTCATTAATTTGTAAAAATCTTTTTCAAAATCACATCACAAAAGCACACAGTTTAGTCTTCACATCAATTTAATCCTTCAACTAGCAACATTTCTTGAAGAAGATTGGTTGTGTATTTGGTTGTCTCCAGTGTGAGATCTAATAGATTGTCTTACTTTAATTTTCTTACTGTGGATAACAGGCTGCATCAAATATTTTTTTTTATTGCAGTTTGTATGTTTGTCACCAGATCAACTATTCTTATCTTACCTATTAAATAATTATAAGCGTTAGCCTTCTTATCCTCATCGCTCTATACTCGTTCTTAAATTTCCACAAACATGTGTAACTCTCATCTATTTAAATAAGCACAGCAGCTTGAATCAGCTGTTTCAGAATTCTTTGTGCTCACAGACATGAAGCACTTGACTGGACAAACTGCTAAATCAGATTTCCATTTCACATACTATGATCTGTCTGTGTGTATGTTATTTGATCCCACAGGTTTGAGTAATTTTCCTCAGACCTCCAACTTCAAGTTCGACATTTGTGCACATCTCATATCTGGTAAAATTTACGATCCATTTTCTGCAGTCTGTCTTCACAGATGTGATGGTTGTAGATATTTGCACGTTAGGTGTGGGCCAGCCTGTATGCTTTGTTGAACAAAAATACAGATTCCATGCAAACCTTGTTTCCATGACAAAAATATCTGAAGAAAAACTTACGGCAAGTATAATTCAGATACGTTTAAATGATGGTTACTTTCCAGGACATCTCCACTGATAATGAATTTTTAATTCTTCTATGCAGATCAAAATCACATGTTCTTCACTTGTTTAAATCATAACACCGCTCTTGGATATGCTACTAATATTTCATTGAGGCATCACTGTTTTTACAATGTGTATTTCAGTGTTTCAAGAGAAGAAGTTATTTCAGTGTGGTACTTATCTTGTGTATAGCATCATTGTCTAGGACCTGGTGTCAAGGGCCCCCATGCGATAGTTCGTTGGGGGGGAGTGCTTGAGCTGGAGGTCTGAAGAATTTTTTATATTTTTGAAGATGAATGTCAATTTGGGTATAGCCATAAAGAAGTTCCAATTACGACCCTGTTAAAAGTTTACAGAGCACCGACTTTTAACTCATTTTCATGAAAGAAAAACCCCTGTACAACATTTATTCCTTCACCTGAGAGCTTGGGTGGCAGGGGGGCAGATCCCACTTTGCGCCGGGCATGAGCGCCCTTGGTTGGCGTTCCATAAAAAAATCTTGTTTAAGTACGTATCATCCAGGTTGTTAGTTGAGTAAAACTGAAATACAATGTTGACTTTTAATTTTGAGATCGTTTGTTTTGCACTTACATGCACTATTTCTCATAGTAATAAAACACAGCATAGTTTATAAGCAGTTTGATTCAAGGTACATGTAAAACAATGGTACTCCAAGAACCTTCTGTGAATCAAATTGGGAAATGGTAAGATTTATCCTTTTAAGAATAGCGACAAATTTAAATGAAATTATATGTTTTATGAATGCAAAATTCTCAGAAACATAATAGAAAGAAGAGGTATTTATATAGTTACAAAAATAAATTCAGCACTTTTCGAAATATGTCACGTCACAACATTTATTCATATTAGCTTTTACAGCAAGATAAGTCATTTCTGAAGTAGTTAGCTATGACTCTGGAATATAAAAATAATTCATTGTTTAGTGAATATTGAAGTTTTGTTAGACGTCACATAGATTAAATTTGGAAAATAATCATAAACAAATCGTATTTGTTATGAATGCTACCAAGAAAAATAAAAATCAGATTATGTCTTTCATAGGCATAGGCATTAGAAAGTGAAATTTATAGTAGATTTTGGCAATCGAATAAATATTTATAAAGAAATTGTTTCACCAGACTCTGCTGGCATCTTCAGTTCTTCAACAAATTTAGCTATAAAATATATTCACTTTTAGTTTGACCTCACGCCAAGCTGTCTTACAGATAAAATGTAGCACATTATTTTCGTGATACAACATTATTACATAGAAACGTGCAAAAACGTTATTACGTTCTAGATAAGTTTTTAAATATATAAAATTTTGTAAATTTACCAATGTATTGTACAAATTAGCGAGAGCATGAAACTCCTACTTTGGAGGCCGAAAATCGAAATAAACGTTACCGAAAAGAAGGCGAGATCGCAAACTTTAACATGAGAACTTATCATAAATCTTCGTTTGTAATAAGTTTCTGTCAAATTTAGGCGGGGAACTAGACTAGTTGAGGATGTTCTGATGGCAGAATGTTCATTAACCGACGTTTTCAAGTGAGTTCCCATTTTCCTGAATGCACAACGCAGTGCGCATTCTAAACGGTTTACGGACAAGATGTAAATTGGTGATGTCACAGAACAATCAAGCTCCCTTCGTCCGATGAATGTTGCAGAGTAAAACACTTTGTTTGACACATCCTGTATATACGACGATCTTCTTACTTTTATCGACTTTTAAAATTAGAGCGTAGCTCTTTTAAGTAATACATAGGTATTCAGAATATGAATATTTGGTGATATATTCATATGAACCATTTGAAATGTATTGTATTTTCAATTTGTATGACTGTACAGTATTTGTATTGCCAAATAAGATAAGAAATTATAGAGATTTCTGATGTAGAAGATTTGTCAAACACAGTAAAAATGTCCTCCTTTTGAGATCTTGTATATTTCTCAAAAATATATAGGTATTCGATCTCTTTCTATTGTAAAATCCTTGGTGTGTGATTGAATTGAATTTTGAGTTTAGCATCTTAGTTAAATTGTTTCTGATGTAGTCTGGTTACATGCAGAAAAAAGTTAAGATGTTTTAGTAAATTGAAATGTAAAAATCATGAGGAAGAAATTTTGCTGTTGTCGTAGTGTAGCGAAGTGTGCTGCAAACTTTCTCAGCCGCAGAATTATGAACATCTTTGCATTGTTTACTATCACTGTATCAACCAGATGACTTAGAAAGGACGGCGACGAATTGTTATAGGACGTCATCGAGGAAAATACGTGCCAGGGGAATTTTTTGTTTTTGGACATATTCAGAAATGAGCCTTTATAACTTTTTTCGAAATATATTTGGCTTGCCAAAGAAACCTGACGAGGAGGATCCATTCAGGAGGTAAGATCTAGTTTTTCTGTATGCTACAAACATGACAGCTGATTTCATCATCCATATTCTATTTGTAATAATGTCTTGTAGTTTTGGGTACATTTATTAAATAGAAGGTAAAACTAATGAAACGTTACAGAAACGATTCATCGTGAACTGTAAATAATTTGCACAGTATGTTGTTGGGTACGTGTGCAATGTCAGTCGAACTTCATATAAGTTCGCTGCCAATCTTTTTGTAGTGTTGACATAATACTGACACTTTTCTCGATAGTACCTATAATAATAATTGATATCACAGAAGAAACCTCTTTTGTTGAATTACACCTTTAGATTCATACAAGTCTTTGTAATTGATTTGTAACAAAGTATTCTTCATTGTTGGCACTGCAGTTGTGCGATGCACTTACGCAGTTTCGTTTATTTTCTACTTCATTCTTTTCTACTGTGGTACTTTTTCTGTTTCCTTTTGTACACTTAGCACTTTAAGTGCCACAAACAATTAACAATAGTTTTAATGGCTATCATTCTTTAGCTTAAATAAAACCAAAAGGATAAATATTTACAACCCATAATTGTTGAGTCAAGTCCTTAGCAGAATTTGATGACAGTTATTACTATCTTCATTTTTTCTGGTACTACACTTTTTTTATGGCGAGTTTGTAAATATGTTTGAAAATTAATTATTATTAATACGAAAATAGTAGAAAGAAGACAGTTCAATTTAACAGTGAAGACATAGAATCAGTTGAATTTTTTATTGAGGGCAGTTGAAAATAACGATTGAGAATAGAAATTAAACACAAGATTGAAATGGCTGCATCAACTGAAGCTCTCGACTCGGTTTCACTAACTCATAACCAACCACATACCTGTCAACCTACTCTACATCTCAGGCTATAGGCCTACTACAGATCATTATGTCAACACAAAATATTACCTGAAGTGCTCCTGTTAAGCCTCTCCTTACCATGAAGCTTAGAGCTCTCTCTAGTCAAGATTTTATTCTTCTTCCAATACTCCATTTTCTGGTTGTG
This sequence comes from Schistocerca serialis cubense, assembly GCF_023864345.2. NCBI lineage: Eukaryota > Metazoa > Arthropoda > Insecta > Orthoptera > Acrididae > Schistocerca > Schistocerca serialis. The sequence goes on along the minus strand of NC_064639.1, from coordinate 452,689,071 downwards.
AGCAACCTTTATCTCCTTCATCCATTTCGCCCCTGTGCTTTTCTTAGTTGGTAAGGGACATCTTGAAAACTGGCTGTCAGATCTTGTGTGTTCTCCAGTGGGATCTTCAATTGTTTCAAACATAACTTTAACAATGCCAGGGGTCGTTCCATGTCAATTCAACCAATTTGAGAAAATGTTCCAGCTGATAGTCTCAGATTTGGCTGAAATTTATCCCACCTATGCTACCAAGTGTGGAACACTCATGTATAAAATTTTAATTTCCCCTGCCAATTAGGTCCAGAATTATGGCTTGTGAAAGAAGGTGGCGTGACCCGGAAATTGCAACCAACATCTGACAATCTTATCTTCAGACCCAACTTCAGGTCTTAATAACTTTGGAACTATTCTGCACAGTCCATTGAAATTTTTACAACCCAGTAACATCCACTTAGAGAACACACTCTATGAATCAAAACACCAACAGCATATTTCTGAGGGAAAATAAAAATTCCAAAATGTGATTTAAAAAATGTAATAAGTTAAAAGGTACATATTGTAGGTGCCCTGTATGCCGAATATAATTCACTCAAAAAGGGTATAATTTTTTTTGTGGTAAGCTTAATGTGGCCTAAACACACACGAAACTCATCTTGCCCATATCAGTCACACAAACTGAGTTATATATACACAAAAATACAAAATTTTGAAAAATTACCTGAAAGACGGACTTTCGAAGTATGGTAGCACAAAAGGGACAAGTGACATCCAAGCCAAATTTCAAACACTGCATAAGTACACCATAATATAGTATGTGACAAAATTTCAGCTTGTTATTGCAAGGCATTTGTGTACAATAAATGTTGACAGAGATGTATTTGGTTATGTTTTTTTTAACATGATTCAGCAAGTAATAGTGATGATGCAGACAGCTTGTTTCAGATAAAGCTGCAGCAATTGTTGGGAACCATTAGGCCACAGAAAGTTAAACAGTGGTAGTTTTCAGGGACAGAATGAGTCATTGTTAGGCAGGAACAACAAAGGAAACAAGCAACAATTACAGATTACTCATGTTTTTAAGATTCTAGTTGAGACAGGTCAGTACTGTTGTGGAAAGTCATTATGGAGGCAGAAGAGTGTACTAGTGGTGCTTTTGTTCAAACAAGTTGCAGTATTGGTAGAGCACAAGCATCTGAACGTCATAAAACAACATATGGAACAAAATGTGGCATTCGCTTTGTACTGTATGATCTGGATGAATCGGACCAAGATTTGTTGCTAAGGAGATCCGGGATAGACCTTGTGGGCACAAGAAGTACAGTTTCAGGAAACTATAGTGTTTGTTATTATCATATGAAAGTGTTTCTGGATAAGTATTCTTTCCTACAAAGAAGTTGTTTTGATGCATTTTGGATTCATAAGAAGACAGTGAAGTGTAGCCTCAGAGAAATTGATACAAAATCAGTATTGAAAGTGAATCAGTGCATGGGACTTAATATGAAACCAGGACAAAAGTTTTGTTCCAGGTGTGTTACACTGCTAAAAAATGAAGAATATTCTGATAATTTACGTGACAGTGACAAAGAGTTTCAGCCACATACAACCACAGCGGATGAGCAATTAAATACTTCAGTGACTGCTCTTTGTTTGTCTCCCATGAAGACACACAAAGTTGGGAAAGGAGACAGGTCCAGCTGTGGTAGAAGAAAATTACAAGAAGCTCAAATGGAATTAAAACATAAAATAGCTGACACACTAATGGTGGAAGAGGAGGAACTACCTGCTCCAAAGGAACAGAAATCATGCCAGAAATGCTCTTATTTGGACTCAATTGTGCATGATAGAAAAATGTGCCATATCAACACGCCAGAAAAAAGCAGCTATTCTTACCCTTGCACCTTCCAGCTGGTCTATTGACTACACTGCAAAGGAATTCAATGTTTCTACATGAACCATGGACCTTGCCGATGGTGGGGAGGCTTGCGTGCCTCAGCGATACAGATGGCCGTACCGTAGGTGCAACCACAATGGAGGGGTATCTGTTGAGAGGCCAGACAAACATGTGGTTCCTGAAGAGGGGCAGCAGCCTTTTCAGTAGTTGCAGGGGCAACAGTCTGGATGATTGACTGATCTGCCCTTGTAACATTAACCAAAACGGCCTTGCTGTGCTGATACTGCGAACGGCTGAAAGCAAGGGGAAACTACAGCCGTAATTTTTCCCGAGGACATGCAGCTTTACTGTATGATTAAATGATGATGGCGTCCTCTTGGGTAAAATATTCCGGAGGTAAAATAGTCCCCCATTCGGATCTCCGGGCGGGGACTACTCAAGAGGACGTCGTTACCAGGAGAAAGAAAACTGTCGTTCTATGGATCGGAGCGTGGAATGTCAGATCCCGTAATCGGGCAGGTAGATTAGAAAATTTAAAAAGGGAAATGGATAGGTTAAAGTTAGATATAGTTGGAATTAGTGAAGTTTGGTGGCAGGAGGAACAAGACTTTTGGTCAGGTGAGTACAGGGTTATAAATACAAATCAAATAGGGGTAATGCAGGAGTAGGTTCAATAATGAATTTAAAAAAAAGGAGTGCGGGTTAGGTACTACAAACAGCGTAGTGAACACATTATTGTGGCCAATATAGACACAAAGCCCATGTCTACTACAGTAGTACAAGTTTATATGCCAACTAGCTCTGCAGATGATGAAGAAATTGATGAAATGTATGATGAGATAAAAGAAATTATTCAGGTAGTGAAGGGAGACGAAAATTTAATAGTCATGGGTGACTGGAATTCGTCAGTAGGAAAAGGGAGAGAAGGAAACATAGTAGGTGAATATGGATTGGGTGGAAGAAATGAAAGAGGAAGCCACCTTGTAGAATTTTGCACAGAGCATGACTTAATCATAGCTAACACTTGGTTCAAGAATCATAAAAGAAGGTTGTATACCTGGAAGAATCCTGGAGATACTAAAAGGTATCAGATAGATTATATAATGGAAAGACAGAGATTTAGGAACCAGGTTTTAAATTGTAAGACATTTCCAGGGGCAGATGTGGATTCTGACCACAATCTATTGGTTATGAACTGCAGATTGAAAATGAAGAAACTGCAAAAAGGTGGGAATTTAAGGAGATGGGACCTGGATAAACTGAAAGAACCAGAGGTTGTAGAGAGTTTCAGGGAGAGCATAAGGGAACAATTGACAGGAACGGGGGAAAGAAATACATTAGAAGAAGAATGGGTAGCTCTGAGGGATGAAGTAGTGAAGGCAGCAGACGATCAAGTAGGTAAAAAGGCGAGGGCTAATAGAAATCCTTGGGTAACAGAAGAAATATTGAATTTAATTGATGAAAGGAGAAAATATAAAAATGCAGTAAATGAAGCAGGCAAAAAGGAATACAAACGTCTCAAAAATGAGATCGACAGGAAGTGCAAAATGGCTAAGCAGGGATGGCTAGAGGACAAATGTAAGGATGTAGAGGCCTGTCTCACTAGGGGTAAGATAGATACTGCCTACAGGAAAATTAAAGAGACCTTTGGAGAGAAGAGAACCACTTGTATGAATATCAAGAGCTCAGATGGCAACTCAGTTCTAAGCAAAGAAGGGAAAGCAGAAAGGTGGAAGGAGTATATAGAGGGTCTATACAGGGGCGATGTTCTTGAGGACAATATTATGGAAATGGAAGAGGATGTAGATGAAGACGAAAAGGGAGATAAGATACTGCGTGAAGAGTTTGACAGAGCACTGAAAGACCTGAGTCGAAACAAGGCCCCGGGAGTAGACAACATTCCATTAGAACTACTGATGGCCTTGGGAGAGCCAGTCATGACAAAACTCTACCATCTGGTGAGCAAGATGTATGAGACAGGCGAAATACCCTCAGACTTCAGGAAGAATATAATAATTCCAATCCCAAAGAAAGCAGGTGTTGACAGATGTGAAAATTACCGAACTATCAGTTTAATAAGTCACAGCTGCAAAATACTAATGCGAATTCTTTACAGATGAATGGAAAAACTGGTAGAAGCGGACCTCGGGGAAGATCAGTTTGGATTCCGTAGAAATGTTGGAACACGTGAGGCAATACTAACCTTACGACTTATCTTAGAAGAAAGATTAAGAAAAGGCAAACCTACGTTTCTGGCATTTGTAGACTTAGAGAAAGCTTTTGACAATGTTAACTGGAATACTCTCTTTCAAATTCTGAAGGTGGCAGGGGTAAAATACAGGGAGCGAAAGGCTATTTACAATTTGTACAGAAACCAGATGGCAGTTATAGGAGTCAAGGGGCATTAAAGGGAAGCAGTGGTTTGGAAGGGAGTGAGACAGGGTTGTAGCCTCTCCCCGATGTTATTCAATGTGTATATTGAGCAAGCAGTAAAGGAAACAAAAGAAAAATTCGGAGTAGGTATTAAAATTCATGGAGAAGAAGTAAAAACTTTGAGGCTTGCCGACGACATTGTAATTCTGTCAGAGACAACAAAGAACTTCGAAGAGCAGTTGAATGGAATGGACAGTGTCTTGAAAGGAGGATATAAGATGAACATCAACAAAAGCAAAACAAGGATAATGGAATGTAGTCGAATTAAATCGGGTGATGCTGAGGGAATTAGATTAGGAAATGAGACACTTAAAGTAGTAAAGGAGTTTTGCTATTTAGGGAGTAAAATAACTGATGATGGTCGAAGTAGAGAGGATATAAAATGTAGACAGGCAATGGCAAGGAAAGGGTTTCTGAAGAAGAGAAATTTGTTATTATCGAGTATTGATTTAAGTGTCAGGAAGTTGTTTCTGAAAGTATTTGTATGGAGTGTAGCCATGTATGGAAGTGAAACATGGACGATAACTAGTTTGGACAAGAAGAGAATAGAAGCTTTCGAAATGTGGTGCTACAGAAGAATGCTGAAGATAAGGTGGGTAGATCACGTAACTAATGAGGAGGTATTGAGCAGGATTGGGGAGAAGAGAAGTTTGTGGCACAACTTGACTAGAAGAAGGGATCGGTTGGTAGGACATGTTTTGAGGCATCAAGGGATCACAAATTTAGCATTGGAGGGCAGCGTGGAGGGTAAAAATCGTAGAGGGAGACCAAGAGATGAATACACTAAGCAGATTCAGAAGGATGTAGGTTGCAGTAGGTACTGGGAGATGAAGAAGCTTGCACAGGATAGAGTAGCATGGAGAGTTGCGTCAAACCAGTCTCAGGACTGAAGACCACAACAACAACAACAACAACAACAACAACATATATGGTAAAGCAAGCCAGGAAAATAAAATCAACCCAAGGAGTGCTAGTGTCGGAGTATTATGAAAATAATGACTACAGCTGAATAACGCCTGGAAAAAAAGACTATGTAACGGTGGAAATGGGAAATGTACATGTAAGGTGCAAAATAGACTGTTGCTATGCAACATATCAGAACTACCAGTATATGTAGAATTCAGGGAAAAGTATCCCAATACCAAAGTAGGTTTATCATCTTTTTTCAATCTTCGGCCAAAATGGGTTGTGCCTGTAAGTGCAAGGGGCACACACAATATTTGTGTATGTGAGACCCATCAAAATGCTAAGCTGATGTTTGCTCCTATAAAGGATTCTGGTCTGGATTACAAAGCTGCAGTGATGCTGATAGTGTGTGACATCAGTTCCTACCAGTGCATGATACACAGGTGTGAAAAGTGTCCTGGTAAGGCAAATTGTGCAGAACACATGAATAACAAACTGTATGGTGAACCCCTTATGGATGACAATAAACTTGTTTCTTGTAAACAATGGACACACTTGTTCGCACAAGTCTTGAAACGAAGCAAAGTACAGTGGAAGATTTTGTTGAAATGTGTTGTCAGAAAACGGACAAACTGACCACACACAGCCTCACAGCAACAGCACAATCGGCTTATCTGCAGTTTTGTAAGGATAATTTGAAACAAGATGAAATTATAGTAACACTAGACCTTTCTGAAAATTATGCATTTATAGTTCAAGATGCCATCCAAGGATATCATTGGGACAACAGTCAAGCAACTCTCCAGCCATTTGTGATTTACTATAGAGGTGAATCAGGTGATGTGTCTGTCATAAACCTGTGCGTTTTTAGTAACTGTTTAATTCATGATGCCATTGCATTTCAAGCCCACATTCGCACTGTCATGGCATATGTGAAAAACAAGCTACCTCACATACATTTTGCAAAATACTTCAGTGATGGGGCAGCTAGTCAGGACAAAAACCGTAAAAACTCAAAAATTTATGCATGCATTACCATGATTTTCAGATTCACACAGAATGGAATTTTTTCGCAACAAGTCATGGTAAAAATGTGATGGTATTGGTGCTACCATTAAGTGCATGGCATCACGAGCTAGTCTGCAGCATCCTACAGGAGGTCACATTGTAACACCTCTTCAATTATTTACCTTGGTACAGAAAAATATCTCTGGCATACAATCATTCTATGTTTCAAAAGATGAGGTGAAATCAGTCGAAGAGTTGCTAAAAAGCAGACTAGAACATGTTAAAACTGTTGCAGGCACAAGGAGCCATCATCACTTCTCTTCAGCAGACTCTGACAATGTGCAGATGAGCAGACTGGCCGGTTGTAACTATAGGTTCATGCACAACACGTGTCTTCACAGTGTGTCTGACTCAGGATTCAGAAGCAAAAGCAGCAGAAAACAACCAGGTTGCTATGTTATTGCTCTTTATGATGACAAATGGGACTTAGGATTTGTTGCAGAGTGATGTGAAGCAGAAGGTGATGTATTTGTGAACTACAGGGCACCAGCAGGACCAGCAAGATCATTTCATTGGCCATGTTTGGCAGACAGGTGTTGGATTCCTTTTGAACATATTCTTATGACAGTGCCAATTCCTACCACAGTGTCAGGAAAACAGTACAATTTGCCACTCAATGTACAATGTACAGTAGCTAAAGTGTGGGAGAACTTCTGTACGAAGCACAATCAACTGGTTTTTAGCAGTTAAGGTGCAGTAAACATTAATGATAGGTTGTGTTAATCTGTCTGTATGTTGTTGCTTAGTGATTAAACAGTTGTGGGAGAGGATAAGAAGAGGCAGAACAGTTTACGATATGTTTTTACAAATTTGTGTTGTGGAACTATGGCCACATCACCAAATACATCCGTCAACTTCCATTGTACACAAATGTCTTACAATAACATGCTGAAATTTTGAGATATATATCATTATGGCCTACTTAAGCAGTTTGTGAAATTTGTCTTGGATACCACTTGTCCCTTTTGTGCTACCACACTTTGAAAATCCATGTTTTTCAGGTAATTTTTCAAATTTTTGTGTTTTTGTGTGCATGTAACTCAGTTTTTGTGACTGATATTGGCATGGTGAGTTCTGTGTGTGTTTAGGCTACATGAAGCTAACCGCAAAAAAATTTATACTCTTTTTGAATGAATTATATTTGGCATAGAGGGCACCTACAATATGTACCTTTTAACATATTACATTTTTTAATAACATTTTGGAAATTTTTATTTTCCCTCAGAAATATGTTGTTGGTGTTTTGATTCATGGAGTGTGTTCTCTAAATTGATGTTACTGGGTTGTAAAAATTTCACTGGACTGTGTGGAACAGTTCCAAAGTTATTAAGACCTGAAGTTGGGTCTGAAGATAGATTACCAGATGTGGGTTGCATTTTCCGGGTCACGCCACCGGGTCGACCGAAGCATCCGATCCCACCTGTCGGCTTTGACCCATGACGTAAGGCTGTTGTGGTGTGTAACGTCATGACGGTGCGGAATTTAGTTTGTGAGAGTGGCATGTTTGTAGGTGTCGTTTTGATGCGATCGGTGGTGCTCTCTGGTGGTGTGTTAGGTGATGTTTTTGGTTTAGTTTGCGAGTGTGGCGTCGTGTGTGAATTTTGATAAATTGCTTTTTTTATGTCTTTGGTAGGTATGGATATGACTGACAGGGTCAACAGTTTTCGGTTGTCGACTATAATGGAGGACAGTGCATTGTCTCTAATAAAATGTCTTCAACTATTTGGATTTTTGGATGAAGTCGTGAAGTGTTCAGTGTTTCGTGAAGAAATGAGGCTTACTTAAAGTTCCGGCATCTCGGACCAGGAGATGTGGAGATGTCGTAAGGATAACAGGTCAAGGGAAGAGTTCGATCCCAATGTGTGGCTGTGAATGTTGGTATCGGGAGATGTTTTTGAGCTATATGGGTCAAGGGAAGTGTTAGGTCCTAATTTATGGGATTGGGAGCTGCTGTTGAGCTATATAGGTCAAGGGAAGTGTCCGATTCCAGATGATATTGTGTTTAGTGGTATTTGGGGAGTTTTGTGAGGTCAGTTTTTTTCGTTGTTTTGTATGGGGGTGGATGTCTAAATTTGTTTATATTTAGTTTGCCCCCACCCAAAAACGCCCTATTTCCCGCGCTTGTCCCATTAGTGTTATTAGGCTTTTTGTGGAACATGTGTGTGTTTGTTTTTCGATGTATTTTCGTCCTCATGATGTGTACGTAATGACTTTATATGCGCCATATTTGAATTGTGGTTTATGGGCATTTCCGCCATATTTGTGACGTCATGGGTCAAAGCAGATGGGCGGGATCAGACGCTTCCGTATTTCCCACGCCATCTTCTTTCACAAGTCATAATTCTAGAACTAATTGGCAGGGGAAACTAATACTTTGTACATGAGTGTTCCACACATGGTAGAATTAGTGTACTGAATTTCAGTCAAATCTGAGACTATGAGCTGGGGCCCCTGGTTGAACTGACATGGAGAGGCATTCCCTCTGTGACTGTGCAGATCCTGTGTCCAAGTGCAGGAGTGTGTTGATTACTCTTTCATATGGTCTTCCTGTTAAGATTGCATGTAGGAGTCTCATATAGTGTTGTTATTTTGATATTGTACTTCTCCAGAATTTAAAGTGACTTCATGAACTTAACAGCCTTTAGTAGAAAGTTGATATTTATTGTAGCTACATATGTGATGCTTTCTCATGCTCTATAGTTGTTGTATTCCTCTAGTTAGCATTGGTGGAATACGTGAAAGTACCTTCCTCGCCCACCTGTCCCCCCTGCCCCCTATTGGTAGTACACATTACTGAAAGTGTGTTGATATTACTAAGAGTTGTGCTAAAAGATGTTTTCGTGTTCTGGGCCCTGCTTTCACATCAGCATGTCTTTAAAAGTATGTCGTTAACATAAGTCAACAATAAATAACAATTATCTTCTTCTTATAAGTTGGGCCTAAAGTATCCCCCTCCCCGTGGTAACATGTGTTATGGAAAATGCATTGGTATTGCTAGGGTTAAGAGTTAAGAAATTGGCGAGTGAATTCAAATGTGGCTGTACTTCTCTTGATGATGATCCACAAAGAAGACTCCCCAAAAGTACATCATCAGATGAAAACATCAAGGAACTGCACAATACTGTATTGGATGACTGATAAACACAAGTGTACAATACAGATGACATCCTATGTATTTAAGAAGGAAAACAAGCTAATCAATTTCGATAAAGATTGGTGTAAGGCGAGTGTCGCAACCAAAATATTTAGTGTTACTGTGGAACAGAAGGGAGATCTGCCACATCTTGCAAAAAGCAAACTAACAAATACACCAATGTATGAAAGCCAGTGGTCCTCCACCAAAAAGTGTGAAGGTGGTCTTTTCTTTCAGAAATGTTATTGGTTTCTGGGATACAAAAGGGGTTCTTCTTGTTGCTTAGATTTCAAAGGTTAAAAACAACTAGTGAATACTATGCAAGCTTCTGGGACAAAAAGTTAACTGTTTATGAGAAAGATACCAGTATTGTGGTATAAAAAAGTAGACAAGACAGAAAGGATATTCAGAAAAAGATTTATATGAAGAAGTATAGTCTTCCATCAGGACAGTGAAAGATGCTTTGGCAGTAGATAACTTGAAAGGTGTGTAGTGTGACTTATGGAAATGTCCATCCTATGTCAACAGATTTCACAACTTCAGTGTACACTTGCTCCCACATCTAAAGGAGCTTGTGGATGGAAAAGTGTTTATTCTAGTGAGAGTCTATGAAAGCCAAGAGTGCTTTTACTGACCTTTCAGAATTGTGTTTAAGGAGTGAAATCATTTTGCAGAAAAAATTTGCGACAAAGTGGGTTCACTTAAAAAATGTATTTTTGGTATTTGTAACAATCTTTTCTCTCAGGCTAAGAACGTTAGACCTTGCTCTTATAAACTGGCGATAAGCACAGTAATCGGGATGTATAAATGCTAACAACATTATATGTGACTAATAATGAAAACATTGGTTCCTTTTCTATAGTATCACACTTATTAGTGAATCTTAATTTGCGGTAGTGTTGCTCTCAGTACAGATACAGAATTACTTCAGCAGGAGTCACTATTTTGATAATCAGACTTGCAGAATAATCATCTTGTTCCCTCCTCAGCTTTTAAAGATGATGGGACATCTTTAGTGATGAAACATTTTTCATCCATTGCCATAATCAGTCTTTCAGTGGGATGTTGTTGTTGTAGTGGTCTTCAGTCCTGAGACTGGTTTGATGCAGCTCTCCAAACTACTCTATCCTGTGCAGGCCTCTTCATCTCCCAGTACCTAGTGCAGCCTACATCCTTCTGAATCTGCTTAGTGTATTCATCTCTTGCTCTCCCTCTACGATTTTTACCCTCCACGCTGCCCTCCAGTACTAAATTAGTGATCCCTTGATGCCTCAGAACATGTCCTACCAACCGATCCCTTCTTGTAGTCAAGTTGTGCCACAAACTCCTCTTCTCCCCAATTCTATTCAATACCTCCTCATTAGTTATGTGATCTACCCATCTAATCTTCAGCATTCTTCTGTAGCACCACATTTCGAAAGCTTCTATTCTCTTCTTGTCTAAACTATTTATCGTCCATGTTTCACTTCCATACATGGCTACACTCCATACAAATACTTTCAGAAACGACTTCCTGACACTTAAATCTATACTCTACGTTAACAAATTTCTCTTCTTCAGAAACCCTTTCCTTGCCATTGCCAGTCTACATTTTATATCCTCTCTACTTTGACCATTATCAGTTATTTTGCTCCCCAAATAGCAAAACTCCTTTACTACTTTAAGTGTCTCATTTCCTAATCTAATTCCCGCAACATCACTCGACTTAATTCGACTACATTCCATTATCCTCGTTTTGCTTTTGTTGATGTTCATCTTATACCCTCCTTTGTTGATGTTCATCTTATATCCTCCTTTCAAGACACTGTCCATTCCGTTCAACTGCTCTTCCAAGTCCTTTGCTGTCTCTGACGAGAATTACAATGTCATCGGCGAACCTCAAAGCTTTTATTTCTTCTCCATGGATTTTAATACCTACTCCGAATTTTTCTTTTGTTTCCATCACTGCTTGCTCAGTATACAGATTGAATAACATCGGGGATAGGCTACAACCCTGTCTCACTCTGTTCCCAACCAGTGCTTCCCTTTCATGTCCCTCGACTCTTATAACTGCCATCTGCTTTCTGTACAAATTGTAAATAGCCTTTCACTCCCTGCATTTTGCCCCTGCCACCTTCAGAATTTGAAAGAGATTTCCAGTCAACATTGTCAAAAACTTTCTCTAATTCTACAACTGCTAGAAATGTAGGTGTGCCTTTCCTTAATCTTTATTCCAAGGTAAGTCATAGGGTCAGTATTGCCTCACGTGTTCCAACATTTCTATGGAATCCAAACTGATGTTCCCCGAGGTCGGCTCAGTGGGATGGTTGAATTAATTTCAAAGATGCAGAAGAGACTCTCAGATGCTAACTGTAATGTGTCAAGAAAGAATTTGGATGGCGCACAAGTAACTAAAAACTACCCAAAATTTGTAAGAGAAAAATGGATTTGGTTGCTCAGTAGTAAGTTTTAGTGTTACCTTAAGAGAGTGTAATAGATTTATGAATGTCTTTCATAGACTTACATTTCTCATTTTGTTTTTTAGGGGGAATTACAACTATCCTCCAGAGGATTATGAAAGGAACGCATGGAGTAATGATCATTATGATGATGATGACATTGAAGAGATGGGGTATGTGCGTTTTTTGGACTTTTTGCATTATTGTTAGTTATATTTGGATAGCTATTATGATTTTCCTCTTTTTGTGTTGACTGCATCATCATAATAGTTACCACTGATGTTGTTTGGTGACTAATTTAAATGAATATTACTTGTTGCAGACCATTAGAAGAACAGCCATTTGGTTTTAAAATTTTTTCCAGTCCTCTTGAAATTCATCGTTTTTTTGAAAAACAAATGAATGAAATGATGAAAACTTTCCAAATGTTTGACTCAGATCCTATTATTGGTAAGTAAAAAAATATTGGAGAAATTGGTATATATGTACTAACCTTGATGGATAACGATTGTAGCTATTCATTGTTTTTGTAATTTGTTCATTGCTTTCAAATGGCATTCAGTCTGTGAAATAAGATGTATTACTTTAAGAAAGAAACTGCATGTGATGCATGAAATATCTCTTGTGCATCAGTAAAAAACATGTTCCATTATGACAGATTGATGGGTTGAGTACAGCTTACTACTGTTTGATGCAAGAAACTGTTCACATTAACTATATTATTCATCCACACAAATCCAGTAACAGCACTATTTTGTAGCAAAGTGATAGGATGAACCTTTTCTCACCTCACACAGTTAATGAACATTTCTGCATCAGTGAAGATGAACTCCAGGTAATTTTTTGTTACCTATAATTTCCAATAACATTCTGCACTGTGTTTCTAGGTTGTAAGAACCCAGTTATTATTGGGGTATGTTGTGCGTTATGTGCTTGGAATGGTAGCTGTGCTCCCTAAGTACAAAATTTAACAATCACAAGATTGAGGCTGGTTCCTTTATTGATCTTTGTGTTTTTCCCCTCTACATGAAATGCATTTTGTGTAAATGATGATGCCCAACAAAGAATAGTGATGTTTGAACCAACTTTTGGTTGATTGCCTCAGTTTTTATTCATGAGGAGATTGACTATCACAAGAAACATATTTGCTCAAATAATTGTTCTGTATTTTTAGATTATTACATTAAAGTCATATTTTTGAGAAAATTTTGGAAGCACGAATTCGAGCAAAATTAGAAGGGATGAGAGAAGAGCAACATGACTTCAGAACAGGAAAGTCCACGGTGGATCTAATTTTTGCTGTAAGACATCTGCAGGAACAGCACTATGAATATGGAATAGATCTACTAATGACCTTCCTGGTTGCTGAAAAAGCGTGTGATAGTGTACATATAAGCAAAGTGTGAAATTCCCTGGAGAACAGAAGAATAGCAAAACAGATTATTTGGCGGATAAGGGAAATGTACCATGGAAGTGTGAGCTGTGTGAAAGTGGGAGGAGAGACCAGCTTGGACTGAACAGAAGAATGGCTTGAGGCAGGGAAGTGCACTTTCACCATTACTCTTCATTGATGGATGATATAATGAGTGCAGTAGCACAAGTAATTGGTGAAGGAAAGATGAAAGCTTTGATGTTTGCAGCTGATCTGATGGCCCGGGGGAATAAGGGGGAGGAAGTACAAGAGCAGTTGGACTATGGGAACGTACAGTAGAAGAATATGGGATGAAATTCAGTGTGAGAAAGAGCGAGATGATTATCACAACAAGAACAAAGGGAGAGGAACAACTGGAATAACAATTTGTGGGGAACGATTGAGGAGACTGGAGAGTTTCAAGAACCTAGGAAGCTTGATACAGAAAGATGGAAAAAGTGACAAAAATTAATGAGCGGGGGAGAAAAGCTGAAGCATTTCGGAATGTCAGAAGCCTGATAAGGAGCAAGGATATACCCCAAATCAGTAAAAAGGTTATATACCAGTCATACTATGTCCCAATCCTGACGTATGCATCAGAAACCTGGATTATGAAAGGAAGAGAGAAAAGTAAAGTACAAGCTAGTGAGATGAAATTCTTGAGAAACAGTATTGGAGTGACTAAAGATAGACAGGTTAAGAAATGATAGGATCAGAGAGTTAATGGAGGTGGAACCATTACAGGAGGAGATAGAGAAATCAAGGCTGAGATGGTATGGACACATTAAGAGAATGGAGGAGAAGAGGATACCCCGGAGGATACACGAGATGAAACTGGAAGGAAAGAGACCAAGAGGAAGACCTAGAGACAGATGGCTGAAAGGAGTAGAGGAATGCATCTAGAAGAAAGGAGAAGACTGGACCAAGGTGAAGACGGAGAGATGGTGGCAAGACAGAAGATGATGGAGAGGCCAATGTTCCAAACAGACCTGGCCAGAGGTTGGGATCTGTCCAAGATGATGATGATGACATTATAGTCAGTTAATCTAAAGTGTTGACTATGTCACACACATACCATCTGTGTGTGGAATGCTAAGTAGTCACTTTACTCTAGACCCCAACACTCCATGTTCCCCTGATATCGCTACATTAAGGGGACTGGTCCGTGAATACCAGGGGAAACCTTGAAAAAATTATCAGTTTTCTAAACAGTGTAACTCAAAGAATAAGGTTTGTGAGCCCATATAATGATTACCATCTTTGAAGACATATTTTGAGAATATTTTTATGTATGAACCACTGCTTTAGATCTGTCACTTTTTTTAATTGTATCTTTTTGGTGCAGGTGAAATAAACCACACTAATTATTTATATAAATCATAGGCACACATTTCTCATAATGCAAACAAAGAGTAAGGTTTATTTTTTCCTGTAACTTCTTTACATTATTATCTTTAAAACATACTATTGAAAAGATGGTGCTACCTAAAACTGTGGCACAAAAAATTTTAACTATGATTATCAAAAATTTTGGAAATGAATTCAGAGTTTTTCTTCAAAAAAGAATTTTATTTTCAAAGTTAAGTCACAAGAATGGTCTACTTTTTAGTTAAGCAGGTTTTAAGACAGTATACACAATTTCAGCTCTCTGTGTTTAATATGAGGGCTGTTCAGAAAGTAGTTAACATTTTGGCATTAAAAAAAAACTAAGTACGAGAAATACATTTTACTATGTACATCTGAAAGAGTGACTTACAAATACTTCTGCACATAGTCACCAAACACATTGAGGCACTTATCATAGCGGTGAACAAGCTTTGAAAGACCTTCATTGTAAAATTCTGCCACCTGAGACTTCAGCCAGTGAGTCACGTCCGCCTGGAGTTTCGCGTCATCAACGCGCTGTGTTGCAAGCCAGTTGTTCATCTTGGGGAAACAGTTGGATGTGGCTTGGTGCAAGATCGGGGCTGTACGGTGGATGAGGGAAAATTTCCCATTGGAATGAATTAAGGAGTTCTTTAGTGCGGTTTGCCGTGTGAGGTCGGGCATTGTCGTGCAAAACCAAATTCTGTACATCAGCTTTCCTTGGCATTTGTTTTGAACTGCTCTTCTATGGCTGTGCAAAGTTTGACAGTACTGGGCAGAATTTATGGTTCCTCCACACGTTCGAGAAAACCAATAAGAAGCACCTTGCCTATCCCAATACACTGCTGCCATCAACTTCCTTGCTGACAAGGTTTGCAAACATTTTGGTGGTTTTTGGGGGGACCTTGTGTGCCCCCACTCCATGAACTGTAATTTTGTCTCACAATTGATGTGTTTCACCCAAGTCTCGTCACTGGTTACAATTTGATACAGTAATGAATCACTATGTTTGTGGTAGGCCTCCAAAAATGTCAACATTGCCTCCATTTGCTGTTCTTTATGGTGCTCTGTAAGCATTTTGGGCACCAATCGTGCACAAAATTTGTGGTAGCCTAGCTTTTGAGTGACAATTTCAAATAATGAAGTCCGTGAAACTTGTGGAAAAGAAAGCGAAAGCTCCATTATTGTGAAGCGACTGTTTTCACAAATCGTTTAATCAACTTGAGCTACAAGATCATCAGTCACGGTGCTCGGGTGCCCACTCTTCTCTTCATCATGAACGTTGGTTCAGCCATTTTTAAACCGAATGCACCATTTCCGTACAGAACATTCACTCATGACGTTGTTTCCGCACACTTCGCACAGTTCATGATAAATTTCTATAGGTTTTAGGTTTTTTGTCAACAAAAACCGTATCACAGACCGCACCTCACAATTGGCAAGGTTTTCGATTGCAGCGCACGTTTCAAATTCGAATATTGGAAAAAGCAGATGCACACACACATTCCCACTGTCACGGATGGATGCTGACTGAACTGCTGAGCACGCACATTCCAAAATATACATGATCAGGGTGCACCTAGCGGCGTCAGACGAAAACATTCCCTACTTCCTGAATAGCCCTTGCAGTTTTTAGCCAAAGTGTACCGGATCAGAAAATTATGTAACTTTGGGGAAATTCAAGTTAAAGTTAAAATATGCTTTTTCTGTTAAACTTGTATGGCACTAACGCATCCCAGGTCTATATTCATCTTGCTTCCTGTGTTACTGTTTGTCCTGTCTCTCTTTCACACTTATTCTTCTTATTCTTGCTTTTTTGGTGGCTTCCAATGCTTATTTTCCTGCTTTGAATAGTCTTCTTCAGTCAACAGCTATTAGAGCTCTATGCATATTTAGTCCACCAGGCACTCCCATCATTTCCATAACATTAACCCTTGACACTGCACTGTCATTGAAATATAGAACAACATCTAGCACTCCTATTTTCAAAGTATTTAGTCCTACTGGAACAGATTTTGGTATCTGTTCCCACACACAATTGTTGAAACTTTCATTTGGATTTTGAGTCCTACCATGTAAAAATTTCTCTAATAATCTTGTGTCACTTAGATCCCAATATATAGGTTATAACTTCCATTATAGCAAATGGGAAAGAATGTTTATAGTTGTAGGTCTCACCTTGAAAACAGCCCTCTGGTAGCCATTCCATGAATCACTGCCAGGTGGGCAGAGTGCATGACATGGGTTGTCCTCTGTGGAACATTTGTGAAAGAAGGTAGCTCATGCTGCCTTTTTCATTCCCTCAAGCTCATTTTTATTTTGTCTTATGGCTTGTCCATAATAATATTGAAACCTGTATATTTCTTTGTCTGTTAGCTGACCACGGCCACTAATGCACTTATAATTTCTTTCTTTTCAGATTCCTCTTCAAGTTCCTCCATCTTGTACCTAACTTTTTCTGGGCATGTCCAACACATTCCATTTTTTCAATTTTTGTGTCAGCATAAAGTTTGGATTCACAAACCTTTATGTACCCTTTTGAGTCTCCGTCTCCTAGGTAAGATGTATACATCAAACAATATTTCTTCACTGAGCTGTGAAATATCTTCACAACACCTTCAGGTCCCACCCCTCCACTATAGCCACTAAAATTAATCAAACATCAGTGATTTTCATTTCCACTAGTACAGCCAAGACAGTACTTGGTATTACGTTCCACATCAATGACTCCACCATTGTCCAAGGCAGTAGCTGTCACTACACCATTTAGGAAGCTATGGCCTCTTCATTGCCAGCATGCATTCAGGGCTGCAGACATACATGTATTGCTGTCATTCACATTGTCTACATTTTCCTGAACAGCATGTTTCATGCTATCATTTGCTACTTCTTCTAAAGTCTGTAGAATAATTTTATTGGACCTGTCAAACCTTGTAAAGGGGGGGGGGGGGCAGGGGGGAGCTATAAGCATGTTTAATATTTGTGTTATACACTCTCTGTTTAGTTACGCCAAAAGTATAACCACATTTGCTTAAATCCCAGAAATTACAAACAATTCTTGGGGTTAGAATCGTCCCAAGGTATTCCTGCCTGCAGTAAGAGGTGACTAAAAGGAGTCTCACACTTTTTGGCCCTGTGATTTCAGGTCACATTCTATGGTTTGACCTGCCACTTCCAAAATTCTACAGAAGTGCGGGCCATATGGGGAAGGACGCCTTATGTGGTGCACGAGTGCCCTTAAATTCGGTCTCCACCTGTGCCCATGGGGAGAGCCCCTGATTGGAGTGGGTCGCATCAGGGCGAATGACCCGCAATGAGGTGGATTAAATCATCTCTTGCTGGTGACCCTACGGCACCAGCTGTCTCTAAGAAGGGCAAGATAGAATACAATGCCAACAGGTATGACCCTAAATCATTTCCCTCCCTCGCAACACCATGGGAGGAACACAGAGCTACAGAACGGAGAGAACCATATTCGCCTCGGTTTTTAGTCTGTTGCAGAACCGATGGGGACGCTTTTCTCTCAATGAAGCCTCAGTTTTTCGTTGAACACCTTGAGGATAAGTTTGGAGAAGTGGCAGCTCTGTCCAAGATGCAAAATGGCACAGTCGTGATGCATCCCCAGCCCAATCCCGAGCGTTACTCGCCTGTGACAAGCTGGGTGATATTCCTGTTTCCATCACTCCCAATAAAAACCTCAACATGATCCATGGGATTATTTTCCATCGTGACCTCCTCTTGCAGTCTGAAGACAGGTTCTGCACCAATTTAGAATGGCGGGGTGTTCATTTCATCCGGCGCATTTACAGAGGACCCAAAAACAACAGGGTTGCTACCAGTGCTTTCATCTTGGCCTTTTGAGGGTGATTCATTGCCTGAAAAGGTCAAGGTGATGGTTTACCGCTGTAATGTTAAACCATATGCTCCTCCCCTTATGCGGTGCTTTACGTGCTGGAAGATCAGGCACATGTCTTCCCCCTGCACTTAAAGCGTCACATGTCGACACTGCAGACATCCACTGCACCAAGATACTCCATGTGCGCCACCTCCAACTTGCTTCAACTGTGGAGAGCCCTACTCCCCCCTGCTCGCCAGACTGCCCAGTACTCCAAAAGGAACAGAAAATCATGGAGTACAAGACACTGGACTGGTTGATGTACACAGAGGCTAAACATAAATTCAAAAGATTACACCCCATTCGGTTGACGTCGACATGCGCTGCAGATACATCACCATCGCTGCTCCAAGTGCCAGTGGTTCCTCACTCTGTGCCATGAACAGTGGGCTCTCCTCGGTCCCCTCCCCCCTGATGGAGAAGCAACAACCTCCTCCAGCTCCTCTTGAGTGGAAGGGGTTCCTTGGGTCCCTCTCTTCCAAGGTCTCCACTAATGCCATGGTGGACACTCGGCAGTGGCGCAAGGAGCTGCTGGACGAAGAGCTTCACAGTCTTCCTCCGTGTCTGAAGCTGCTTTGGAAAAATTTTACCAGCATGCCCCTAAAGAGAAAAGTAGTAGTCCGCTAAGAAACAGGATCCTCTGGTGACCCCAACATCACCACTCCCTATCAATTCTGCATCTGAGGATGGGATGGAGATATTAGCGTCTCCTGCGGACATGGATCTCACTGATGCCTCATCCACCATAGAAATGGCTACAAATACTCAATCAGCGGCAGCAGGTGACCCTGAGGCATAACCTGCCTCCTTGCACACTTCATGCCTTCCCAGCTTCACGATAACATCATCCTCCAGTGGAATTGTAGGAGTTTTTTCCACCACCTGGCTGAGCAGTGGAAACTGTTAAGCTTTACACCTGCTTTCTGCATTGCCCTTCAGGAAACCTGGTTTCCGGCAATGCGGACCCCTGCCCTCCATGGCTATAAGGGATATTATAGGAACCGTAGCAACTATAATAGTGTGTCAGGTGGAGTTTGCAGCTATGTCCTGAACTCAGTATGCACTGAACCTGTGCCCCTTCACCCCTCTTGAAGCTGTGGCTGTCAGGATTTCGACGATGCAGGTAATAACTGTCTGCAACGTATATCTTCCTCCAGATTGTGCAGTACCCCTGCACGCATTGGCTGCACTGATTGATCAACTCCCTAAACTTTCCTACTTTTGGGAGATTTTAGCACCCATAACCCCATATGGGGTGGCACAGTTCTTACTGATCGAGGCAGAGTTGTCGAAAATTTACTGTCACAACCCAGCCTCTCCTCTTAAATACTGGGGCTGCCACATAATTCACTGTGGCACATGGCACATATTCGGCCATTGATCTTCCGGTTTGCAATCCTGGCCCTCTCCCATCTATCACTGGAGAGCGCATGACGACCTGTGTGATAGTGACCACTTCCCCATCTTCCTGTCACTGCCTCAACGTCAGGTCCACGAACGCCTGCTCAGATGGGCTTTAAACAAGATGGACGGGGAAACTTTCTCCTCTGCTGTCAGTCTTGAATCTCCCCCACACGGTAACATCGATGTGGTGGTTGAGCAGGTAACTACAACGATTGTTACTGCAGCAGAAAACATGATCCCTCGTTCCTTAGGGTGCCCTCGGTGAAAGCAGTCCCGTGGTGGTTGCCGGAAGTCACCAATGCAATTAAGGAACGCTGGCGAGCTCTGCAGTGGCAGAAACGGCACCCTTCCCTGGCGCACCTCATAGCCTTGAAACGGCTCCATGCCGACATTCGCCAGCTTATCAAAAGGTGGAAACGAGTGGTGGGAGAGGTACGTCTTGACCATTGGGTGCCATACATCACCTTCCCAAATCTGGGCAAAGATCAAATGAGTTTTTGGGTATCAGACACCAACAAGTGTTCCTGGTGTTAATGTAAATGGCGTGTTGTCTACAGACGCAAACGTGATTCCCGAGTACTTTGCTGAGCACTATGCTCCCATGTCTGAGAATTACCCCTCAGCCTTTCGCACTCTCAAATGGCAGATGGAAGAGTCCTCTTGTTCACTACACACCACAGTGAAACCTATAACACCCCATTTACAGAGTGGGAGCTCCTCAGCCTCAGTGCCCTTGCACATTGCCCCGACACAGCACCTGGGCCCGATCAGATCCACAGTCAGATGATTAAACATCTCTCGGTTGACTACAAGTGACATCTCGTAATCTTCAACCGGATCTGATGTGATGGTGTCTTTCCATGCACCGGCGGGAGAGCACCATCATACCAGTTCTCAAACCTGGCAAAAACTCGCTTGATTTGGATAGCAATCGGCCTATCAGTCTCACCAATGTTCTTTGTAAGCTGTTGGAAGGTATTGTGTGTCAGTGGTTGGATTGGGTCCTGGAGTCACATGACCTACTGGCTCTGTGCCAGGTCGGCTTCCGCCAGGGTCGCTCTACCACTGATAACCTTGTGTCCCTTGAGTCTGCCATCCGAACAGCCTTATCCAGACGGCAACACCTTGTTGCCATCTTCTTTGATTTACGAAAAGCGTATGACACCACTTGCCAACATCATATCCTTGGCACGTTATACAAGTGGGGTATCAGAGGCCCACTCCTGATTTTTATCCAGAATTTCCTGTCACTTCATACTTGCCGTGTCCAAGTTGGTGCCTCCCATAGTTCCCTCCATATCCAGGAGAATGGGGTCACGCAGGACTCTGTATTGAGTGTATCTCTACTTTTAGTGGTCATTAATGGTCTAGCAGCAGCTGTAGGGCTGTCCATCTCACCCTCTCTGTATGCAGACGACTTCTGCATTTCATACTGCTCCACCAGTACTGCTGCTGTTGAGTGTCACCTACAGGGAGCCATCCACAAGGTGCCGTCATAGGCCCCAGCCCACTGCTTTAAGTTTTCGGCCACCAAGTCATGTGTTATGCACTTCTGTCAGCGCCATACCTTTCATCTGGAACCAGAACTTTACCTTCCTGATGGTCCCTTCACTGTAGTGGAGACATATAGATTTTTGGGACTGGTTTTCGACGCCTGATTGAATTGGCTTCCTCATCTTGGTCAGCTTAAGCGGAAGTGCTGTTAGCACCTAAATGCCCTCCACTGTCTGAGCAACACCAACTGGGGTGCAGATCGCTCTACACTGCTGCCGCTATGCAGAGCCCTTGTTCAATCCCGTCTTAACTATGGGAGTCTGGTTTATGGTTCAGCGGCGCCCTCAGCTTTGCATTTACTCAACCCAGTGCACCACTGTGGCGTTAGACCAGCGACGGGAGCTTTTAGGACGAGTCCGGTGACCAGCGTTCTTGCAGAGGCTGGAGTTCCTGCATTGCAGGTCAGGCATGCACAACTGCTTGCAAGTTACGTTGCACATGTTCGTAGTTCTCCTGCGCATCCAAATTACCGTCTCCTTTTCCCACCCACGGTGGTTCATCTCCTGCATCGGCGGCCCAGGTCAGGGCTTCAAATTGCAGTCTGTGTCCGATCCCTTCTAACCGAACTGGAGTCCTTGGCCTTACCAGCTATACTCTAGGTCCAATCGCATACACCTCCATTGTATATACCCAGGCCGTAGCTTCGCCTGGACATTTCACATGGCCCACAGGACTCAGTTCACCCCGAGGCTCTCCGCTGTCACTTCGTCTCAATTCTTGACATGTACCCTAGGCCATGAAGTGATTCACACCAACGGCTTGATGGCTGATGGTCACGTCGGCTTTGCGTATGTCCATGGAGGACATATTGAACAGCATTCCTTGCCCGATTGCTGCAGTGTTTTCACTGCAAAGCTGGTGGCTATATCTTGTACTCTTGAGCACATCCATTCATGCCCTGGGAGTCATTTCTTCTGTGTACTGACTCTTGAGCAGATTACAAGCTATCGACCAGTGCTACCCTTGTCATCCTTTGGTAGCAACCATCCAGGAGTCCACCTATGCCCTGGAACGATCTGGTCGTTCAGTGGTGTTTGTGTGGACCCCAGGACATGTCAGAATCCCAGGCAACGAACTTGCTAACAGGCAGGCCAAACAGTCTACACAGAAACCACTCATGGAGATCGGCATTCCAGTAACTGACCTGCATTCATTTTTACATCATCAGGTTTTTCGATTTTGGGGGACGGAATGGCATAGTCTCAGTACGCACAACAAACTGCGTGCCGTTAAGGAGACTACGAATGTGTGGCTGTCCTCCATGCGGGCCTCTCACAGGGACTCTGTGGTTCTCTGTCGGTTCTGCATTGGCCATGCTTGGGCGACCCACAGCTACCTCCTGCATCGTCATGACCCGCCTCAGTGTCGATGCGGCGCCTGGTTGACAGTGGCCCATATTCTGGGTGCACTGTCTCACTTTGACTGCCCTGCGAGGAAGACTTCGGTTACCGGACTCGTTGCCACTAATTTTATCTGACAACGCTTTATCGGCTAATTTAGTTCTTGTTTTATTCGTGAAGGTGGTTGTATCATTTGATTTTAGCACATGTCTTTTGTCCCTCTGTGTCCTCCACCCTAGTGCTTGTGGGTTGGACAGTTTAATGGGTTGCAGAGTGGCTGGCTCCCTTTTTATTCTCATGGTCAGCCAGCCATGGTAATCTGTTTTGACATTTTAATCTTTTCTACCTGTTTCTTGCGTTTACATGGTTTTCTTCTCCCTTTTTTCCATTTAAAGTGTTTGTTGCCCTTTCATTGTTCTAGTGCTTTTTCCTTTCTCTCCATTTTGTGTTGTCAGTCTTGCTTGTTTATTCTCACCCTTGTAGCATTGTTTTATTCGGAACAAGGGACCAGTGACCTAACTGTTTGGTCCCTTCCCCCATCTTTTAAACCAACCAACCAACCAATTCTTGAACCACATTTGCTTAAATCAGAAAGATTACAAACATCTCTTAAATTCGATGCACAACCTCTTCTAGCACGTATGTCCTCAACTATCTGCACACCACTGTTGCCACATTCCTTACATTGCAATGCTTTATTTATTAGTTCAGATAGAGTAGAGAGTTCAACAATAACACAAACTGAATCAGTAGTTCGTACCTCTGTATTATCAGCATTACTACTGTGGAGCCATTGTCCAAATATTTCAGTTTTTGCTCTGAAGCACTTGGAGTAGTTGAGGTTGATTCAAGTGTTGTATCACGTTGTATCTGAGTATTAGGAGAGTTAATCCGTTTGGTGAACAGATTTCCGTAAAATTTACGTTGTTTGACACCAAACTTCTTAATTCTTCCTATTGCTTTCAAGTGGACACACACTGTTACTTCACGCTAAACAAAATAATCGCCCAAAACAACAGCAAACAATAATTAAACAGTCTGTATAAACAAAAGATAAGCAACTGTAAAGCTCTCGCAGGTTATTCAACTTAACGGACTAAAAAGTCATAAAAAGAAAACAAATGAGAGCAAAACTTTATTTTTAACAGAGCTGACTGGGTGCCATGGGGATGTCATGGTGCATGCTGCCACTTTTAAATTCCTCTAATTTTGGTACTGCCTGTGGTCCATTTTCCTGGAAGTAAACTCTTACTTATTCAGAAAGCTACAGAGAATTTTCTTAGACAGAAATTCAAAAATCGATTTTTTGGCCGTTATTCATGTGCAAGTTCCCTTAATATGTGACAGCATGTGTTCCTTAAGGCTGATGTAATGAACGGTTCACCAATTTGGCTTGTGTGTTCGATTGGTTATATGCAGGTAATTCGGTGTGATTTGTGACATGTTAAGGTTTACATACACAATATATCCTTTTACAAATTCAATACATAACATAAATCTTTCAGTGTTTCTGTGGTCAAATACACTTTCTAGAAAGTCATTTCAAGTGACGCTGGTGTAGTGACTTGGCTGAGTCATACTTATGTATAAAGCTATGCTTATTACCTACCTATATTACCAAAAGTCTGATCATATGGTGTATCAGACGAAATATGTGGCTGGATTGAATATTTCTTGGTAGGGAGGACACAGCATGTGATCTTGGAAGAGAGTCAGTGTCAGATGTAGAAGTAACTTTGGATGTAGCCCAACGAAGTGCGTTGGGCCCCTTGCTGTTCATGTTCTATATTAATGATCTTGCGGGCAATATTAAAGTAACCCCAGACTTTTCACAGATGTTGCAGTTATCTGCAGCGAAGTACAGTCTGAACGAAGCTGTACAAATATTCAATCAGACTTGAATAAGGTTTCAAAATGGTGCAATGATTGACAGCCTGCTTGAAATGTTCAAAAATGTAAAATTGTGGACTTCACAAAAAAAAAAAAAAAAAAAAAAACCCAACCCATAGAATCCTATGAATATAATGTTAGTGAGTCAGAGTTGAAAAACTCATGTGACCCAGCGTAGAATATTGCTCAAGTGTGTGGTGCCCTTGCCATATAGGACTAGCATGGGATATTGAACATATATACAGAAGGGCAGTGCAAATGGTAACAGGTTTGTTTGACCCTTGGGAGAGTGTCACTGAGATGTTTAAAGAACTGAACTGGCAGGCTCATGAAGTCAGATGTAAACTATCCCAAGAAAGTCTACTAACAAAGTTTCAGGAACTGACTTTAAATGATGGCTCCAAGAATATACTACAGATGAGAGGCCCAACATACATACATTTGCTTATATTACACTTAAAGGCTTTGCAAAAAAATCGGGAAATGAAATGATATCAACATCTTTTACCTTGTTCATGGGGAAGTAAAAGTGAATCATGAAAGGTGCTGGAAGTGACGGCCCTCGACTTGTAAACGCAAAACACAATGCTGCAGATTCTCAACTGTTGCTGCTAGAAGCTCTGGTGTCACTTCATGTATTTTTCTGATGATGATCTCTCATAAATCTTCCAACTTGTGTGGTTTGTTCCTGTACACCTTGCCTTTTAGGCCAGCGTAGAGGAAAAAGTCAACTTGTTGGTAACAGCAGAGGGTAAGTTCTTCGTCGTCCAACTAGTTCACAAATCCCTAAAACATTTTGCTAGAAACTGCACTTCTCACAGTAGACTCTAAGATAATTGGTCTGATGATGTGATGCTTTGGTATTGCACAGAACACACCAATCTTTTGTAAATGCATGGGTTGTTCATCCAATGCATGTGGATTTTCATTACATCACAAATGTATATTTTGAGAGTTTATGTAGCAGAGATGTGGAACCACGCCTTATCACTGAACCGTGTGTACTGCAATATTCGTGGCCTCTGAGCAATAAATTGGTGAAACCAATGGCAAAATGTAATGCATTTATCTTTGTCATTGACATTCAGTTCCTGAACAACTGTAAACTGTTATGGGTACATGCTGGCTTGCTTCAGAGCTCTGTGACATGTGCTCCATGACATTCCTCGTTCCTGAGATAAATCTCAAGCAGACTTTGTAAGAGAGGCCAACAATCATTGTTTCACATCAGTCACTTTTTCTTCCGATAATGGTGGCCATTCCACGTTGTGAAGATGTGAAGATCAACATCGTTCCACTGTTCTCCATCTCGTTCACTAACTTTTGTATGCAGTATTCAGACTGTATATGCTGGTCGCCAAACCGTTGCAACAAACATTTGCTGACATGTCTTAATGGAATCAGTAATCCACTGTTGTTTCACACGAAACATGTACTCTTCGACAGAATAGCAATACGTTGTCACTGAACACTGGTCTCCAGCCACAGCCATGCTGAAACACACTGTTGCATAAAATGACATTGCAGAGTGTAGTGCTGCCACATCAAAGGTTACAAATTACATGGTGCAATTTCAGCGGAATTACTTCACATGTTTGTGGGGCCCCTTTCGAGTGGGGACACCCTGTGCAACCCTCTACATACCGCTCCCATTGTGATCATGAGAATAAGATTAGATTAATTACAGCACACACAGAGCCATTTAAACAACCATTTTTCCTGTGTTTCATTTGTGAATGGAATGGGAATAAGCCCTAATAACTGGTATAGTGGGACATTCCCTCTGCCATGCATTTCACAGTGGTTCACAGAGTATAGATGTATGAGGTTCATTCAAATGAAACAAGGTCAGTGTGTCTACCTTTGCCTTACACGTAAGGTGGCACCATGCAACTGCTGTTATGGTGGCGCCATCTATCAGTAAAGACACTGGCGCATACACACTGTTTAATGTTGCATAGCACCAGTGTGGTTTCACGCCGAAGAGAAGGTGGTCATACAAGTTATTGTCCACTTCTGAACATACAGGCAAATAAGCAGGAACAATGGGAGTGTTTTGATTTCATGCCCAGCATTATCAAACCATTTTACAGAAACTTAGACAAGTCATCAAGTCGAAACGCCAAGGCATGTTGTCCAATGACGTTATCCTTCTGCATGATAATGCCCGCCCCCACACGGCCTATGCGGTGAAGACGACATTGCAGCTGTTTTGGTGGGAAATGCTGGAACATCCACCATACAGTCCTGACCTTTCACCGTGTGACTTTCATGTGTTTGGACCTCTAAAACAAGATATTCGCGGACATCGATTCACAACGGACAACAAAATGTGTGACTGAATCCAGGCCTGGATCCAACAGCAGCCTACTAGTGTCTCCAAGGATGGAATCGACTGGTTAGTGTCTCAATGGGAAAAATGTGCCAACAGTTTTGGTGACTATTTTTGAGTATGTGTACTGGTTATAACTACATTTTTGAGTTAATAAAATCATTACTGTTACTTTACACTAGTGATCGGGTTTTTTTTTAGTGCCCTTTATAGATCACATACTCTGCTGCCCATGTAGCATTTCTGTGTATCCAGCCTACCTAGTATCTGTCAAGTAAGGTGCTACAAATCTTCATTTAGGAATGCAGCTCACAAAATGTATAGCAAAGATTCCAATAGAGCATTAGGGCCTCTGCTCGAGATTCTTTGCTTTTCTCCATATTGCAGAAACCCAAGTAGATACGGCGAAAGTGTTGAAAATGAAGAGCTGTACATTCAGTCACTGAGACAGGCTGGTAGTCATAACCACATTTGCCAAGTACTAACATAAACTGGCAATTGTCCCAGAACCTAAGTAAAAGATACTGTTGGTGGCATCATGTCACAGTTAGTGGCTTAAATTACAACCTGCACCTTGAGTAGTGTTTAGCACCCTCTGCTGTATATCTTGTTTTGGCGGGTACACAATATATACACTGATTTTCTTTCCAACCTCATGAAAAATATGTCTAAAGTTTCCCATTTGTCACCTAAGGAGTTTGTTACTCAAAGAACTCTATATATTGTTTGAATCCTGTTGTAGGATAGGTTATGGCCAGAAAATAAAGTTGTGATTGGCTCAGTTTGTAGTACCCGTCAACACTTACTCGTTTTTGAAGTGTAAAGGATAGGCCAGGTGAGTAGCCGCTATACTGGCGTTATGATACACTGCTTTGCAAAACTTAAGGTTGAGATAGTTACATAATGTAACAAATTAATAACTCGGTGCAAATGAAAGAAAGTGCAGGAGCATGTTGCCAAAGGTGATCCAGTTGTCCACAGGAAGCTGGACGTTGCACGGTGTGAGGTCAGCATGACTATAGTGCCAAATGGGGCAGGTCCTGCCACACAAGGCTGTTGAAGGAACAGTAAATGACAGTGTCTTTCAATCAGCCAGCTGTTATGGTGCACTGGCACTTTGGTGGTGATCGTCATTACAGTATTTCCTAAAGACAATGTTTAAATGACTTCACAAGTGGAAGAATCATCGGGAAACTGGGAGGAGGGTGAAGTTTGTTGAGTGTAGCCCAGGAATATGGTATTGCTCCAAGCATTCTTTCATGTCCATGATCATTGTTCCAAACCTCAAGAACTGCTGACTAAAGGAGAGGCAGTAGTCAACTACAGCACCAGATGGCTACTATATTATGCAACAGGCAAGAAGGGGCCAACATCAAACAGTGGGTGCAATTGCAAACCGCATTTAACAGGACTGCAAAGCATGCAGTCTCTCACTCCACAGTGGCTGCAGGAGGGTGGTGTGTATTCCGGATGACCAGTATGCTATGTTCCGTAGCACCTGGACTTCAGCTGTGTCATTTGTGCTGGTGCCAAGAGCAAAGGTACTGGACCAACAAGGAGTAGGGTCATAGCTCTTCTCGGATGAAAGCAGATTCAGTCTGAGTAGTGGTTCTAGATGTAACCTCTTATGGTGAAAGTGGGAACACACAGTGGACCCAGGAACATTGTCAAATATTGTCACATAGAAGAAGGTGTAAGTAGATGGATGACGAACACTAACTTCACTTAACGAAGGTTTATTCAGTACTTACACATACAAGAGTGCGGAGCGAACTGCCTCCGGCCAGAACACATATGATATATATTATATACAGCTACAGAACATTCCAGTAAAATTATTCTTGCCATTTGTGGATACTTATAGAATGTACTCGAACCGAATATTGAAATTAAATCTTACAGTTCAGGTGAGTTTTGAACTCACGACTCTACATGCAACAGTCTAGTATCGTAACCACTACACTACAGCAACTGTGCTACTCAGCTTCTTTTGTGACAATATGATTGCTTTGTTAGTCCAGGTGTAGTGCTTTGGCACGGCATAGTGTTGCGTGGACATACTGACCTCCAAATCTTTTAACATGGTACATTTGCTGATCCATGTTATTGTCATACCATACTCCTTTACCTTTTGCTCCCACACCACCTACCTTGGGAGCACTGCCCCCCCCCCCCCCCCTCCCCCAAACCATTGGGGAAATCAGTCCCCACTTCTCACTCAGAGAAACATAAGTTTTCTTCAGCTCCTCTCACTAGGAAGAGGTCCCTTGGGTCACTCCCTTCCTTCCCAGGTTCCTACTGGTGGCAAAGTGGACACCCGCCAGTGGCTGAAGCAGCCACAGGTAGCAGGTCGTAGGGCTTCATGGTCCTCCTCAGTCACTGAGACTGACTCAGTGAAGCCCTCCCAGCCAGAAAAACCAAAGGAGCAGTGAGAGAAAAAGAAGACGTCCTCCAAGAACCCAGACATTGCAGTGGCACCCATACCACCACTACCTGCAGGCTCTGCATCTGAGGATGAGGTGGAGATTCTGGCACCCCCTGCAGATCTAGATCTCGCTGGACCCTCACACTCAATGGATGTTGATTGAACAGGTACTCAGTCGAGCACATCAAGCCTTCTCAGCCTCATGATAACATCATCCTCCAGTGGAATTGATGCGGTTTTTTCTACCACCTAGCTGAGCTACGGCGACTGTTAAGCTTTATACCTGTTTCCTGCATTGCCCTCCAGGAAACTTGGTTCCCGGCAATGCTGACCCCTGCCCTCCACGGCTATAGGGGATATTACAAGAACCATAGCGAATATAATAGTGTGTCAGGTGGAGTTTGCATCTATGTCCTGAACTCTGTATGTAGTGAACCTGTGCCCTTTCAAACTCCTCTTGAAGCTGTGGCTGTCAGGATTCGGAAGATGCAGGAAATAACTGTCTGCAACGTATATCTCCCTCCAGATGGTGCAGTACCCCTGAACGTATTGGCTGCACTGATTCATCAACTTTGTAAACCTTTCCTACTTTCGAGAGATTTTAATGCCCATAATCCCTTGTGGGGTGGCACTGTGCTTCCTGGCCGAGGTAGAGATGTCGAAAATTTACTGTCACAGATCGACCTCTGCCTCTCAAATTCTGGGCCCCCGACACATTTCATTGTGGCTCATGGTAGTTACTCAGCCATTGATTTATCACTTTGCAGCCCAGGACTTCTCCCATCTGTCCACTGGAGAGCCAATGATGACTTGTGTGGTAGTGACCACTTCCCCATCTTCTTGTCTCTCCCCCAGCATCATGCCCACGGACAGCTAACCAGATGTACTTTAAACGAGGCATACTGGGAAACTTTCACCTCTGCTGTCACCATTTAATCTCCTCCACATGGTATCATCGATGTGATGGTTGAGCAGGTCACTAGAATGATAGTTTCTGTGGCGAAAATGCAATCCCTTGTTCCTTAGGGTGCCACTGGTGAAAGACAGTACCTTGGTGGTCACCGGAAATTGCTGAGGCCATTAAAGAGCATAGGTGGGCTCTACGGCGACATAAGCTGCACCCTTCCCTGGAGCACCTATTAGATTTTAAATAGCTTTGTGTCCGCATTCACCAGCTTGTTAAAAGACGGAAACAGGAGCGTTGGGAGAGCTACGTCTCGACCATTCGATGCCATACATCACCTTCCCAAGTCTGAATGAAGATCAGACATGTTTTTGGGTACCAGAACCCAACAGGTGTCCCAGGTGTTAACATAGATAGCGTTTTATCTACCGACACAAACACAATTACTGAGCACTATGCTTGAGCCTCTGTGTCAGCGAATTACCCCCCAGCCTTTCGCCCCCTCAAACAGCAGATGGAAGGGAATGTCCTCTCGTTCTCTGCATGCCACATTGAACCTTTACAGAGTGGGAACTACTCAGCACCCTTGCACGTTGCCACGACACAGGTTCTGTACCAGATCAGATCCACAGTCATATGATTAAACATCTCTCGTCCAACTACAAGTGACATCTCCTCGTCATCTTTAACAGGATCTGGTGCAACAGCATCTTTCCATCGCAATGGTGGGAGAGCACCATCATCCTAGTGCTCAAACCCGGTAAAATCCCACTTGATGTGGATAGCTATCAGCCCATCAGCCACACCAACGTTCTTTGTAAGCTGCTAGAATGTATGGTGAGCCAGCAGTTGTGTTGGGTCCTGGAGTCACATGGTCTACTGGCTTCATGCCAGGGAAGTTTCCGCCTGGGTCGCTCTACCACTGATAATCTTGTGTCCATCAAGTCTGCCATTCGAACAGCCTTTTCCGTATGCCAACACTTGATTACTGTCTTTCTTGATCACCGAAAAGCTTAAGACACGACCTGGTGACATCATATCCTTGCCACATTATATGAGTGGGTTCTCCGGGGCCTGCTCCTGATTTTTATCCAAAATTTCCAGTCACTCCATACTTTTCGTGTCCAAGTTGGTGCCTCCCATAGTCCCCCCATATCCAGGAGAATGAGATCCCGCAGGATTCTGTATTGAGTGTCTCTCTGTCTTTAGTGGCCATTACTGGTCTAGTAGCAGCTGTAGGGCCGTCGGTCTCACCTTCTCTGTATGCTGATGACTCCTGCATTTCGTACTGCTGTTCCAGTTTCTGAGCGGTGCCTACAGGGAGCCGCACACAAGGCGCAGTCATGGGCTTTAGCTCACGGCATCCAGTTTTCATCTCCAAAGTTGTGTGTCGTGCACTTCTGTCTGCGTTGTACCGTTCAACTGGAACCCGAATTTTACCTTAATGACGATCCACTCCCTGTAGTGGAGACATATTGATTCTGAGGACTGGTTTTCAATGCCCACCTCACTTGGCTTCCTCACCTTGGTCAGCTTAAGCGGAAGTGCTGTTAGCACCTCAATTCCCTCCGCTGTCTGAGCAACACCAACTGGGGTGCAGATCACTCTACACTGCTGCCGCTATGCAGAGCCCTTGTTCAATGCTGCCTTGACTACGGTTCTGCGGCGCCTGCAGCGTTGCGTTTACTCGACCCAGTGCACCACTGAGGCATTCAACTAGCGACAGGAGCTTTTAGGATGAGTCCGGTGATTAGCATCCTGGTGGAGGCCTGAGTCCCTCCATTGAAGGTTAGGCGTGCACAACTGCTCGCTCCTGCATCGGCGGCCCAGGTCAGGGCTCACGATTGCAGTTCAAGTCCAATTGCTTCTGTCTGAACTGCAGTCCTTCCCTGTACCACCTCTACTTGAGGTCCATTCACATACACCTACATGGTGTAAATCTTGGCCGAAGCTTCGCCTGGACCTTTCACATGGCCCTAAGGACTCAGTTACTTCTGCAGCTCTCCGCTGCCACTTCCTCTCGATTCTTGATGTGTTCCGGGGCTCTGAAGTGGTTTACACCGACGGCTCGATGGCTGATGGTCACATTGGCTTCGTTTACATTCACAGAGGCCATATTGAACAGCATCCTTGCCCATTGGCTGTAGTGTTTTCACTGCAGAGCTGGTGGCTATTTCTCGTGCTCTTGAGCACATCCATTCATGCCCTGGGAAGTCATTTCTTCTGTGTACTTACTCCTTGAGCAGCCTACATGCTATCGACCAGTGCTCCCCTCATCATCCTTTGGTAGCGACCATACAGGAGTCCATCTATGCCCTAGAACAATCCAGTTGTTCAGTGGTGTTTGTCTGTACCCCAGGTCACGTCGGACTCAAAGGCAACAAACTTGCCGACAGGCTGGCCAAACAAGCTACACGGAAACTGCTTCTGAGATGGGCATCTCTGAAACTGACCTACGTTCAGTATCATGCTGCAAGGTTTTTCGGCTTTGGGAGATGGAATGGCATAACAGTCGGCACAACAAACTGCGTGTCATTATGGAGACTACGGATGCATGGAAGTCTTCCATGCGGGCCTCTCGCATGGACTCTGTGGTTCTCTGCCAGCTCTGCATTGGCCATGCTTGGGTCGCCCATGGCTGTCTTCTGTCGGTGCGGCGCCTGATTGACAATGGCCCATATTCTAGTGCACTGCCCTACTTCGACTGCTCTGCAATGAAATCTTTGGTTACCGGACTTGTTGCCACTAATTTTATCTGGCAACGCCTCACCGGCTGATTTAGTTTTACGTTTTATACATGAGGGTGGGTTTTATCATTTGATCTAAGTTTTACCACATGTCCTTTGTCCCTCTGTCCCCTCCACCCTAGTGCTTTTAGGGTGGAGGTTTTAATGTGTTGCAGAGTGGCTGGCTTCTCCTTTTTATTCTCATAGTCAGCCAGGCATGGTAATCTGCTTTCTTGTTTTAATCTCTTCTACCGGTTTCTTGCGTGTCTCTGTGGTTTTCTTGTCATCTTTTGTTCCTTGTGATGTTTGTTACCTTTTTGTTGTTCTTGTCGCTTTTCCTTCCTTTTGGTATTGTGCTCTATGTCTCGTTTGTTTTATTCTTTCCCTCGTATGGTTGTTTTAACAGGAACAAGGCACCAATGACCAAGCAGTTTGGTTCCTTCCTCCCCCCCCCCCCCCCCCCCTTTTAAACCAACCAACCATACTCCCTTCCCACATTTGTCCTTCCAGGGGTGCATTTGGCACTGACTTCTTTTTTATGTATGACTATGTATCACTGTATTGAACAATGCAGGTGGAGCAGCTCTTGGAACACAAGGATGCGAAAGGACTGGTCTGCCCACTCCCTCGACTATAAACTCATCGAGCATGTGAGATGCGTTGGGGAGGCATATTGCAGCATGTCAACATGTACCAATGACCATCCAGTAGTTTTCAACCTAGCTGGTGGAAGAATGGTATGCACTACCACAAGAACGCCTTACCAACCTTGTGGCTTGCATGACAGCATACTGCCTAGTGTGCATTGACTCCCGTGGTGATCACATATCCTTTTAATAACAATGTACTACCTTTTGTAATGTCCAGGGGACCATCATAAATATCAACAATTCTTCAGTGTAATTACTGTGTTTGAGTAAAAGTGGCATTTATCTTCATCTTGTTGCATATTTCTTTCAGTTACCTTTGGTACTATACTGTAGCAATTTTTTCTATTTGTGGTCAGAGTTTCATCAAGCTATAAGATTTGATAGTGACATGTCTTGTGAATTACTTCTGTCCCTAAATTTAGCATACCAGCTTATTACAACATGCTATTTATTCACATTGTGGCAAATGAAAACAAAGCAGACTTGATGCAGTGCTTGCATTGTAGCTCATACGTAAAATCTTATATACTTGCAGTAGACCAAACAACAAGCCATTTACCCCATTACCACTGCATACCACTATGCCCCACAGGCACAATTTGAAAAACAGTGGATTGACCATAATCACTTAGGCTTTCAGCTATTAGTTGACTACAGCTACTAACTTGTGACCACAGTGAATAAAAATAATAAAAATGAAGTAAATGGATGAGAGCAAGTAGCTTTCAGGAATGTTATGTGGAATAATAGTCTCATTATTAAAATGTATGCCATAAGCTTAAAAAAAGAGAAATAAAATAAGCCTTAGTGTCCATTCAGATTTATGGTGTGGAGATTTTAAGTCAATGAACTGGAAGAAAGGTCAGTAACTTAGTTCATCAAATCAGCAGGAATTTAGTTTATTAAATTAAGAGAGGTCATTATGTGGAAAGATCAGCTTAAGGTCAGTGACTATCACAGTGACTGTCAGTGCTGCAATATTCGTTCTGGCAAATATTACTTTGTCTTAGTAAAAAATATTCAGCATAGTTCATGAAAACAAAGTTAGTCAAAACCTTTCTTTTGCATGGTGAGGAAGTAATAGAACTGTGTGTCAGTATTCTTAACTATAGTGTGCAAGTTAGACAGGAAGATGTTGCTCTTCTTTTCTCTCTCCTGTCAGTAATAAGTGCCAAAGCATAGGTAATAATAGTGAACAAGATCATGTCTGCTGTGATAAGCTACCTTCACAGAGACTTGCCCTCTGGAGATTTTGATATTTACAAACACAAAGTACTTACAGTGAGGTCATAGAGGTCACGGAATACCTCCTAACAACATGTTGGACCTCCTTTTGCCCAAAATAGTGCAGCAGCTCGACGTGGCATGGACTCAGCAAGTCATTGGAACCTCCCGTCAGAAATATTGAGCCCTGCTGCCTCTATATGCGTCCATAATTGCGAAAGTGTTACCTGTGCAGGATTTTGTCCCAAATTGACATCTTGATTATGTCTCTTAAATTATTTTGTGGCATTAATGTTGAGCAATCTGGGGACAATATCATTCGCTTGAAATGTCCAGAATATTGTTCAAACAATTCGTGAACAATTGTGGCCTGGTGACATGGCACATTATTATCCATAAAAATTTGATTGTTGTTTGGGAACATGAACTCCAAAAATGGCTGCAAGTGATCTGAAAGCAGCCAAACGTAACCATTTCCAGTCAATTATTGGTTCATTTACACCAGAGGACCCAGTCCATTCCAAGTAAACGCAGCCCACACCATTATAGAGCCACCACCAGCTGGCACAGTGCATTGTTGACATCTTGGGTCCATGGCTTACTGGGGTATTCGCCACACTCAAACACTACCATCAGCTTGTACTAACTGAAATCAGGACTCATCTGACCCAAGCCACAATTTTCCAGTCATCTAGGGTCCAACCGTTATGGTCACGAGTCCATGAGAGGTGCTGCAGGTGGTGTCGTGCTGTTAGCAAAGGCACTCACGTTCGTCATCTGCTGCCATAGCCCATTAATGGAAAATTTCACCACACTGTTCTAATGAATACGTTTGTTGTACAATTTCTGCCGTTGTTTCAATCAGTGCTGCTTATCTTTTAACACTGACAACTCTATGCAAATGCCACTGCTCTCGGTCATTAAGTGAAGGCCGTTGGCCACTGTGTCGTCTGTGGTGAGAGGTAATGTCTGAAATTTGGTGTTCTTGGCACACTCTTGACACTATGAATCTCGGATTCTTGAATCCCCAAATTATTTCCGAAATGAAATATTCCAAGTGTCCAGCTCCAAGTATCATTCCACATTCAGAATCCGTTAAATCCCATTGTGCAACCATAATAACATCAGAAACCTTTTCACATGGATAATCTGAGTAGAAATGATGGCTCCATCAGTGCACTGCCCTTTTATACCTTGTGTATGCAATACCACCACCATCTGTTTTTGTGCATATTGCTATTACATGACTTTTTTGTCACCTAGCTATATATCATTTTTGGTTCCCTGGAAATGATTTTGCCCCATGACTGTGATGTAATCCAGGACAGAAAGAAGGTCAGCGTTGGTCATAAAGTCATATGCCTTTTTTATTGCAGTGCAGATCTAGTTTTCAACTGGCAGTGCACCTATCATTAGTTTGTCAAAAGCAGTCATGTAGACTGAACGTAATTATAACTAGTTGGATTAATGCTTGGACATGCCTCAGTTATATTGGAATGTGGGTTGCTATAATTACTTTGAGTCTTATAAGGCACTGATGATAGCTGCACTGTACTTAATGTTACAGCCTTCATAGGTGATTCATTGTACTTAAGATGAATCATTTACAATGATCTAGTGCCCACTATTATGTTCTTTGTACTTACTACAAAGCTAAAATATTTGCTAGTGTATTTAAAATATAATTTTTATGTTGAAATTGAATGGTTGAGTTGTAGTTTTTCTCGTACTGCTTGGTGCAAGTTATTAACAAATCAGTGTGTTGCAGTTATTGCATATCTACTTTTTTGTTTGTATCACTTGTAGTACTCCTTAATTCATATTTGTTTTGTTAATGTTACGTATTTTGTCTTCTTTGTGTTCTTGAGCCACGGAACAATAAAAAATTTTCAAAGCATCTAGGGAACTTTGTTGTTATGTATTCTGTATAGGACACTGTTTCTTTCTTTCCAGGTATTGGAGATTTCCATTCTATTGAGCCACCTAATGATGATGATGACGACAATGGAGGCCGAAGAACTGGTAGGAGTTTAAGAGATGAATTATTTAAACCTGGATATCAGTATAAGCATCCAGGTGTTAAAGGGTACTTGGAAGACAAGAAAGAAGATAATGATTTAGATGAGAGGTATACATACTACTTTTATAGTTATAATAGAATTGTTTCATGTTTTAGAAGAGTGCTGGAGTTATCAATAGTGCAGTAAGTTACTTGAACTCTTGTGACAGAATTTATTGTAACATAGTTGGCACAACTACAGTTATATAGTTGTAAGCGAAGTGCAACATGTGACAGGATGAAACACTCACTTTGTACAGAGAGCAGAAATTGGTTTGTTATAGTTAATAGTGTGGTTTGCTAAGAACTCTTAGTTTTGAAAGAGAAGATACATTTGTCCATGTGAGTATATAATTAATTTGCCATTGCTTTTGGATTCAGTTTGATTTTTGCAACTTTTATTCATTTTTGGTTATTCGATGTGTCCAGTTACTTTGCTCATTCAGCTCTCCCTAGTTACTGAAGGAGCACTGAGACTGAAAAGCTATACTCTGTTCAAAAATTATATAAGGGTTGACTCTCCAGCAGGAGCACACAGAAGCTTGGAGCAGAGTTAGCACATTCCACATGGAAAGTACTTGTAATCTTCATTTTATTAAACATATCTAAACTCGTCACCCCTGGGGGCTCATAATTATTTGGTGAGTATGTGCAGGGCGAATGTGGGGCCCCATGCCATTGCACTACTTCTCCCTTTCCAGTGCTGCAGTTTTACACTCTGACTATATCTTTCACCGACTTATTCTCTAGGACAGATTTGCTGCTGCACAGCTTTGTTGTGGGCAACCACAGCTTTAAGAATGCATTCTCATTCAACGGAACTGCAGCAGCTGTTGAATAATCCTTTATTAGCACAACTAGTTTTGCAACCTAAAATTGCATCATTAGGTACATCTGAAGAGAAAAAGCAGAGATTGGAGGAAAAATTAAAATGTTTGACAAGAGGTCCAGTGAAATCAATACGTAACTGCAATAATGTTTAGATACTAAATGTATGAAATGGAAAATAACCAGCAAGAGCATCAGGTACACAATAAGCAAAATACTCACATTCAAGTTATTGATGTCACTGGACCCTTGTCAAAGTTTTAATTTTTCCTCCACTCTGCAGCCCCCCCCCCCCTCCCCCCCCCGCCGCCCACCTCGATGTATCTGATGGATGCAACATCAGGTTGTATTGCTAAAGAATTATTCAAGCAGCTGCTGCAGTTTTGTTAAACAAGGATCATGGCTGACAGCCGAGCTCAATCTGTTATGGCTTGTCCCACTTTGGTCCCTTATCTTACATCACATATTTTAGATATTCAGTCCCAACATTTGGGTTTGACTTCCACATTTTCAAAAATTTTACAAATTATGTGGGACACGAGGGGAAGGTTGCCCATTACCCAGCATGGTAACCAGTTCATGTGAGTGGTCGTTAAGTACCTATTCAGTTCTAGCTTTCTGACCATGCAGGGATCATATTTTTGATGCCTGAGCTTTCATCTCCCCGTGAATTCCAAGGAGTAAGTGCCTGTCCTCGGAATGATCATCACATCAGGAGATCTTTGCTCTGACTGGGTGATACCTGTGGAGAGAGCCACGTTAGGAGTAGGCAGCATCATATCAAATATTTGACACCATGAAATGGCCAAAGTTACCAGCCTGTGGTTGCAAGGCTCTGACAGTCTCCTGAGACAGACTACAATTCAGCGCAGATCCTAATTACTGTAGGAACTTTCTCTCTTTGGTTATGCCATGGGAAGGGACAAAACTGAATGACTTGCAGACAGTTATTTGCCTCAATTCCTGGTATGCACGTGAATAGAGGGACGATTTTTTGTGGAGAACATTGAAACTGTATTTGGTGAACCCTCTTCTCATAGCAAATGACAAAGTGGTTTCATCTTAATTAAGATGACAAATTCCTTCTCATCCCTGGTGTCACTCTCAAGTAACCAACTTGATAAAGTACCTGTTGTCATCACAGCCCATAAGAACCTAAACATGGTTGTCAGGTAACAAGATACTGGTGCATTCATCCTAGTGTTTGATGGGGATTCGCTTCCAGGAAAGATGAAAATTATGGTTTATTACTGCTGTGTGAATCTGTCTTTCCCACACCTTATGCTGTGTTTTAAACATCAACACTTTGACCGTATGTCTTCCACTGTGGGGAAATACGACTTTGTCTGGAACGGGTCATCTGACTGTCCAGCTTCTTTCCAGTCTTTATCAGTTTCCTCAGTGATGGTACTCCTACCACTATTCCACATTTTCTGTTATTGATCTTACGCTTTCTTCTTCCAATCTTGTAACTTTGCTACACTGGTTGCTACATGACAATCTTAGTGATGGTAACTGCTGTCCCCTGCCCTACAGATAATTTAACACACTGAATTCTTCCAAGAGCCAACTGACAGTTGTATACTTCTGCTATCACATTCACACCTCTGTCAGGATGCATCTGCCAGGTTGTGGAAGCCATCTGTGGTGCCATCATCCATGCAGCTGGAACTGCTGCTGCCCTTTCTGCATGCTCCTTTCACTGCCAGCCAATGCCTTGGTGGATCAATGATATTGCAACATATGTATGGTATCATAGATGAGCCCTGCAACATTTCAAGAGACAGCTTTCATGGAATCCTCCTTACTTTTAAACAACTTTTCACTAAGGCTTGTTATCTAACCAAGTGCAATAAGAAGAAATGCTGGGAGTGCTACATCTCCTCCTCTGGAACATAGGAATCTTATGGGACCAAGATCCTTAGTTGTTCGGGCTGCCAGAGATTAACAATTTTTCCAGATCTTTTCCTTTTTGGGGGGTATTTCTACCTTTTGTGGCGGCGTTCGTAGCGACAAACAATTCGCTGTAGAAACGGCTTACGAAGTCACCGCCACACTTTTAATAGCGGGCCGACCGGTCCGCTGGAACAGTGAACAGAAAGATGAAAACCCAAACACTCTGATTAAATAAAAGTCGGTACTTATCTTTATTAACGAAGATACAGAAACACAGTAGTGAACTCCGTGTCTACAGAAATCTGTCTAGTTCGAGTCGGAGCGGCTAGGTCAACGTCGGCTGACGACAGACAACAACTCTGCTGCGATGAACACACAACTGACTAGCAAGTACACAATTCGGTGGCGAGTATACAACTGAGCGGCGAATACAGAACTGTCCTAGCGCTCGCGACTCCAGCGCTTAAGAAACCAGAAGCCAGCGGTGGCGCGCGCAGACTTGCGGCGATTTCCTGTCTCGCTGGCGCTGCTTATGCGGACGGCGTCCGGACTTTGATGCTGCCAGCCTTTTGGCAGCGGGCTCGGGTGGCATTACTGGCTAGGATATAACACTACCTGTGTGTTGTTTCATGCTGAACAGCTCACGTTCCACTGTGGGATAGCGTCAGCAACCTCCTCTTTCTTGGTTGTCTTTCAGATACGTAACTGACAAGTTCAAGACATCTCCTTTGCCGGATTGTAAGATGAACCTTTCACTGACTGGGCATTATCAGGCTTTGACTCCTCACCGTATTCATCCCCAGCACTGATTAGATACCTAATCAGGTAATCTACATATACACCTACATAGGTGCTCTGCAAATCACACTTAAATGCCTGCAGAGGCTATTATTCCACTCAAAAATGGTGCGGAAAAAATGAACATCTACGTCTTTCCATGCAAGCTCAGATTTCCCTAATGTTATTATAATGTTCATTTCTCCCTATGTTCCTTGGCGTCCACAAAATATTTTTGCATTCAGAGGAGAAAATTGGTGATTAAAATTTCATGAGAACATCCTGCCACAACGATTAACACCTTTGTTTTGATGATGTCCACCCCAAATCCTGTATCATGTGTGTACAGTCTCTCTCCTATCTCTTGATAATACAAAACATGCTGCCCTTCTTTGAACTTTCTCGAAGTATTCCGCGAACCCTCTCAGGTAAGGA
Source organism: Schistocerca serialis cubense (assembly GCF_023864345.2). Lineage (NCBI taxonomy): Eukaryota > Metazoa > Arthropoda > Insecta > Orthoptera > Acrididae > Schistocerca > Schistocerca serialis. The sequence goes on along the minus strand of NC_064639.1, from coordinate 452,648,108 downwards.
TCCCACTCTGCGCAGCAGTACTCCGAAAGAGGATGGATAAGAACAGTGTAGACGGTCTAATAGATCTGTTGCATTTTCTAAGTGTGCTGCCATTAAACCACAGATTTTGGTTTGTCGTCTCCACAATATTTTCTGTGTGTTCTTTCCTATTTAAGTTGTTCGTAATTGTAATTCCTAGGTATTTAGTTGACTTTACGGCCTTTTGATTTGACTGATTTATGGTGTAACTGAAGTTGAACAGATTCCTTTTAGTACTCATGTGGTTGACCTCACCCTTTTCGTTATTTAAGGTCAATTGCCAATTTTCACACCACATCTTTTCTAAATTGTTATGCAATTTGTTTTGATCTTCTGATGACTTTACCAGACAATAAACAGCAGCAGCGTCTGCAAACAACCTTACACACCTGCTCAGATTGTCTCCTAATTCGTTTTTATAGATAAGGAACAGTAGAGGGCTTGGGGAATGCCAGAAATCACTTCTGTTTCACTCCATAACTGTGACCTCTCTGACAGGAAATCACGAATCCAATCGTATAACTCAGACAATATTTCATAAGCACGCTGTTTGATTACAAGCCGGTTATGTGGTACAGTGTAGAAAGCCTTCTGGAAACCTAAAGATACAAAAGCAATTTGGAATCCCTTGTCAGTAGCACTCCACAGTTTCTATGATTAAAGAGCTAGTTGTTTTCACAACAATGGTGCTTGCTAAATCTGTGTTAAGTGTGTGTCAATACAAGGTAATTCATAATGTTCTAACACAGTGTATGTCCCAAAATACTGCTGCATATGGATGTTAATGATATGGGTCTGTAATTTAAAGGATTAATCTGAATGTCTTTTTGAATGTTGGTACGACCTGTGCAACTTCCCAGTCTTTGGCTTCGGATCTTTTCTCAAGTGAGTGATTGTATATGTTTGTTAAGTATTAGACTATTGCATCAGCATACTTTGAAAGGAACCTAATTGGTATACAGTCTGGACTGGCAGACTTGCTTTTATTAAGTGATTTAAGTTGCCTCACTACACTGAGGTTATCTACTTCTAAATTTCATTGGCAGCTGTTTGTGATTTGAATTCTGGAGTGTTTACTTCATCTTCATTGGTGAAGAAATTTCAGAAGGTTGTGTTTTGGAACTCTGCTTTAGCAGCACTGTCATCAATAGTATTTTTATTTCGTTGATGTTGTGTACAGAAGGCATTGATTGTGTCTTGCTGTTAGTATACTTTACTTACAACCAGAATCTCTTTGGATTTTCTGACAGGTTTTGAGACAAAGTTTGTGGAAACTATTATAAGCATTTGAACCCTGTACTGAATTTTGAGCTTCTGTAAAGAATGGACCAATCTTGGGGATTTTACTTTCGTTTAAATTTGGCATGCTTTTTTTTGTTGTTTTTGAAACAGTGTTCTGACCTGTTTTGTGTACCGAGGGGGATAAGCTCTGTCGTTTGTTAATTTATTTGGTATAAATCTCAGTTGCTGTCAGTACTATTTCTTTGAATTCAAGTCGCATCTGAATGTCACTGAAAGACGTCATCTTCTGTGTGTATTGGTTAGAAGGTGTTTTTCCTTTGCAGTGGTGAATAGTATCATCGTCGCAATCCATAGAACAGGCGAAACCCAACTTCTGTCAACAGCTACTGTCTGATTAGCCTCTCCAAAGCACTCTGAAAACGTCTTGAAAGGATGGTAACTCGACAATTATGTTCTGTTATCGAATCACGTGGCCTTCTGTCCCCCAACCAGTATGGCTTTCGAGAGGGACGAATCGCATCTGACCATGTGTTTAGGTATCAAACAGCAGTCCAACAGGGTTTTTCTAAACTTAAAAACCCTTACTGCAGTCTCTTCTGATCTACATAAGGCACACGTCACTGCTCGGCACCTTCACATTTCATTTATGCTTTCATGATTAGTGCTTTTGCGGCTTAATACCAATTTGTATTTGTCAGTTTTTATCCCACTTGTTGTTTTGGATTATAATTGGTACATAATGTAGCTTCCCCTATGAGTCTAAGACAGTGATATCCTGCAGGTCTCTCTGAGTGCCACACACTTTTACATCGCCATCAGTGGGCTAATAATCACAGTCAGACAATTGGTCGCCCCTGCGCTGTATGTCAATGACTTTTGCATGTGGAATAGCTTTAAATCTGTAGCCTTGGCTGAGCACCATCCACAAAGTTCCATTTGTAGGACCTTCAGTTGGACCCTTTCCCATGGATTCCAATTCTTTTCTGTGAATATATGATTCATGCATTTTTGTAATCATATGATAGTCCATCCTGACTCAGAACTCTGCTTGGGTGCCCAGAGCTTGGTCATTGTTGCATAATACTGATTTTTGCAACTCCTCTTTAATAAAAAGCTGATATAGTTGCCCCATATTCACAAGCTTAAGACCAGCTACATGCAAATGCTCAATGCTTCCTCTTTCCCTGACCACATATCTTTGGGTGCATGTTACTCTATTTAATATTTTATGGGCCTTTATCTTGTTCCGATTGGGTGCCAGGCTTATGGCTCAGTGGCACCTTTAGTTTTGAAATGGTTGGATCCAGTCCGTCATCATGGAGTAACACTGGTTGCTGGTGCCTTCTAGACTTGTCCAGTAGACAGTGTGGCGAAATACCGTATTTACTCGAATCTAAGCTGCACCTGAAAAATGAGACTCGAAATCAAGGAAAAAAAAATTTTCCCGAATCTAAGCCGCACCTGAAATTTGAGACTCAAAATTCAAGGGGAGAGAAAAGTTTTAGACCGCACTCCAAATCGAAACAAAGTTGGTCCATTGTAACACGAGACACAATTTAGGTCGAATGAATGACGATACAGCTACAGTAGTTTGGTTCGAGTCGTAAGCTTAGCAGTTAAGCTTTACCAGGTAGCCATTGCTATGCATCAGGCGCTCTGTCCGTATTTATACGGATACCCTTCCTTTTTCACGTGCTTCGTCTGGTTTGAATTGATTGCTTATTTTTCTTTGATTTGATAAATGCCGTTCCCTTTGTTATAGGTGTTTACGTCACTCTAAGCTGAAAATGCATTACTGTACTGTGTCATGCATTATTTGTCTCATTCTGATAATGAGTGTTTACGGCCTGTCACCGCTTGCGGCATGGCTTGCTTTTGTGCACGCTACTGCCGCTTACAATTAGAAGAAAAAGAGAGGAATCGTCTCATTAGCGAAACAATGGCAAGAGACTGCCATTTGTTGTTGCTTACACTGCTGCTTTCTTTGATAATGATCAACAAGAACCAAATAATAGGCTGCGTATGATGGAAGATGTTCTGAACGAGAGTTTAGCGAAAATTTTTCTCCGTTTGAAAATCTTTGCAGGCACCTCTCTAGTACATTACATTCTGCACAGAAATTAGAGTCATCTTAGATTTAAAAATCTAGTCAATTGTCGTGCTTCATTTCTGACTATCACTATTAGGCCTAAGAATAATACGAATATAAACATGACATGATATGTATATTCTTCCGCTTTTGCTGTTGTCTCACTGTAGTTTGGTAGTTTATTAGGCAGACAGGGTTTAAATGAGATAGCAGCAAACACGAAACAGTACATGGCAAAATGTTTATACTCGTATTATTCTTATGGTGAAGAGAATACTGCATGTAATTCACAATTTATAAAAGTTCCTATTAGCAACGATCTTTTCTCACAGGTAGGAAAAAATTCAGAGCGTAGAGTTGGCCATATTGACAAACATCCCAAACAGAAACTTCTGTAAAGTTTGGAAGGTAGGAGACGAGGTACTGGCAGAAGTAAAGCTGTGAGTACCGGGCGTGAGTCGTGCTTCGGTAGCTCAGTTGGTAGAGCACTTGCCCGCGAAAGGCAAAGGTCCCGAGTTCGAGTCTCGGTCGGGCACACAGTTTTAATCTGCCAGGAAGTTTCATCCCAAACAGTCTTGCCAGTCGGATTTTCATAGTACATAGAAATGCTGCTACATTCGAAGATGAACAATACGGAATTTGTATTTACTTCATTGGATAATGTATGAAACTGCAATGGTTGAAACTCGGGGCGGAGAAAAAAGCTCGTCTTGCACCCCCTTTTTTTTTTTTTTTTTTTACTGACGTAGAGGTTTTGGCGCCAGTATTTATCTTTGTGCCTGCAAAGCATGCCTGTGAAGCGCTACATATATTCGACGGCAGAAGTTAGTTGTGACGGCACCTACCAACATTTTTCAGAACTTCCGCTTGCTATGCACTTGATTCTAAGCCGCAGGCGGTTTTTTGGATTACAAAAACCGGAAAAAAAGTGCGGCTTAGATTCAAGTAAATATGGTAAATAAAAAAAATTAAATTTATTTATTTTTGAAAAAGAAAAATTATGGATATGGAACTGTAACCTTTGAATTTTTGAAAGGCTTTTTTTTATGGAGTGTATTGACCGGCTTGAATGCGGACAAATTTAGTGCTGTGTGAAATTTGCCTGTAATATAATTTACCATTCCGATTAATTACATTTTTGAATTCTACGTCACTGTTCATTTAATCGGAGTTCTCACCTTAGACGTAGAATTAGTCCTTCTGCCACAATATTAATTCATTAGTTGCCATCGATGTTCTTCTCTTTGTTGACCGTGTGTATCTTCCTGAGTTGGCATTGATTCACTTCACGAAGACGGAGGAAACCAAGGAATACAATGCTACGTCACTTTAAATAATTCTCGTAAAACTTAGATACTTCTCACTATTTTTTATTCACAACACAATAAGACTTGCTCTGCTCGTCGCACAAACCATAAACACTAACAATATGGCTGCCTTTCCGCACACACCAAAAATTACGTCCATCCTCTCTTAACTCCTTCTTGGAGTATGAAACAAAAGAGAATCCAATATGCACATTACAGAGATTATATTCTACATCCCTCTCAATTTAATCTTTGGCGTAGCCTTTAAGGTATTGTATGTCTCTGTGTCAGAATGTATCATTACAACAGTCTCCACCACACCGAAACGGGAATCTTCCTTCATCAGTTCCAACAGTACAAATTCTTGCTCACTCTTGCAGCCACTATCTGACAATTTCTTAATCATCCAACTTTGCATACACGAAGCATTGACATCCTCACACCTGCTGTCAGATGTGATTTCCATTTGGAATGTGCCTTGAAGCCCTCTTTATCACATGCTTCCCATTTTCGTGCCTCCCTCACCCCCAAACTATAGGCTAGGACTGATCTATTTCAAGGTCTTTGTTCATTATGTGCTGGATGTGTTCCAATCTCTAACTTCCTCTACAGTTTTTGCTCTCTAAAGTTCTCTTTAGCACCATGGAAGTCATTCCCTGATATCTTAACAGATGCCCTATCATCCTTTCCCTTCTCCTTGTCAGTGTTTTCAACATATTTCTTTCCTCTCTGATTCTGTGCAGAACCACCTCATTCCTTACCTTATCAGTCCACCTATTCAACATTCATCTGTAGCAACACATCTCAAATGCTTCGATTCTCTTCTGTTCTGCTTTTCTCACAGTCCGTGTTTCACTACCATACAGTGCTGTGCTCCAAACGTCATTCTCAGAAATTTCTTCCTCAAATTAAGGCCCATGTTTGATACTAGTAAACTTCTCTTGACCAGACCAGGAATGGCCTTTTTGCCAGTGCTAGTCTGCTTTTGATGTCCTCCTTGCTCTGTCCCTCATTGATTATTTTGCTGCCTAGGTAGCAGAATCCCTTAACGTCATATACTTTGTGATCAGCAATCCTGATGTTAAGTTTCTCGTTGTTCTCATTTCTGCTACTTCTTATTACTTTTGTCTTTCTTTGATTTACTCTTAATCCATATTCTGTAGTCATTAGACTGTTCATTCCATTCAGCAGATCATGTAATACTTCTTCACTTTCACTCAGGATAAGAATGTAATCAGCAAATTGTATCATTGAAACCCTTCACCTTGAATTTTAATCCACTTGTGAACCTTTCTTTTATTTCCATCATTGCTTCTTCTATGTACAGATTGAACAGTAGGGGCGAAAGACTATATCCCTGTCTTACACCCTTTTTAAATTACGCGTATCTCCCTATAACTTAGCCCTATTTTTCTCAGAATTTCAAACATTTTGCACCATTTTACATTGTCGAACACTTTTTGCAGCTCAACGAGTCCTATGAATGTGTATTGATTTTCTTTAGTCTCGCTTCCATTATCAACTGCAGCATCAGAATTGCTTCTCTGGCGCTTTTACCTTTTCTGGAGCCAAACTGGTTGTCATCTAACACATCCTCAATTTTCTTTTCCATTCTTCCATTCTACCCTTGTCAATGACTTGGATGCTAGAGCTGCTAAGCTGATTGTGCAATAATTCTTGCACTCATCAGCTCTTGCAGTCTTCAGAATCGTATGGGTGATATCTTTCTGGAAGTCGGATGGTATGTCGCCGGACTCGTACATTCTACACACCAGCCTAACTAGTTATTTTGTTGCTACTTCCCCCATTGATTTGAGACATTCTTATTGAGTGTTATCTATCCATTCTGCCTTATTTGATCTTAAGTCCTGCAAAGCTTTTTTAAATTCTGATTCTAATACTGGATCCCATACCTCTTATAAATTGACTCCTGTTACTTCTTGTATCATATCAGACAAATCTTCCCCCTCATAGTGGCTTTCAGTGTATTCTTTCCACCTATCTGCTCTCTCCTCTGTGTTTAACAGTGGAATCCCCATTGCACTTTTAATTTTACCACCCTTGCTTTTAGTTTCACCGAAGGTTGTTTTGACTTTCCTGTACGCGGAGTCAGTCCTTCCAACAATCATTTATTTTTCGATTCCTTCACATTTTTTATGCAGCTATTTCATCTTAGCTTCCCTCCACTTCCTGATTATTTCATTCCTTAGAGACTTGTTTCTGTATTCCTGAGTTTCCCGGAACATTTTTGTACTTCCTCATTTCATCGCTCAACTGAAGGATTTCTTCTGTTACCCATGGTTTCTTCACAGTTTCCTTTTTTTACCTATGATTTTCTTTCCAACTTATTTGATGACCTCTTCAACTGTACAGCCGACTGAACTATTCCTTATTGCTGTATCTACAGCCTAAGAGAATTTCAAGCTTATCTTGTCATTCCTTAGTACTTCTGTATCCACTTATTTGTGTATTGATTCTTCCTGACTAGCCTCTTAAACTTCAGCCTACTCTTCATCACGACTAGATTGTGATCTGAATCTATATATGCTCCTTGGTACACTTTACAATCCAGTTTGTGATTTCAGAATCTCTGTCTGACCATGATGTAATCCAACTGAAATCTTCCCGTATCGTCTGGCATTTTCCAAGTTTACCACCTCCTCTTGTGATTCTTGAAAAGAGTATTTGCTATTACTAGCTGAAATGTATTACTGATCTCTGTCTGTCTGTCTGTACCCTCTTTCATTCCTTGTCCTAAGCCCATATTCTCCTGTAACCTCTTCTTCTGATCCTTCCCCTAAAACTGCATTCCAGTCACAGCTTGCGATGTTGTATTGGTTTGCTGTTTATTCTGATAAGAACAACCCTATCACTGAACTGTTCACAGTGACACACTCTTTACCTTACCTTCATAACAAACCTTACTCCCATTATACCATGCTGTTGATATTACCCTGTACTCGTATGACCAGAAATCCTCGTCTTCTTTCCATTTCACTTCACTAACCCCTACTAAATCTAGACTGAGCCTTTGCATTTCCATTTTCAGATTTCCTAGTTTCCCTACCTTGTTCAATTTTGTGACACTTCACGCCCCGACTCGTAGAACATTATCCTTTCATTGATCATTCAGTCTTATTCTCATGGTCACCTCCCCCTTGGCAGTCCCCTCCCGGAGATTCGAATGGGGGACTATTCCAGAATCTTTTGCCAATGGAGAGATCATCATGACACTTTTTCAGTTATAGGCCTCATGTCCTGTGAACACATTTTACATGTCTTTAATGCAGTGGTTTCCATTGCTTTCTGCATCCTCATGCCATTGATCATTGCCATTTCTTCCACCTTTAGGGGCAGTTTTCCACCCCTAGGACAAGAGTGCCCTGAACCTCTGTCCGCTCCTCCGCCCTTTTGGTTGGTTGGTTAATTTGGGGGGAGGACCAAACAACAAAGTCATCAGTACCGTCGAATTAGGGAAGGAAGATGGCCGTGCCCTTTCAAAGGAACCATCCCAGCATTTGGCGGAACAAATTTAGGGAAATTGCAGAAAACCTAAATCAGGTTGGCTGGACACGGGTTTGAACTGTCATCCTCCTGAAAGCGAGTCCAGTGTGAAACCACTGTGCCACCTCACTCGGTCCTACCCTTTTTGACAAGACCGTTCACAGAATGAGGGTGACTTCTTATGCTGGAAGTCTTTGACCGCCAATGCTGTTATTAGTCAAAATTTAAGCAGTGGCAGGATTCGAACCCAAGACTGAGCCGTTTTGATTATTCATCAATAACTGTCTTTGGTCTAATTGGGGTTTGCCTCGCTGCAGACAAGACTTATCAGACTCCTCGTCTGCTCTGACCTATCTACTTTTATTTCTCCTTAAATTATTTCCCACTGCCTTAGTTTTACCACTCCTACATACTTTCATAATTCGATAAATTTTTTTACAGCCATAATTAACTCCAGACGAACTATTTCTTTACCAAGGCACTGATTACCTTTCTGTTGTTCAGTTCCTTGACCCCCAACCAAGCAGCCAACCAACCAACCCACCCAAACCCATAAGCTATTCAACATATGTAACAGAGATGAAAGTGGAATCACTGTATTATGGAAGAGTTGCACAACATTTCATTTTAGTTTTATTTGTGGTAACAACATTTTTGAGATGATATGTGGGCTGTTTATGAAAATGCATTTCCTGACGAGGTTACTGAATTTTCAACATGCCAGAAACGTTTACATTATTGAATGTAGGTAAACACATTATGCAAACTAAATCTTAAGAATATGTCATGTTCTCATTTGCTCCAAATTGAAACTCTGTCAGATGTCTCTAATAAGAGATAATTTGGAAACAAACTACCAATACAGATGTGAACTGCATTGTGTGACATAATAATGTTGTGCCATGTGGCACCATATGTGTGCAAGTAGGAAGAGAACAGAACACTGGCAATATTTTTATAGTTGCCTACAGTTTTCGGAATGTAGGATGTGTCAGTAGACTGAATTGCAGTACAGCCTGAGTCATAACTTCGTTTGAAAGCTGTCAGTTTGGTTGTGAGTTGGCAAAGCCAGTGAATGTGAATGTGAAAGATTTAGTTGTTGTAAAACACTGATCTGTAGTGTAGACTGAGACCTTGGTTGGATAGAAAAGTGACAGTTTTGTTCTGTGTTAGTGAAGGCTTCAGCTGATCCGATAATTTGACTTAGTGTGACTTGTAATACTCCTCTTGCACTCCAAGAGATAAGTGGTCACCTGGTTTCATTCGGTGGAACAGATAGCCTAGTTTATAATTAGTGTTGTTGTGATTTGTGACCAAATTTTCTATTTATTTCTAACAGAACCTGAAAAGGTTGTGTCTGTTAATCGTGACGAGGAAATTGAACAGGCTGGAAGAAAGAAGATTAGAAATACAAAGTACACTGCCTCAGTGTAGTAGTAGTAGTAGTAGTAGTAGTAGTAGTAGTAGTAGTAATTCAAGCCTTGGTATCAATCGGCATTTTTTATCCCTCACATTTCCTTCTATTACCAAACAGACAATTCCTTGATGCATCAGGATATGTTCTATCAATCAGTCCCTTCTTTTAGGCCAGTTGTGCCATCAATTTGTTTTTCCTCAGCTTGATTTGTTATTTGATCTAACATCTAAAATCGAACATTCTCCTGTAGCACAGCATTTAAAAGCTTCTATTCTATTCTTGTCTGAACAGCTTATCATCCACCTTTAACTTCCATACAAGGCTACATTCCAGACATACATCTTCAGAAGAGACTTGCATACACGTAAGTTAGTATTAGATAGTGGAAAATACAGGCTGGAATGTAACAATATAATGAAAAAGATGTTGCTACTCACCACGTAGTGGAGATGCTGAGTCGCAGAAAGGCGCAACAAAAGACTGTTGGAAAGATAGCTTTTGGTCAATAAGGCCTTTGTCACAAGTAGACAACACACAAACACTCCAATGCAATTCACACAAAAATGACCACAGTCTCTGGCAGCTAGAGCCAGACTGGTGAGTAGCAGCTATCATTTTCATTATATTGTTAAGCTGATATTAGCTGCTAACAGGTTCCTTTTCTTCAGAAATGCTTTTCTTTCTATCGCCATTCTGCATTTTATACCCTCTCTGCTTCGGCCATCATCAGTTTTGTACTGTCCAAATAGTAAAACATATATACTGCTTTAACAATCTAGGAAAAGGTATATTGCTTCTCATCTTAAAGATGGCATATTAAGACGCAGACAGGCATAATCAAAACACTCTTCCACATAAGCTTTCGGCTACAGCCTTCAACAGAGAAAGAGAAAAACACACCATTCATTCACACAAGGAAGCACACCTCATGTACACATGACCGCCAACCCCAGCAGCTCGGACCAGAATGCCATCTTTTTCTACATTGTTGGTATTCCTACCTAGAGTTACATCTACTACTTTCATTTCTCGTTTTGTAATCTGGTTACCTCAACATACCCAGAATAAATTTGATTACACATCCTTTTTTTTTTTTTTTTTTTTTTTTTTTTACTTTTGTTGATATCCTTGTTATAATTCCTTTTCAAGGTACTATCTAGTCCACTGAACTCTTTCCGAATCCTTTGTTGTCTCTGACAGAGTGAAAATGTCACCAGCAAACCTCAGAGTTTTAATTTGTTCTCCTTGAACTTTAATTCCCTTTCCAAATATCTCCTTCATTTCATCTACTCCTTGCTCAGTGTACACATTGAACAACATTAGGGATAGGCTACAACCCTGTCTCATCTCCTTCTCAGTTGTAGTTTCCCTTTCATGTCTTTCAGTTCATATAATGGCAGTCTGGATTCTGTATGAGCTGTGAATAACCTTCGTTTTATCCCTATTACCTTAAGGATTTCAAAGAGTGCAGGCCAGTCAACATTGTTAAAGGCTTCCTCTAAATCTACAAATGCTATGAACATAGGTTTGCCTTTCATCAAGTCATAGGATCAGTATAGCCCCCAAGTGTTCTGACATTTCTCTGGAACCCAGACATTCTTCCCTGAGGTTGGCCGTGAACAGTTTTTTCATTCTCATGTAAATAATTTAGGTCAGAATTTTGTGACCTTGGCTTACTTGAAAGTGATGGTCCAGTAATATCCACACCTGTCAGTACCTGCTTTCTTTGGAGTTGGCATTATTAAACTCTTTCTGAAATCAGAAGGTACTTTGCTTGTGCCATATTTCTTGCACACCAGATTGAATAATTTTGGCATGACTCACTCTCTCAGTGATCTCAATAATTCTGTGAGGGATTGTCATCTATTCCAGGGAACTTCTTTCTGTTTAGGTCTTTCAGTGTTGGGTCAAATTCTTCTTGCTGTGTCATATCACCCATCTCATCTTCACGTACTTCCTCGTTTCTTTCTCTTCTTTACTTAGTACAAGCTAGCCATATGATCTCTAGATATTCACACTGTTGTTTGCCTTTTATCCAAAATTGCTTTTTAATTTTCCTGGAGGTGGCGTCTATATTTCCCCTAGTTACTCATGCTTCTACAGCCGTGTGTTTGCCCTCTAGCCATTCCTGCATAGTCAGTTTGCAGTTTCTGTCAAGTCTCATTCTTAGAAATTTGTATTTCTTTCATCTGCTTCATTTGCTACATTTTTATATTTTCTCCTTTCATTAGTTAAATTCAGTGTCCTTTTGTTATCCAGGGGTTCCTATTCGGGCCTGCATTTTTACTAGTATGATCCTTTGCTGTCTTATCTACTTCATCTTTCAAAAACTATGCCTTTACCTTCTGCTGTATTCCTTTCTCTTGTCTAATTCCAACATTGGCTGGTGCTCCCTCTGAAACACTGAGCATTCTCTGGTACTTCCAATTTATCAAGGTCCAGGCTCCTTAAATCCCTACCTTTTTGCAAATTTTTGGTTTTAATCAGCATTTTGTAACCGTTAAATTATGGTTGGTGTTCCCTTTTGCCCCTGGAAATGTCTTACTGTTTAAAATCTGGTTTCAGACTCTGTCTTACCGTTATACAATCAGTCTGAAATATTCCATTGTCTGTCGCTTTATTAGACCTACCTTTTGCTCTACAAGCCTTTGGTAGCCATGCACTTTCACTGATTCACCACCTGAAATTAGATGACCTAGGATCTACACCTAAAATGAAGAGCCAAAAATCTCCTTTGGGAGTTCAAAATGATAATTCACCAGTCTTTAATTGTTTCACTGTGATCCTACCGGTGATGACCAGGTCTCGTACAATCTAATAATATTTGCACACAGGTAGCAGGTAGACACACACATGGAGCTCAGCAGTCACTGCACCTTTCGGAAACAGACTTGAACATAGTACTTATGAAGTGCTCTGAGGTTGCTTCACTCTTTAATTAAGTTAATACATCACAAAACAATTCTTATAACCACCAATGTTTTGCAGCTGAACCAAAACTGCTCATTTTAAAAGATGTTGCTCATGTCTATGACATGCTTACTCAGCCTGATTAAAGCAAATGTAGAAAAAGCACAAACAGGCCCTGAGGCTGGGCTGTATATGTAATTGATGCCAAGCTAATACTGAAACTAGACTGATGAACGCTAAAGCAGAACCAAACAAAGGCTAAGAACAGACTGACTGAAATGGCGGGAGAGTTGCCCTTATAAAGACTTGCTCCGGAATAGTGTACAGTATTGGTTAATTAATAATAGTTTATAAATTCTATAGGTCGTAAAGTTAATCTTTTAGTGGCTATTGATCTTTTGTTATATTTTGTTTATTTATCATGTGCAGCATCTATTAAAACATGCAGTACCTAATTTAAGTGTGTGCAGTGGGAATCCTGGGTTTATGGCCATGAAATCCATCTTCTATGTTAAAATCCAGGTAGATTCAGAAAAATCAGATGATCAACAATATACCAACATTTCCTGAAAATTCACAGGGGTTTGGCTATAATTGGCACTGAAAATTTGGATCAGGTGAAATATTTAATTGTTATTGCCTTTCAAACAAATTAAGTTTGAGCTAATGTAAATAAATTATTGAAAACAGGAAAAATGGCAATTAATTTGAAAGTGATCTTTCCTACCAAATCTACCTATTAGTGCATAAGATTTTCCCTATGGCTAGATGTATGGAATTTTATAATTCCAATAACTTTTGATTGGCATCATTTCTGATGAAACTAATTAGCTCATTCCATCAGAACAACAAACTGAATGATTTAAATCAAACAATGGAAAATCCAGGATGGAATGTAACAATATCATGAAAAGGAAAGTTGCTACTCATCGTATGGCGGAGATGTTGAGCAGCAGATAGGTCTTAAGGTGTTCATCAACAGTAGAACACACACACACACACACACACACACACACACACACACACACACACACACACACAAAACTTCGCGTGTGTGTGTGTGTGTGTGTGTCGTCAACTGTTGACGAAAGTCTTAATGGGCGAAAGTTTTAGTTGTGAAACTGAATGATTTGAATAATAAACTTTTGTGTGTGTATTGGGGGGAGGGGGGGACACTGCAGGAGCCTCCACGAAGATTGCGTTCACCACTCGAACAATAAGCAATCGGACGTCCCCTGGAAACGACCTAGTCGGCCAATCCTGCAATCACCGGAGCACCAAAACCAAAGATGACAAAACAACTCTCCGAAGAGACTCAAAAAAGGCCTTTATCAAGACCATCACTAGTGACAACTTCCTGCAATATTGAAGGCTTATCTGTAAATAAAGAAATTTTATTATCTGACATGTGCAAACGAAACAACTGTGATGTTTTAGTGTTACAAGAAACACACAGAGCACCAACTAGCCATAGACCAAAAATACAGGGCATGAAATTAGTTCTTGAGAGACCACACGAAAGATACGGAAGTGCTATATTTGTGAAACCGAACTTAGACGTATGCTCCTGTGCTCTGACCTGCGAAGAAAATATAGAAATTTTAACTATTGAGCTACATTCATGTACTGTAACATCCGTGTACAAACCACCCAGTGCGAGGTTCAAATTTACGGAGCCTGGAAATTTCCATTCAAAAAACATTAAAGTTGTACTAGGAGATTTTAACTGTCACGGTCTCGCATGGGGTTGTAAAGAGACAAATGACGATGGCGAAATGCTGGAGATCTGGGCAGACCAGGCTAAACTGAAATAGATACATGACCCAAAGTTGCCTGCATCATTTAACAGCGGAAGATGGAAACGAGGATATAATCCAGATAACATCTTTGTCTCCGAAAAGGTATCCCTGCAAACTGTAAAGCAAATCGAGGACCCAATTCCAAGATCGCAACACAGAGCAATAACTTGCTGCATTACTGCAGTAGTCAAATCAGATGTAATGCCCTTCAAGAAACGCTTCAATTTCAAAAAAGCTCATTGGGAACTTTTCACAGAGGACCTTGATAAGGAGATCTTGGAAATTAAACCAGAGATACAATCATATGAAACTTATATAGACCTTGTCAAGAAAATCTCTCGACGGCGCATACCTAGAGGGTGCCGCACCCAGTATATCGCTGGACTCAATGGTAGCAGCAAGGAAGCTCTGAAAAAGTATGAAGAACTGTACAATAAGGACCCCCTCTCAGAGGAAACGATCCAGGCAGGTGAGGTACTGATGTCTGGTATCTCCGAAGCGAGAAAGGAAAAGTGGTGTAACCTCCTACAAGAGACGGACATGAAGCACAGCAGTAGGAAGGCATGGAAACTAGTCAAAAGTCTCAACAACGACCCAACAGAACCACAACCAAATTACAGTGAAGTTACACCTGATCAGATAGCTCACCAACTACTCATGAACGGAAAAACTAAAAGGAAGATCAGGAATGGCAAAATTAAAAGAAAATTGAACGAGGAGATTAGCTTCCTAGCTCGCCCGTTCTTCATTCATGAGCTACAAGATGCCATCAACGATTTGAAAAACAATAAGGCTGCTGGCCTCGACGATCTGAGATCTGAGCAAATTAAACATTTTGGATCGGGAGTACAAGCATGGATCCTAGAGCTAATGAATAACTGTATCACAACAATGCAAATTCCCAAACTGTGGAGGAAAGCTCGGGTTATTGCGTTATTAAAACCAGGGAAAGACCCAGCTGAAGCTAAAAATTTCCGGCCTGTCTCACTGCTTTGTCATTTATTTAAAGTGCTGGAGCGAATTATCCTCAAACGCATAGCTGATTATGTGGACAAAGCCCTCATTAACGAACAAGCTGGATTTCGACCAGGAAAATCATGCTGTGGGCAAATCCTTAATCTCACACAGTACATCGAAGACGGCTATCAGAGAGGAGAAGTAACTGGGGTCGCATTCCTGGATCTCAGTGCTGCATATGACACAGTTAACCATAAGTTGCTTACCCAGAAAGTTTATAATGTCACTAAGGACTACACCCTTTCTATGTTCGTGCAATGCATGCTACAGAACAGACGCTACTATGTAACCTTACAATCTAAAAACAGCTGATGGAGGACACAGAAAAATGGACTTGCACAGGGTAGTGTCTTGGCTCCAATATTATTTAACATCTATATCAATGATCTTCCGATCAGCCACCAGACACGAATGTTCATATATGCTGATGATGCAGCAGTGGCCACTCAGGATAAAACCTTTGAACAAGTGAAGGAGAATCTCACAGGAGCCTTAACAGAACTTGCTACCTATTACGACAGCAATAATCTCAAACCAAACCCTAGTAAATCTCAAGTATCCGCCTTCCATCTTAGGAACAAACAAGCCAAATGGAAACTCCGAGTAATGTGGCAAGGGGAAGAGCTGAAACATACAAACAGCCCAAAATACCTGGGAGTAACACTGGACAGAGCACTTACTTTTAAGCAGCACTGTCACAACACTAAAAAAAAGGTCTGTGGCAGGAACAACATACTGCGGAAGTTAACAGGTTCATCGTGGGGAGCTCAACCACATGTTTTGCGCACCACGGGTCTGGCGCTGAGTATCTCAGCAGCGGAATACGCGGCCCCACTTTGGAGGAACTCTGCTCACACCTTGCAAGTTGACGTCGCCGTAAACGAAACTGTACGTATTGCCACAGGATGCCTCAAACCGACTCCCACAGACATCATTTATCCCATCATAGGCATAGCACCACCCACTATCCGCAGACAAGTAGCCGCCGAGATCAAAAGATCAAAACAAAAGAATGATCCTCGACACCTAATGCATAAGCACCGAAAGCAACGTGTCCGGCTGAAATCCCGCAGGAGTTTCATTGAAACTACTGAAGAGCTTGCCACCATGCCCGTCGCAAGGCGGCTATCTCTTTGTGAAGAAATGGTGCCACACTCCACAATGGAACTAGTTGAGGAGGGATCTGCAGGATTTCAACTACCTTTTACAACTTGGAGGTCATTAAACCGGCTGCGCACTGGAGTAACTGGGTGCAAATCAAACCTATTTAAATGGGATTACAGTGATAGCGATAGGTGTGAATGCGGAGCAATGCAGGACTTGGACCACCTATTGATTTGCCCAGATATGTCTATAACATGCACTAAAGATGATATTTTGAATGTCAATGACAAAGCAAACTACGTTGCTAAGTACTGGGAAGGGAAGATATAATTGGTGCATCCGGATACGGAAGAAGAAGAAGGGGGGAGGGGGTTATTTCTACAATTTTGATAATCTGCATAACGAGTGCTCATTGCAGGAACTTTAACAAATGAATTTTGAAATTTTATGTGGACCTTAATATTTTAGTGTACTCAGAGTGATGGGAGCCAACCTGCTTCATCACATGGTGAAGGTGACCAAAAGTTTCAAAAAATACTTAAGTTAAATAACTATACATTGGTGACAAAAATTCTTTTCTTTTTCTTATTGTATTGATGGTTCGAAAGTTCTTAATGCATGGCAATGGAAAACCTCTGAATACTAATTGTTCTCAGGACTGTTGTTGTTATTGTTCCCCCCCCCCCCCTCCCCCCCCCCCCCTCCCCAAATTTAATTTGGCGTGACCGGAATAAAACAACTCTGTGTCTAGGTCTTATGTATGTCATGTGTTGACCTTTCATGATGACAACTAGAGGAATAACAAAAATTAATATATTATACTTACCTGTCTATAGACACACAAATAAAACTTTGCAAATTATTGGTGATATCAGCTGAAGCAGACTGTCTTGTCTCAGTTTCTTTATGTACACACATTCATGAATGTGGCAGTAGTGTGACCTTATGTATGCAGCAACAATGTGGCACAGTGGCTATAGCAACAATGGCCTGTAATGGCGGAGTGAGCAAATTGTTGTTGTACATGTGTGTCTGTATGTTAACTTGTGAATTTGTCACATAGGTCATACAGTTGAGATTTTGAGAGATGTCAGTGTGAAAATTCCGTGTGTGTACAAATGTAAATTGTGTTAATTGAAGAAATATGGCCTGGATGTTTTAGAACTGTGTCTCATAGAAATTTTAAATGGAAAAATAAGCATTAACAAAGCTTGGTGAGAATATTATATTCCCAAAGGAACCCTGATTGACAGAATTCATGGTCCAGTGTTTTGTTTCTGTGGAATTTCATAAAGCAAATTTGTATGTACTCTAAAATAAGTATTAAAAGTTAATTATTATGATTTATTTTTAAAGTATTGATAAAGTTTCAGAACAATTGAAGTTGCCCTAGAGCCATAAACAATCCACAATTGCCACATAACAGATAAGCAGTCAACCTCATCCCCTACCATCTCTTACAGCAAAATGTGTTAAATGCCTAAAATTTTATTACTACAGTTCAATAACAATGCTCTGAAAGAAAAATCGGTTTCTTAATTTTATTGTTTTCAGAAATTTGTAAGTTTAAGGTCCAAACTTCACCTTACTTGACAGTACAGCCTTCGTTCAAGATTCTTAAACCAATGATTAAATTATGCTCTGTACAAAATTCTGCCTGCAATCTTCCTGTTTCATCCCTTTCCTCCAGTTGGTGTTCTCTTACGTTTTTTTCTTACTTTTTTTCATACTACTGAATTCCAGTCACCCATCATAATTAAATTTTCATCACCTTTAACTATCTGAATGATTTCACTTACCTCATCGTACACTCTTTCAATTTCATCATCTGCGGAGCTAATTGCCATATAAACTTCTGCAGCGATGGTGGGTGTGTCTGTCTTGGCTACAATAATGCATTCACTATGATGTTCATAGTGGCTTACACAGATTCTAATTTCCTTATTCATTATTAGGACTATTCCTGCAATGCCGATATTGGACCAAAAATCTTATCATTTGACACAATCTTCCAAAATTCTTGCATTGTCAAATATAAGTTATTATGGTGATTGGTACAGTAATTCCTTCTTTTGATTTAGAGTTATTTTGTTCAGTTTTGCCCTGTGATAGGTTTGCTTTCCACACTTTCCCGCCCTCACTCCCCCTCCACACTCCCACCCTCCCCTGCCTCTTTCAGTACACACCAGTACACAGTCTGGCATGGCTACAGCTTGTTGATTATGACATAATGTACACATCATAGAAGAAAAGCATGTAAACACCATTTTATTAAATATTTAAAAACATAGTCTGAAAATAAGTGATAGGTATAAAGTCACAAATTTTTTTGGAACATTCTTTTCAATTTTAAGATGTTTTTGGTTAACAATATACAGTTTTCATGCTATCAGAATGTGTGATTGAGTGATTGAAGAGTATATGTGAGGAACGTATTTTACATTACAGTTGATTGTATATGTATGGGCATTTACATAATGTACATGTGGATGGCATACACTGCATGAAAGGCACAATGTAAAAATTGCTTGCATTTATATGAAAGTAACAAGTTTACTTTAGTCCTTTGGACATGTAAAGATACTCTGTTACACTTACAGGATAATTTGGCATTGAATAACAGCAATATGTAAAAGGATATATTGCCACTCACTATGTAGAGGTGGTGTTGGGCTATGTGATTGCACATGTGTGAATGTGTGCGTTATGTTTTGTCTAAATCTGATGGAGGGCTTAGTCTGATAACCAATAACTTCTAGCAGTCTTTTTTGATGTACCTGCCTGCCACTCAAAGCTATCTCTGTGTTGTGAGTAGCAGTATGACGTTTCTATGTTGTTATTGTTGGGTAAAGTTTGTCATAGTTTAGAGGACACATTTTGTATATTATACATAAATTCATTAAAGGGTTATTGGTCAAGTAGGTGAAGCACGTAGTTATAAGGGAACAGCTACAACACTTGGTGGCCATAGTTTGTTTGAGCCAGTAGATAGTCTGCGTGAATCAAAATACTGAAGATTTGGGATCTGTTCCAAAAAAATAAGACAATTTTCTTGTGGCTATGAAATTTTGTAACAAGTTTAATAATGCATTTTGTTTAGGAATGTTGTGTTAGGGTTAGCATAAAGTGGACATTAATGCTTATATCTGATTTGGGTGATTTTTCTGAGTTTTTATTAGATAAAGTGAAAATTATGTTTCTTACTGCATGTAATAACAGTGTGTGACATATTATGCAGACTTTGCTTAGAAACACTAGCTCAGTAAGAAGTAAGAAACTGTAAAATGTTTAGGGAAGCATAACTCATCACTGAATACTGTGTGTACATTTGATCGTTACTATTAAACTGGCTTTGTCACATTGTCTTTATCAGAAGCTCATTGGTGCAGTACAGTTACTGACTGTCAGTGAGAGTTTTATATGAATAAACTGTATATTGAAGGAATAAATGAACATTATCTTTTGTAGTATGAACTGTTTATTGGAAACACATAATTTGCATTTAGTGTGGACTTTGGGGCAATTTTTTGTTGACTTTTCTATTTGAAAGTCTAGTGCAGTTGTTTTTTGAAAGCTTACTTAATTTAGTTATTAAACCAAGACCTCGTGTATAGAATAAACTTAAAGCAGATTATAAAACCGCATAATACAATTTAGAGACCAATCCCACACTGTCAGTTTGCAGCAGCTTTCTTCAACTGGGTTGCATTGTTAGTTATCCTAGATCAGGCAGCTTACTGAAATTAGTTTGGAATTAGATAGAAGGCACTGTGCTGCTGCACACTATAAGTATTGGTCAGACATAGAAAAGACAGTAAGTCTTTCATTACAATCATTACAGTAAACATTTTCAAATGCTTATAAGCACTGTAAAGTCATTTATCTCTGCCCTAGGTAATTGTTCATCACAAACTTTGACTTTTGGTAATGGAAAATTAGACTTTATTGATAATGTATGGCTTCCACCTGATTTAAAGCATGACATAAGCAAATCACAAACTGCGTGATATACATGGAGAAAATAATAGTGCCGTTCAGGTTTTGAAGTTCTGAAAAGCACCAAATCCTGGACATCTCTCTCTCTCTCTCTCTCTCTCTTACAGGATGCTTTAAACAATTATTTGAAAAGTTTAATTTAACAGGATGCAAGAAGTCACAAAGTACTCACTGCACATAATCTGCAAATCCATGGTATGCATGGAAGATGCGAGCATGACAAGAAAAACTATATTTAATGGTGCAGGAGCATGGATAGTCTACAAGCATCCTGTCCCCCTGCCCTAGTGACCACAGCAGATTGAACATTGTCACAGAGGAAAATAAATTGCTACTTCATATGTCAGTATGGGGTAACATACAAGACAATTTGTTTCTTCCTTCTGTAAACTCAAGCTTTTTTTTTTACAAATCATAAAGAGATTCTGATCACCATGTTTCAAATTTGAGTATTTATGACTTTTATCTGTGAGTAAATTTGAAACAAAGTGGATGTATCCTGCCACTGCAGTAATATGGAGATGGACTTGGAGAATGGTGGTGATATTATTCATGCCACACATAGTTTCATCTTCAGCAGGTGCATCTCTGGGGGTCATGACAAACACTTTGCATGTGGCTGACCATTATAAGAAAATAAATACCTGGTGCTGTAGGTGATTTGGCTTTCACATTTCAAAGTTGAAGATTTTTTTTGTGTTGCTTTGTGAATGAAACTGTTACCTTGCCTTTCTGCCCAGCACAACCACAATTGTTTGACAAATGAACATTATGTCATCTCTACAGGACCATACTGGGTGGCCAGCCGTCTACAGTGAGTCTGATAATTGCCAATTTGGATGTCAGGATTCCATTTCTACAAGGCAGTATATGAAAATGTGAGGGCTGTTTGTTACTTTTTTTCTCCAAAAGTAGGGTTTCATTTCATCAGATGCTGGGGCTGTATATATGGCTCAGCATCCATGGCTAGTAGGTGGATGTATAAGTAATTGTACTACTAATGATGGCTCAGAAGTTGGACTGTACATCAAACATCACAACACAGCTATTTAAAGTTGAGTACACAACTGGGATATTCTTTTAGGTTTGGTGCTATTGATTCTGAAGTACGCAAGGCTTTTTGGGATTTTGTTAATATTTTCAACAAGGCAACTGAAAATAACTAGTCATCTGCTAAAGCACATTTAAAAAATTGAAATTAGCAATTATCTGTGATTTATCACGTATAAGTCTAGAGTTCACAAGATGACCTTAATCAGCCAGACACTTCTTACCAAACAAACAGAATGTATTCTGAATGAATTTCATATCCTTCAGTATTGCATGTCATCGTATTAAGCAGGGTGAGACAAAACTAATTTTCAAGCCTCTGTACTCTAATACTGCAAATGCTTGTTGCACCCTTTTGAGTAAAGTTCCTATAGTTTCCTTGAATCATTTAAAGTAAATGCTAGGATGAGATTAATAAATATGTTCTTTTGATGAAGTAGACTTCCAAAAACTTAATAATTGTAATATCTTTTGATTGTGGAACCCATTCAGAAAGCTTGCCATGAATTTCTGCACTTCAAATGTTAACTGATGAATCCCTGACCTGTCATTGTAAGTAAAATGAACCAATAAACTGAAATATTGTATGTATTGTATTACATTTATTTTCAGTATGAAAGGTTCAACTCTGGGTGAAATACTAGATGCGAAGCCTTCATTAAGAATTGGTGTTGATGGGGAGGAACTGCCAACACGAGGACCACAGATAAGAGTCTTTGGGAAAAGTGTAACAAGTAAAACTGTTTGCAAACCTGATGGCGTAAGTTTCATCCATATTTATATTGAGAAACTCATCTCATTGACATAGGCTGCTTTCTTTTCACAGAATGTAAAATAAACAACAAATTAAAATTATTTTTGTTTTTAAATTTTGTATTTCAGTCTGTAGAACATCATAAAACTGTTAGAGACAATCAAGGCAATGAAGAAACAATTGTAACACGGCAAATTGGAGACAAGAAGTACACAGTCATCACCCACACTGATGCCAACGGTGTGATTAAGAGGAGTGAGACCTTCCAAAATATGGATGAAGGTAAAATAACTTTGATGCTACTCCATTTAAATGTCTCCAAGAAACTTAACTAGCCTGGGTTCAAGTGTATTGATTTTGTGGTTCGAGAGCTGGGGGTGGTGAGCACCCCAAATTCTCTATAATATTAAGCTCACAGCATGTTTATGGCCATCCTGTGACGGGAAACTTTACTTGTTATAAATGTTTGGAAGTAATTAATTCTAACGGAATATTGTGGTTAAGTAATTCTAACAGAATATTTTGTGTTTGTGAGTAGTGGAGTACAGCGAGAGTTTTGTAATAAGTGATATTATCGTGGCATGATAGTGGTAATGTAAGGCACGTAGAACAAATATTATTAATTAAGCTAATACTGTTGGTGATGACTTGGACAGGATTACTACTCAGACTCGCAATAGGGTTCACTTTATTCAGCTGTTAATGCATCATAATCAACTCCACTTGATTCAACTGTAAGATTAGCTGATGTGGGTCTTGAGAAGAGGTGGGTGACTGTTCATAATACCCACATTTTGATGGTGGTGGTTGAGATTGGGTTACACTTGCATGGCCAGCACCTGAATAGGACTGGGACACAGGTGATTAGTTAAGCTTTCTTTAGCTCACCGAAGGCTGAATTCCTTTCAAAATTTGTAGGAGGGCCAGACCTTTTACAAAGATGAAATCAATTAAGCAGTACCCCATCTTCAAATACTCATAGATATTGTCTTCATAGGTTGTCCTCTAGTTGAGGCACACTGTAAGGAAAAATGAGTAATAGGCTACCAGATGATGGAAGAATGTGGAGTCATTCCCCAAAATAGTGAACAGAAGTTGTAGAGATACAAGACAGCTTTGCATTTAAAACCAGTCTCCAAGCACACACTTACCAAGAAGTCCACGGTACATACAATTTAGTGTCAAATGAAATTCTTTTATTGTATGTTCCAGCCTTTGGTCTCACATATAGTATCATTACTAGTTTCAGTTACCAAGTCATCATCAGGTGACTTGTTTAACAAAAAAGAAACAGGGGACTGTAAAATACTAGGAAACTAAATTACAAATTGAACTAACTTTTATAAATGCACTTGGATATGTTTGATGATAGCTCATCAGCAGAAATGGCCAGGAGTGGCACTCACATTGTGAGCACATATTTGCTCTGATTTTTGCTTCTGAAGGCTAACTGTGAGTGATATGGTATTAAAAATATTCATAGTATAAATTTAATTGCAAGAGAGAGCCTGCATAAGGGGGGGGGGCGGGGGGGGGGGGGGGGGGGGGGAAAGGTAACTACTGCTGTAGATAAAACAAATGCATACTAGAAGCAGGATAGATGATGCATGCCTTCAGACATAATCTGCAAGTAGCAAACTTGAAGCTGGCAGTTGCAAGTGTACAATAAACAATCAGAACAAAAGTCATCACCTGTAGTCCAAAGACTGATTTGATGAAGCTTTACATGCTATCATATACGATGTCTCAGGACATGTCCTATCAACCAGTACCTTCTTATAGTAAGGTTGTGCTATAAATTTTATTTTTTCCTAATTCGATTCAGCGCCTTCTCGTTAGATATTCTATCTACCCATTTAATGTTGAACATTCTTCTGTAGCACCATATTTCAAAAGCTTCTGTCCCCTTGTCTGTTCCGGTTATCATCCACATTTCACTTCGACCAGACAAATACCTTCAGAAAAGATTTCCTGGCACTTAAATTTATATTCAGAGTCAACAAATCTCTCTGTTCCAGGAATGTTATTCTTGCTGCTGCTAGTCTGCATTAAATATCCTATTTGCTTTGGCTTTTTTGCTGATAAAATAGGAAAACTTATCTGTTCCATTTAGTGTTTCATGTCCAAATCTAATTCCGTCAGCATCACCTGATTTAATTCAACTACTTTCTTTTACCGTAGATCATGTTAGACTGAATAACATTGAGGATAGGTCACAGCCTTGACTCACTCCATTCTCAACTACAGATTTCTGTGCAAGTTACGAATAACCTTTTGCTCCCTATATTTTATCCCTGCTACCTTCAGAATTTCAAATAATGAAACAACTGTTAAATCAAGCTACTGTTAGAAATTGGGAGTCGACAGAAAAAGTGTTTACTGCGCACCTGTGATTGCCAGTTACCAGTTGACTACTTTTACAGGCACACATTTAGGCTGTAGTCATCAACCCTCCCTCTAGTGTACATCTACCTCACCTAAACCAGTATTTATGTCATTTTCTTCCTGGTATTCACTTTGAGAAGTCTTTGTCTCACAATCAAGTTTCTACTAGGAATATATTTTTTACCGACTTTATAGTATTACTGCACATAATTAACAGTAGCTTCCAATTACTGAGCAAGGTGGCGCAGTGTTTAGCACATGGGACTAGCATTTGGGAGTACGATGGTTCAAACCCATGTCCGGCCATCCTGATTTAGATTTTCCCTGATTTCCATAAATCGGTTCAGGCAATTGCCCTTGAAGGGCACGGCTGACTTCCTTGCCCATCCTTCCCCAATATGATGAGACTGATGGCGTCACTGTTTGCTTCCCTCCCCCAAATCAACCAACCAACCAACCAAGCACTGGCAGAAGGTGGCACACATGAACATGAGGGGACAGAGGGAAAGAAACAGCTCCTGGTCCATTCAGTTGACAAGCTATGATGAAATGTATTTAAGTTTGAAGAGAATCAGAATTTTTATTGTCACATGACATACAGAGTTAAATCACAAGATTTAATGTACAGGGGACTCATCAATATTGCAATTACAATTTATGTGTATTGCAGAAACAATAATTATTAATTTATAATTTACAGCGACCGTGTGTAGTCTAATAACAGTATTACTGTAAAAAGAATGAATAATTATTATAGTCATTTATTAGACATAAAACTTTTAAACTTAATTAACAAAGCATTTTAGCCACTTGCTCTCTTGGTCAGATTGTCATATTAACAATAAGAAATTATTCGAAGGAATAATAACCATTCTGTACGAACAACTGTCCTAGTTCTTGCTTTAGTTGCCCCATCTCCATGCTGAGCATTTGTTTCTTTTTTAGAATGTTGTAAATATTCATGCCCATGTATTCTGGAGTTTGTGCAAACAGCTTTAATCTGTATGTGGGAAGTATGAAATTCTCCATGTTCCTAGTACTGTGTTGATGTTTAAAGTTATTGTCCATGAATAACATGGGATTACTGTATACAAAAATAATCAGTCCATAAATGAACAAACTTGGGGCACTTAATATTTTTAAATTTCTTAACAGTGTACGACAGGATACTTTCGGTTTTGCATTAGATATATTTCTAACAATTGATTGTTGTAATTTTAAGATTCTAGTCATTTTGCTTATGTCTCCCCCAAAAATAATGCCATACCTTATAACTGATTCAAAGTAGCTGTGGTAAACTATTTTTCTTGTCTCCAAGCAAGCTGAATATGACAGAATCTTCATTGCAAATGTCAATCTGTTTAATTTACTTGTTAAATACTGTTGTGAAGACCAGGGTAGTTTTTGTTCCAAATGCACGCCTAAAAATTTAACACAGTCCGCTTCTTTGAGTTCTTGGTTTCTATGACTAATGTGGATCTTTTACCTTAGACCTTTTAGTTTTTAACTGCAGCAAATGACTTTTCCCAATATTCAGTTTTAGCCCCTTTAGTTGGAGCCAGTTTTCCAAACTGGCTAATAGTTTTGCGATGGTCGAAGGCATTTGTCCAGCAAGGGCAGAAGTATCATCAGCAAATAAAACGGAGTGTGAATTTATATTCAGGGGTAGATCATTTGTATAAAGTAAAAACAAAATCGGACCCAGAATTGAGTATTGTGGAACACCTTGTGAAATAATCATCCATTCAGAGAAGGAATTTCCCTTACTTGATGATATAACTACCTGTTGTTTTCTGTCTGTGAGGTATGACCTAAACCACTCTAAAGCACAACCCCCAATTCTGTATCTTTCCATTTATACAGGAGTAAGTGATGGTTTACAAAATCACATGCTTTTGTGAGGTCACAGAATAATCCTGCAACTTTTCTCGACTTCTTTAAGGCGGAACTGATTTTTTTTTTTTTTCCCCCACAAACTCGTAATGGCATCTATTGTACTCCTGCCTTTTTGAAAGCCATATTGATTATCTGAAATTATCTTTGATGTCTGTATAATTTTTTTAATTTGTGTTACTACCACTTTTTCAAATATTTTTGAAAAAGTCGGGAGAGTAGGGATTGGTCAGTAGTTGCCCTTATCTTCTCTTGAGTCCTTTTTTTTTTACCACCTCATACTTTACGACGACTGGAAAATGGCCTTCTTTGAGTGATTTAGTAATTATTGAGCAGAGAGGGTGAGCTATTATCCTGGCGGCTGCTTTAGCCACTTTGGTAGGTATGCCATCCCACCCAGCAAATTTTTTGTTTTTTAGCTGTACTATAGTTTTCTCTACATTTTTAATTGAAATTTTGTCAAATTTGTTAAAGTATTCTTCTGCTCTGTGTCTTAAATGTACTTTCTCTGCATAAGCATGTACATTTACATCTGATTTAGATACATTTATAAAAAAAAAAGTGTCGAATGGCTCTGACATCTGAGCTGGGTTTGTTACAATTTTACTCCCCACCTTAATTTTGGAAATTCTTTGCTGTCAGTTCTAGTCTCCAGTTCTGATTTTATGATTTATGTACTGCCTTTGATTTGTTTCCATGAGTTGAAATGTATTTATTATTAACCATTTGTTTTGCTGCTTTCACTGCCCTTTTAAATATTCTTTTATATTGTTGAACATTGTTAATGAAAACGGGGTCTTTGTTGTATTTCAGTCCCTCGTGCAGTTGTCTTTTTTTTTCTTCTTTTTTTTTCACTGGATATTTTTATTCCAGCAGTGATCCAATTTATCTTGTTAGACACTTTTGTCTAGCACACTCTCAGTGGAAGTTTTGATTAAATACATGTAAAAGATTTTCAAAAAATATGTTAACATGTAGAGAGTTTGGAATCTCCTTGGACTTGCTGCATAACAAAGGTGTTTTGATTTTTATTTCCATTTTCTTCTTTCTTTGTAAACAGATTACCTGATGATAAATGCTAAGGAATCATAACCACTAATGATGACTCTAGGCTGAAAAATACAACAAAAATAATTTCTTTACAGTGCAGTCACTGTGTTCCCCTCGGGCAGTACACCTAGTCTATGTATGAATGACAAATGTAATATGTTTCTGCAAACTAATCTACTTTCCTTGGTAGCTCTTTTCCATTGGAAAAATACAGTTCTGATAAGCAACCAGTTTATATAGGTACGCTATTAATTTCTAATGTAGGAAAAAATGGAATCTATATAATAATACAATGATCAACCCATTTATAGAATTTTAATACAGACAATACTGCAGTGTACTTTATAGAGTGTCACCAAGTAGTCTAAAACAGTTCATTATACATGAGAGGAACAGCTCACAGAACACTTAAAACTATGAGTGTTAACATTCATTCATTCATTTATTTTCATTATAAGCATCACAATATTGTGTAGTTTTAACTGTTGAATTGGCTGCTGTCAGGCTATTGCTTAAAGGTTCATTTACGTGGGCTGTAAAAATTGCAGAATGCTGACAATATTGTGTGGCACTGTTGCAGCCAGACAAATTGCATCCACATTTATAGCAACATTATCAGCTGTTTTGCCAGGCATTGTTTCTGGCAATATGTTTCTGGACCAGAAGTGTTACACCAGGCTATACTATTGCCACAAAATAGGCCAAAGTGAGCTAGTGGAAGTAAGTGGAACTCTTCAGCTTTTACAATGGTATAAGGAAAAGGATACATTGCTACTCACTGTAAAGATGACACATTGAGTTGCACACAGACAGGATGAATAGACTTTTACACATTTAGCTTTCAGCCAAAGCCTTCTTCAAAAAAGAAATCTCACACACATTCATTCACACAAGTAAGCACACTTCACACGCACGACTGCCACTTCTGGCACCTTGGACTGGAATGCAATTATCACGCGAATGAAAGCAGCAAATTGGAGAGGGCAGGAAAGGGAAAAGGAAAGGGAAAGGGGTACTGGGAGCATTGGCAGAAGGTGACACACCTGAGCATAAGGGGACAGAGGGACAGAAACAGTTTGGTGGAGGGTGTGGAGTCAGTAGGCTACCGTAGGTTGAGGCCAGGATAATTTTGGGAGCAGAGAATGTGTTGTGAGAACTACTTCCATCTGTGCATTTCAGGAAAGCTGGTGGTGTAGGAGAGGATCCAGATGGCCTGGGTTGTGAAGCAGTGATTGAAATCAAGCATAGTATGTTCAGCTGGATGTTGTGCCACAGGCTGGTCTACTTTGCATTTGGTTAATTCGGCAGTAGCCACTTGTCCTAGTGCACAGCTAGTTGGCAGTCATACCAATATAAATAATGTGCAATGCTTGTAGGAGAACTGTTATATGACATGCTGCTTCCATAGGTGGACCAGCCTCTGATGAGGTGGAATGAGCCTGTGACAGGACTGGAATAGGAAGTGCTGGGTGTGTGGATTGGGCAGGTCTTGCACCTGGGTCTTCCCTAGGGATATGATCCCTAAGGGGAGGGCTTGAGATTGGAAGTGGCCTAGGGATGGAGTAGGAAGTTCTGGAGGTCGTGTAGGTGATGGAACATCACTTTAGGAGGGGTGAGAAGGGTTTTGAGTAGGATATCCCTCATTTCAGGGTGTGATGATAAGTAATTAAAGTCCTAACAAAGGATGCGTTTCAGTTGTTCCAGTCAGTGGTGGTACTGGCTGACAAAGGGGACACTCCTGTGTAGATTGTTCTTGGGGTTGGTGGGAGAATTGGGAGTGTGTAGAGAAATCACACAGGAGATCTGTTTGTGGACTAGGTTTCACATCAGACAAGGGAGAAAGATACAAAGAACAAAAGAAATTGTGTTTTTGGAAGTGTCTTTTTTTAAGGAAGCCAGATGCTTCAGAAAATTTAACTTGTGAGCTGATCTTGCGTACATAACTTTTCCAGAATTGTACCAGGATGTCGAAATGTAATGGCTAGTGTCTCATAGAAACAATTGCATGGAGAACTACTAAAACTGATTCAAGTCAAAGTGTACACAAGTTACAAAGTAATGGTTAATCATCCTTGGGTTTTTAGTTACTAGTGATCTGTTCTGAAATTTAATATACCTCTTTAAAGCACACTGTGTATTAGTAAACCTTTTGGTACCACAAGTAAGCAGTGATTTTGTAGGAGAACTGAAGGTTTCATTAAGGTAAGTTTGAAATGAGAATATAATTTTTATTTATATTTTATTTTTGTTCATCAGCACACACTACTGTTTACACTACCAGTTTCTGTGTCAGGGCCATCTAAAATAGTATGAAACTCATGTGGATGAGGAGCAACATCCATTTTCACTTTTCCTGTGCAACTTTTTTGCTTTGCATTTGGCCTAAGTTTGAAGATTTTGGAATTTTTTCTGTACTGCATCAAGCGTTAGTTTGAGTTCATCGGCAACAGCTTGCCACCTTTACTTTTTCAGATTGATGTCTTTGTATTCACTACTTTCGATTTCTCGTTGCTCTGGTCATAGAAGCTTGACATTTATGAAATTTATAGGACTCATGTTTATCCACTTCTCTCCATTGCCGTTGAAATATGGTATCCCGGACGAGACACAAGTTGAAAATATGGTCACTATTTTTTATTTACTTAAGTTTGGCATATTTCATGACAGTACCTTTTCCGTTAGATGTATACAAGGCGATATTAGTCTTGGCTTCAGTTGTCTAATGAAGTATGATTCCACAATGCGTCTTTGTCGGCTGTAGAAATGACCTGGTTCAACGTGTTTGCCTCAATTTTGGTGCTTCAAATACCATTTCTTCGAATGTAGTTTCTTCTTATAGTTTATATAAAAAATAGTAACATAATTCAAAATTATTTATGACGGCGACCTGCACATTCTTCTTCCGTCAACACACACCAAGAGTTCACTGCCGACTGACTATAGTCAAAGACGACTCCAACGTCAAAGATATTTTACACAACACACAAACTTCCACTTGTAATCAGTCTCTTTGCTATTCGTCGACACATTTACTAATAGTAATCAATATGCTTTCACTCTCAAAAATATAAGTAAATTAACATATAATAAGGCAAATTATAATAAAAATTCTGACAAAAAATGTAAGTAAACATTTACAATTTGGTATCGACAAATCCTGTAGAAAATAACCCATCTCCCAGATCCATTACAACTGCTCCCCAGGGCTTTTGTTGTTATGGACATATACAACAAAATCCCGACCACTCTCAGTAATGGATCTGTATTACACAATTAGTACATTAATGATGCAGTCTGATAACCTCTTCCAAATTTGGACTCTTTGAATCTGTGGACTTGTTACTGGCTGTTGTTGTAATGATCCTTCCCCATCAATCTCATACACAACAAATTCAAGTAAAGAAATTATTTGACATGACAAATGTACGTGGTATAAAACATACATGAGAAATATTCTAACATACAGCATACAGATTGAAAATAATAGAAAGGTAAACCTCATTTCCTAGAATAAGATTTAAATTTTTTTTTAATTAATGTTAATTTCATTATGCTTACATGTTGTAGAGTAAAAATGATACTGGACATATATAGTGTAG
The DNA here is from genome assembly GCF_023864345.2 of Schistocerca serialis cubense. Classification (NCBI taxonomy): domain Eukaryota; kingdom Metazoa; phylum Arthropoda; class Insecta; order Orthoptera; family Acrididae; genus Schistocerca; species Schistocerca serialis. The sequence goes on along the minus strand of NC_064639.1, from coordinate 452,616,974 downwards.
TGTTTTATATATATATATATATATATATATTTTCCATATATATATAATGATGTGACTTACCAAACGAAAGCGCTGGCACGTTGATAGACACACAAACATACACACAAAATGTGTGTATGTTTGTGTGTCTATCGACGTGCCAGTGCTTTCGTTTGGTAAGTCACATCATCTTTGTTTTTAGATATATTTTTTCCCACGTGGAATGTTGACCTCTATTATATATATATCTAAAAACAAAGATGATGTGACTTACCAAATGAAAGTGCTGGCAGGTCGACAGACACACAAACAAACACAAACATACACACAAAATTCAAGCTTTCGCAACAAACTGTTGCCTCATCAGGAAAGAGGAAAGGAGAGGGAAAGACGAAAGGATGTGGGTTTTAAGGGAGAGGGTAAGGAGTCATTCCAATCCCGGGAGCGGAAAGACTTACCTTAGGGGGAAAAAAGGACGGGTATACACTCGCGCACACACACACACATATCCATCCACACATATACAGACACAAGCAGACATATTTAAAGACAAAGAGTTTGGGCAGAGATGTCAGTCGAGGCAGAAGTGCAGAGGCAAAGATGTTGTTGAATGACAGGTGAGGTATGAGTGGCGGCAACTTGAAATTAGCGGAGATTGAGGCCTGGTGGATAACGGGAAGAGAGGATATATTGAAGAGCAAGTTCCCATCTCCGGAGTTCGGATAGGTTGGTGTTAGTGGGAAGTATCCAGATAACCCGGACGGTGTAACACTGTGCCAAGATGTGCTGGCCGTGCACCAAGGCATGTTTAGCCACAGGGTGATCCTCATTACCAACAAACACTGTCTGCCTGCGTCCATTCGTGCGACTGGACAGTTTGTTGCTGGTCATTCCCACATAGAATGCGTCACAGTGTAGGCAGGTCAGTTGGTAGATCACGTGGGTGCTTTCACACGTGGCTCTGCCTTTGATCGTGTACACCTTCCGGGTTACAGGACTGGAGTAGGTGGTGGTGGGAGGGTGCATGGGACAGGTTTTACACCGGGGGCGGTTACAAGGGTAGGAGCCAAGAGGGTAGGGAAGGTGGTTTGGGGATTTCATAGGGATGAACTAAGAGGTTACGAAGGTTAGGTGGACGGCGGAAAGACACTCTTGGTGGAGTGGGGAGGATTTCGTGAAGAATGGATCTCATTTCAGGGCAGGATTTGAGGAAGTCGTATCCCTGCTGGAGAGCTACATTCAGAATCTGATCCAGTCCCGGAAAGTATACTGTCACAAGTGGCGCACTTTTGTGGTTCTTCTGTGGGAGGTTCTGGGTTTGAGAGGATGAGGAAGTGGCTCTGGTTATTTGCTTCTGTACCAGGTCGGGAGGGTAGTTGCGGGATGCGAAAGCTGTTGTCGGGTTGTTGGTGTAATGCTTCAGGGATTCCGGACTGGAGCAGATTCGTTTGCCATGAAGACCTAGGCTGTAGGGAAGGGACCGTTTGATGTGGAATGGGTGGCAGCTGTCGTAATGGAGGTACTGTTGCTTGTTGGTGGGTTTGATTGGACGGACGTGTGAAGCTGGCAATTGGACAGGTGGAGATCAACATCAAGGAAAGTGGCATGGGATTTGGAGTAGGACCAGGTGAATCTGATGGAACCAAAGGAGTTGAGGTTGGAGAGGAAATTCTGGAGTTGTTCTTCACTGTGAGTCCAGATCATGAAGATGTAATCAATAAATCTGTACCAAACTTTGGGTTGGCAGGCCTGGGTAACCAAGAAGGCTTCCTCTAAGCAACCCATGAATAGGTTGGCATACGAAGGGGCCATCCTGGTACCCATGGCTGTTCCCTTTAGTTGTTGGTATGTCTGGCCTTCAAAAGTGAAGAAGTTGTGGGTCAGGACGAAGCGGGCTAAGGTAATGAGGAAAGAGGTTTTAGGTAGGGTGGCAGGTGATCGGCGTGAAAGGAAGTGCTCCATCGCAGCGAGGCCCTGGACGTGCGGGATATTTGTGTATAAGGAAGTGGCATCAATGGTTGCAAGGATGGTTTCTGGGGGTAACGGATTGGGTAAGGATTCCAGGCGTTCGAGAAAGTGGTTGGTGTCTTTGATGAAGGATGGGAGACTGCACGTAATGGGTTGAAGGTGTTGATCTACATAGGCAGAGATACATTCTGTGGGGGCTTGGTAACCAGCTACAATGGGGCGGCCGGGATGATTGGGTTTGTGAATTTTAGGAAGAAGGTAGGGGTGCGGGGTGTCGGTGGGGTCAGGAGGTTGATGGAGTCAGGTGAAAGGTTTTGTAGGGGGCCTAAGGTTCTGAGGATTCCTTGAATACCATGTCACCCTCACAGCACCCCCACAATGACCCCATTAAATTTTATTTACATTCCCTCTGCAAACATGCCTTCACCCTTGCCAGATTACGCTCGCATATTTTATTTTCTCAGACTTGTCTGACATTTGGCATAACCCGCAAAAGCCTCACACTTAAATTTCCCATCTCTGGCTGCAACCCTTCTTTCCATCTGTCCCTATACTAGTTCCAAACTGAACAATCCATTGCCCTCACCCACCTAATCCTTCACTTACACATCAACTCAGCCAATGAACACACCCGTCAACTCCTATCCTTAATAAAAGTCCTTAATCTTTCCTCTCCCACATCAACACCGGCTATTCAGAGCATCCTCCTACAGGCCAACCGCAAATTAGAACAGCATGCCACCCTTCACCTCAAAAAACTATCCAATCTCTTGGTTTCCCACCTCCGGAAAGGCAACTCACTCACCCTTCACAACCTTTCCAGCAAACCTCAACCTCCTCTCATTGCACACAAACCCAGTCTCTCCCATCTACTCAGTCTCCCACTTCCAGCTCCACTCCCTCCAAAACCTCAAAATTCCAATCAACACATTCTGGCACCACAACACCCTAATTCAGTAGTTAACCTTTCCTCCAAACCTCTCTCCCAATCCGAAACCTCTGTCCTATCCAAAGGCCTCACCTTCAGCCCCACTCCCAGTTTCAACCAAACAGCCCTCGTCAAAGATTTACTGTTCTACACTCGTACTCTCTGCTGGAAGTATCACTTTGCCACGAAGAAAAATGATCCTAATCCTACCCCTAATGATCCAACTCCCCAAGACACTATCCAAATTGAACCCTGCCTGGAACAGTTCCGTCCTCCGTCACAGCGGGATCCACCTCCTCTTCCTCAAAATCACTCTCCAAACCTTCCAGGAATTTCTGACTTCCAGCCTTGCCTCTCAATCCTTCTTAAAAAACTTTAATCCTACTCCCAACATCACCACTGCTGAAGCCCAGGCTATCCGTGATCTGAAGGTTGACCAGTCCATCGTCATTCTTCCGGCGGACAAGGGTTCCACGACCGTGGTACTTGATCGTCGGGAGCATGTGGCTGAGGGACTGCGTCAGCTTTCAGACAACACCACATACAAAGTTTGCCAAGGTAATCCCATTCCTGATGTCCAGGCGGAGCTTCAAGGAATCCTCAGAACCTTAGGCTCCCTACAAAACCTTTCACCTCACTCCATCAACCTCCTGACCCCACCGACACCCCGCACCCCTACCTTCTTCCTAAAATTCACAAACCCAATCATCCCGGCCGCCCCATTGTAGCTGGTTACCAAGCCCCCACAGAATGTATCTCTGCCTATGTAGATCAACACCTTCAACCCATTACGTGCAGTCTCCCATCCTTCATCAAAGACACCAACCACTTTCTCGAACGCCTGGAATCCTTACCCAATCCGTTACCCCCAGAAACCATCCTTGTAACCATTGATGCCACTTTCTTATACACAAATATCCCGCACGTCTAGGGCCTCGCTGCGATGAAGCACTTCCTTTCACGCCGATCACCTGCCACCCTACCTAAAACCTCTTTCCTCATTACCTTAGCCAGCTTCGTCCTGACCCACAACTTCTTCACTTTTGAAGGCCAGACATACCAACAACTAAAGGGAACAGCCATGGGTACCAGGATGGCCCCTTCGTATGCCAACCTATTCATGGGTCGCTTAGAGGAAGCCTTCTTCGTTACCCAGGCCTGCCAACCCAAAGTTTGGTACAGATTTATTGATGACATCTTCATGATCTGGACTCACAGTGAAGAACAACTCCAGAATTTCCTCTCCAACCTCAACTCCTTTGGTTCCATCAGATTCACCTGGTCCTATTCCAAATCCCATGCCACTTTTCTTGATGTTGACCTCCACCTGTCCAATGGCCAGCTTCACACGTCCGTCCACATCAAACCCACCAACAAGCAACAGTACCTCCATTACGACAGCTGCCACCCATTCCACATCAAACGGTCCCTTCCCTACAGCCTAGGTCTTCGTGGCAAACGAATCTGCTCCAGTCCGAAATCCCTGAAGCATTACACCAACAACCTGACAACAGCTTTCGCATCCCGCAACTACCCTCCCGACCTGGTACAGAAGCAAATAACCAGAGCCTCTTCCTCATCCTCTCAAACCCAGAACCTCCCACAGAAGAACCACAAAAGTGCGCCACTTGTGACGGGATACTTTCCGGGACTGGATCAGATTCTGAATGTAGCTCTCCAGCAGGGATACGACTTCCTCAAATCCTGCCCTGAAATGAGATCCATCCTTCACAAAATCCTCCCCACTCCACCAAGAGTGTCATTCCGCCGTCCACCTAACCTTCGTAACCTCTTAGTTCATCCCTATGAAATCCCCAAACCACCTTCCCTACCCTCTGGCTCCTACCCTTGTAACCGCCCCCGGTGTAAAACCTGTCCCATGCACCCTCCCACCACCACCTACTCCAGTCCTGTAACCCGGAAGGTGTACACGATCAAAGGCAGAGCCACGTGTGAAAGCACCCACGTGATCTACCAACTGACCTGCCTACACTGTGACGCATTCTATGTGGGAATGACCAGCAACAAACTGTCCATTCGCACGAATGGACGCAGGCAGACAGTGTTTGTTGGTAATGAGGATCACCCTGTGGCTAAACATGCCTTGGTGCACGGCCAGCACATCTTGGCACAGTGTTACACCGTCCGGGTTATCTGGATACTTCCCACTAACACCAACCTATCCGAACTCCGGAGATGGGAACTTGCTCTTCAATATATCCTCTCTTCCCGTTATCCACCAGGCCTCAATCTCCGCTAATTTCAAGTTGCCGCCACTCATACCTCACCTGTCATTCAACAACATCTTTGCCTCTGCACTTCTGCCTCAACTGACATCTCTGCCCAAACTCTTTGTCTTTAAATATGTCTGCTTGTGTCTGTATATGTGTGGATGGATATGTGTGTGTGTGCGCGCGAGTGTATACCCGTCTTTTTTTCCCCCTAAGGTAAGTCTTTCCGCTCCCGGGATTGGAATGACTCCTTACCCTCTCGCTTAAAACCCACATCCTTTCGTCTTTCCCTCTCCTTTCCTCTTTCCTGATGAGGCAACAGTTTGTTGCGAAAGCTTGAATTTTGTGTGTATGTTTGTGTTTGTTTGTGTGTCTGTCGACCTGCCAGCACTTTCATTTGGTAAGTCACATCATCTTTGTTTTTAGATATATTTTTCCTACGTGGAATGTTACCCTCTATTATAACTATATATATATATATATATATATATATATATATATATATATATATATATATATATATATATATATATATATATATTACTTCTGATTTTTTTAATAGTATTTTTTTTACTCATGTTTTTTTTCTTTTGTATATTTTTTTTGCTTATGATTTTTTATTTATATTTTTTTACTCATGTTTTTTGTTTTGTATATTTTTTTCCTTATGATTTTCTTTCTTAATTTTTTTACTCGTGTTTTTTTGTTTTGTATATTTTTTTTGCTTATGATTTTCTTCTTTTAGTACAGCTAAAGATACATCAGTATTATCTAAATTTTTTGCAATTATTTATGTACACTTGCCTCTCTTCTACAATATTACTACAAGTCACATTCGTGTGAAGAGTACTTTCGCTCCCCACAACATCAGTATAAACAACAATAAATTGCTCATGTATCATGAGGCTTTATCTAAAATTGGTTTTGAAACTTATACCTTTGCATGCATGTCCTCACATGCATGCCTTCATCCACAGGGAAGACTTAGTTTCCAAAAATTAGAAAAATTCAGAAATGCTCACTATGGAGACTTTTTTTTTGTTGTAAAAAAGTAAAAATAAATCTTGCTCTCATTTTTTGTTACAACAATGTTTTTTCATCAGATTCAATTAACATATGGCTTCAAATTATTAATTTATACATGCAAATATACATATTTGGTTATACAGGTAGTTTTGTTCTAACAAGCATATTCCAGTGGAGGACTTTTGTTTTAGATGATAATAGGTTATTTAAATTTTGAAATTATGATTTCTGTTTATACAGTTCTGCTCCACCATCTTTTTTCGAAACTACTACTAGAGGATTATTATATGCACTGATACTCCTTTCTATTATATTACATCGTTCCATCTTTTTCAGCTCTTTCTCAACAGCATGTCTTTTTGATATTGCAATACTGTATGGTTGTATGAAAAACGGTTCATGAGGTTTTACCTGAAGCTCACACTGATAACCCTTTACCCTACCAGGTATGTCACACAGCAGATTTTCTAACTGTTGTTTTTGCTCCCCAGATAAATTTTGTGTTTCTGAAATTTTCAAATTTACTAAATTCCCAAATTCAACTTCATCAGTATCAAGTCTATGAGTTTCAATATTCTCCAATCTATTTTCTTTTGGTAAATTGATACTGTTAAAATTTCCATTACTCTGATCACCAAGGGTGTTCACAAAATTTGTCTGAATGTATTCCCTTTCACTAGTTTCTATCAAAATTTTTCTTCCAACCCAATCAAATGCTGTATTTACTTTTACTATCCAATTCATACCCAAAAGAAAATCCTCATTAAATTCCTGAATTACAAAACATCCATGTGTGAACAACTTGCCTTCAATTAAAGATGTCACTAAAGCCTGGCTTTTTACTAATTTACTGCTCTTCCCAGTAGCACCTTTTATCTTTACCCCAACAACTGGCATTTCAACAAAATCTTTCCCCACTTTCAATTTCTTGCTTAACCTTTCAGATATTCCCGAGATCTCACTTCCTGTATCAATTAAACATTTACCAATCCGATGACCCAATTTGAACTTTTATATAAGGACTGCAAAATTGATCACTTCTCTCAGAACCTGTATCCTCATGTAATAAATCACTTTCAATTTCCCCAAACCTATACTTATCAGAATCATATGGTATATCATTACATGCATTATTTGTCACAGTTAAAAAATTTGCACAAGATACAAAATTGTCATTAGTACTCTCTATTATCTCAAATAGCCAAGAATTTTCATCCAAATCGCATTGTATACTATTGAAGTACTTATCCTTCAGCTTTTCAAAAATAAAATATCTTTTTCCACCACTCAGGACATACAGTTTCACATACATTAATAAGCATCTTTCTAAAGTTCTTGTCAAAAGAAATAGTTTCACTGTTCAGCCATAGATTCATAAGAAATGTGTGTGTGTCATTAGTATCTGTCAAAGTTTCACTTAGGCTGGAAGTTGTACATGTGTCATCGTTATTTGTATAGTCAGATTCTTTCCCAACAACATCAAAATTCACACTTTTACATACACCCTGCTTGCGAGCCTTATTCGTCCTGGTAACATCCCTGGGAATTTCTGTAATATTCCCACTATTTAATCCATTTTCAACCATGTGTATACCCAACTCCCTATTTAAACTAATGAAACACCTTTCCTCAACATTACCATCAATACCATTACCATCATTACAAACTTTATCATCAACATCATTATCAATACACATATTCAGGTCATACACATTCAAATTATCCCCTAAAATATTATTTCCCCTTTCTAAAGTTACCAGATCCCTTTCACCAATATTTTCATTCTCACAGCATGCATTCTCTCTTTCATTCACACACGTCTCTGAACTACTACAAATTACATCATCTGACAAAGTGTTGTTCTTTTCTGCCCAAGTGTAAAACTCTGTCAAATTAAATGAATCACAATTACTTTTATCTACTGTATGTTCTTGTTTACTGAAATTTTAAACTGTATCAATATCATCATTATTTTCCTCTTGAAATTTCTTCAATAAGTAACAACTAATGACCTCATGTGATAGCTTAGGTTTGGAACTGTCATGTTTGGGTTTATGATAGTCACATCCATTGGTCCTTTCATCATGCTCACCTTCTACCTCAACCTTGCGGACCTTCAAGGAGGGGTCTACTCGTTTTTTATTTCCTGAATTACAACTGGTTCCTGCTTGAACTGCTGATTGTGGTTCTGCCAATGTCTCTGATCAACATTTCTGTTCCCATTTCTATGCCAAACATTACCTGATTGTTGGTAGTTTCTATTGTACTGATCTCTAGCAAAATTTCTGTGATTTCGATCCCTAAAGTCTTCTCGATTTTGTTGATTATTTCCGCGAAAATGTTGTTCTTGTTTTGGATGAAAATTATGGTCCTTCTTTTGAAAATTGTTATATCCCCCTGAATTTTGACTGACACCATGATAATTGTTTTGTTCCCTTTTTTGAAAGTTGTCATTTCCCCAATTTTGACCATTACCTTTCTGAGTAAACCCACTGTGTGTTCTTGTTGTTACCCTATCCAACTTTTCAATATAATTGAGAAACTGCTCTAGATTACAATCAGGACAATGAACTAAACTCAACTGCATTGCTGATGGCAATCTTCTCTTTAAGGTATCAATTTTGATCAAGTCATCCAAAGGTTTTGTTAAATGAATAAGTTTTTGAAGTTCACTTTTGCAAAATTGTTTCATGCTCCCATCTGATTCTCTATAGTTTCTCCCATTCAAAAATTCACTTTTCATTCTAGTTTGTTTAAGATCATCCCAAAATTTTTCCAGAAATTTTGATTCAAATTCTGAAAAGGTCATCCCCAAAGTTACAATCTGGTTTGCCCAAGTCAAAGCTTCCCCTTCCAAGAATTTTTTCACAAATTTAATTTTCATATCATCTGGTGAGTGAGGTAAAAAACAATCCTTACAATACTCTATAAAATCAACGGGATGTAAGGGCCCATCTACCGAAAAGTGCTTCACTGGAATATTAGATACAACATTGCATGTGTTGACATTGTGATTTTTGCTTTGAAATTCAATGTCAAAACTTTCAATTTTTTCACTAAGTTCTTTGACATATTTTTTGATTTCTAAATCATTGCACTCTACTTTTTTTTCTAGAGTAACCAAACGATTGTCAGTTTCTTGTTGTACATTTTTTACTAAAACTTTTGTATTCTCATCCAAATTTTTAATTTCCCCTTTTATCTCATTAAAAATCAATTAAATTTCTTTCCCTATCTACCAGTAACTCATTTTTTACAGTATTAATTTCATCGCTCAATTTAGCATCAATTTCATTTACTTTTGCTTCCACAGATTCAATTTTTTCCTCAACACTGCCAACTCTGTTTGAAAGATCACCCACTTGGGTATTGACTGCTTGGACTTGCAACAGAATGTTATCAATTTTTTCATCCCAGTAAGTCTTATTGTCATCAACTGATTCTTTAATTTCTTTCGTGAAATTTACAAGAAAACTTTTTAAATCAAATTGATTGGTTCTTTCCGTTTCATTTGACCTGTCCTGATTTTCGAAGTCTATTAAATTACTGCTTATACTTTAGGCACAATATTCTCGAAAAACTCATAAGTCATTGTGAAAAAAAAAAAATTTATACACAACAATACAAAACAAGATAAAAATATTGTTGTAACAAAATACGAGGGTTTCGTGACTTATCTGGAACACTCTTCTACTGTTGCAAAACCACGTTTTCCATCCATGTGATTGTTGACCAAAATTCTTGAAATTACTTCTTCTGTCGAAAATTATATTTTTCGCCGAAACATTTCTTCTCCAAAACTTTTACTTCCCGATGAACACAAATACTGTAACACACATTCTGAAAAAACTGGTATTAACACACAAAAATTTTCTTCCTCGTAGCACTGTTGAAGATCTCGTGAACACAATATCCCGGCTACAGTCCCCAGTTGAAATATGGTATCCCGGGCGAGACACAAGTTGAAAATATGGCCACTATTTTTTATTTACTTAAGTTTGGCATATTTCGTGACAGTACCTTTTCCGTTAGATGTATACAAGGCGATATTAGTCTTGGCTTCAGTTGTCTAATGAAGTATGATTCTACAATGCATCTTTGTCGGCTGCAGAAATGACCTGGTTCAACGTGTTTTCCTCAATTTTGGTGCTTCAAATACCATTTCTTCGAATGTAGTTTCTTCTTATAGTTTATATAAAAAAATAGTAACACAATTCAAAATTATTTATGACGGCGAACTGCACATTCTTCTTCCGTCAACACACACCAAGAGTTCACTGCCGACTGACTATAGTCAAAGACGACTCCAGCATCAAAGATATTTTACAACACACAAGCTTCCACTTGTAATCAGTCTCTTTGCTATTCGTCGACACATTTACTAATAGTAATCAATATGCTTTCACTCTCAAAAATAACATATGATAAGGCAAATTATAATAAAAATTCTGACAAAAAATATAAGAAAACATTTACAATTTGGTATCGACAAATCCGGTAGAAAATAACACATCTCCCAGATCCATTACACCGTACATAAAAAAACTTAACAACAATGTATGGCTATCAAAATTGATGGTTATTTGTACATGTGCAAATTTTCAAACAAAAGCTAAATCATTGGTTCAGACATGGGACTGCAGTGCTCTTGATGAGAGAAGTAGGAAACAAAGGTGAGAGTGAGAGAGAAACATGTACAGATAAGGACAGAGGTAGAGATTCTCCTGCAGTGCGAAATATCCTCCACCCTTTGTGGATAACACTGGCAAGCCCTTGCCAGCATCTCTGCAACTACCTGCAACAGCTTGCAACATCAACAGTATTCCCCAGTCGTACCAGAAAATTGCTGTATATTGCAACCACGTTGCAGCAATGTTGAAGAAAATGCTATTTTGGCCAAATATTGCCACGTGAATGACACATGTAAAGGTGCTACTTTGAAAATAGCAGAAAATAGTAAAACAAGATGACTTCCAATCTGCAGCTTATCCTTTAGTTACTTCAGATAAATGGTAGGATGCTTTCATATTGCAAATTGTGAACAGTTTATGGCCATTTTTCATTTATCTGAGACAGTTTCCATCTGTAGTGACTTCACTGATGTTGAAATGTTGGCAAAAATACATTTAATGCACGCTATAGGAGCTTACTGCTTGCTTCAAGTCAATTCTCACTTACCACAAAATAAAAATGGTGTTTTTAGTCATGTTGTTAAGCAGTTTGTTGGCATTGGTCATCTAGTTTATAATGCTAATGTTCATGGTACTTTACTAAAATGCTTATTACTCGATTACCTTCGCTGTTCAGTCTGTGACAAGATGGGTTATTTAAAGAGGTATTCTGTTGGGAAACAATATAGCAGTGCATCAGGAAAGAAACAGTCACAAAAATTTTCAAAATATTGTAAAACCCTGCCAAATACTGAAAGAAGTACTGCTCTTGTTATGTAAAATGGTATTTTTTTTTACATGTACAATAATGGGTATTGTTTAGATAAGTTGCAGTCTGTTTTCACTCTGTTGTTTTGTTATTTAAATATTACTATTGTTTCAGGTGAAGTTGAAGAGTTTAAAAAGAAGTGGAATATCAAGCCTGAGTTGGACAACAAAATGACAAAAGATGGCATTGACTTTAAAAAGTTTTTTAGCTTCTGAATTTTTGTACATAATATGTATATGAATATAATTATGAATGAATATAGTCAAGAGTTGTGGAAACTTGATGAAAGAATTGTAATAATGTAAATATCATATCACAGTATTATTCTGTTGTACACTTCAATCAGTAAATTTAACAATCAGTAAATTTAATTTGCATGTCAATAAACCAAAACATTACTTGAAACCATAACAGATGGCTTTATTACGTGGTATTTTATGACATATCATTGACCCCTCATATTAAAAAACTAGGTAGGGTGGAGAGCTATGATTTTTATGGAAAGCAAATGATGGCTAGACCAGAAGCTCCTTCATGACATGGGGAGCTGGTTCGTGGAGCTGCTGTGTGAACCAAAAACTACCAGTTTACTGGTATTTTCTGGTATGTGCAGCAGCTCCGCGAGATGGCTCCAAAGATCAGCGAGGAGTTTCTGGTTTAAAGATAATCATTTGAATGGAAACCAAATAAATAAATAATTGTGATCTGGACTATTTCTGTTATCTGTACACATGCGTGTGTGTGTGTGTGTGTGTGTGTGTGTGTGTGTGTGTGTGTGTGTGTGTGCGCGCGCACACACATTGCATCTCCTCCTGAACCACTGGACCGATTTCATTCAAACTTGGTACACACAATCCTTACTGAGATAAGGAGATATGACACCATAAAGAACAAGATTAGTGAAAAACAGCCGCAATATGTGTGACGTTTAAATTTATTATTTCTTTACTACTAACTGTATTCACAACATATTTTGCTAGTAGTATCCAGTATGTGGCTGAATGTACCTAGCTGAATATATTATTGTATGACACATAATTCAAGAGATATGATGCCATAAACACTGAGATACATGAAAAAATACTGCATCATGAAGTTTTAATACATTTATTCTGTATTGCTAAGACACTACTACAGTTAAGTCAACTTAAGGAAATCCCTGACATCTATAGAGCTATGAAGAGGTGTTACCATAGTGTCATTTACAAAATTGCATTGTAGACATGTGAATCAGCTTCACCCAGTATAAAGACACTGCCCAGGATCATGTTTCTTAATTTGGATACTATCCTTATGCATTTGTACATTATGCATATTTCTGTGTACACTGTTTCATAATTTCAAAGGTGTTTTCATGAATATATGGAAATTAAATTTTTTTGATACTTCACTACAAACACAGTTAATTTTTTTGTTTCCATTACTAATAGAAAGCTGGCAAGATGAATACCTGGGTAATACTGGGTTTGTCAGCCAGTATCACTATAAAGCTCAAGACTATTTACACATATGCCATCTAAATTTAACTGAGTACATTAGTAAAAAAGCCAGTACTGCACCTCAGTTTTGTTCATCCATTGTTAGTAGCTGAATATTTACTTCAGTACAGAGGTATTTTTCAAAGGAAACCTTTACGTATCTGTGAATACCGAGTCCTATTTATAGCACCTAATTACTTGTCGTACACCTTTATTTCTATCCCTGAACCTAGACGTTCAGATAATTTATGAATGGCGAGTTGAGTTTTAGTTTCCTTTTGAATTGGTAGGGATTTCTGATTTCTTCTGCTGTCACATAGGAGCTTGGTGAATATCTTAATGTAAATTGAAGGGGATCACTGCTGTCATCAGTGTTGGGACATTACATGGGATCAATGGTGATGAGTGAAAATGTGTACCGGATCAGGACTTGAACCCTGGATCTCCTGCTTACAAGGCAGGTGCGTTACCAGTGCACCACCCAGGACACAATGTTATATCTTAATGTAAATTGAAGGGGATCACTGCTGTCATCAGTGTTGGGACATTACATGGGATCAATGGTGATGAGTGAAAATGTGTACCGGACCAGGACTTGAACCCTGGATCTCCTGCTTACAAGGCAGGTGCGTTAACCAGTGCACCACCCAGGACACAGTGTTATCGCAACTGCACGGACTATCTCAGCATGCCTCATATCCGATCCACATTCCCACCAATCGCCACCTATCTGCAGTCCCTGTCCATTTCTTATGTGTTTGCTATTCTTGAGATTCCCATATGAGGTTGGTTGTATTTATGCATCAACGCTGAAGAAGGTGGATCCGTTGCCCAGCTAGGCATACTAATTATATGAATGCATCCGAAAGGACAGACACTACGCATTCGTGTAATAGAGAATATTGTAATACCACTGTATCAAACAATGTAAAGTGCAGGATGGAATTATGACATTATAACAACAATATTTCCAGTGTTCTTTTCATTGTATCTGTCTGTGACTCAACTCTTTCTCTCTCGTTACTACCAGAGTTTGTAACTTCATTCAGAACCCTGGACAAGGAGGCGAAGTTTATGTGTGTCTTTTCTTGTGACTATGTATATCATATATCAGTTAAACCTTATTTTCATCATCAGCAACCAAAGCAGCATTAAGGAGTAATTGTATTGAGAAGTGAGTGCGAGAATTCAAAGATCCTTAAAAAGACTTCATCAAGATATACAGTTATCTGTTTTGTATAATATTCTTACTGCTTGCTTCTGCTGAATGAACATTTTATTTACTTTAGGTGCACTGCCACAGAAGACAAATCAATAAGACAATTGGGACTGAAAATATCAAAAATAAGACAATTGGGATTGAAAATATCAAAAATAAACCAACACTTCCTTTAAAGTCAATGCAATGAGAGATGCTCCTAAAGACCTAATGGCCTGAAGTGAACTTCTTGCTTTCTTTATCCTTGTGTTGATACATTTTAACTTTGTATATAGCTGGCCCCCAGTTAGATTTACATGCTGTGCTTCATTCTTTGTATGAGCATTAATGTCTACTTCTGGTGCTAGATAGTCATTACTGCTAGTGTGAAATAGCATAATATGAATATGTGAGATTAAGATGTAAACAGTTAGCTGTGAACCACGTGTAGGTGTAGTCAGCCATCATCTGAGGTGGTGTGTTATCAGCAAATCTGACTTTTCTAACTGCCCTTTAAATTCATTGGAAGATCATTTATGTAGCTTAGAAACAATAGTAACCCCATTGGCAATCCACATGGTGTGTTCCACCACACTGAGTTTATTTTCGTGCCTGAGACACAGTCTGCAAATGAGACCCTCCGCTTTTTGTCGTCAGGTGAGATTCTATCTATGCAACACGTACACCATTAGACACTGCAGTTTGGCAGAAAGAATTTTGTGATCTAACATAAAGCCTTGGTTAGGTTATAATATATATCAACAGGATGTTTTCTTCTTGTTCAGCCATGTTAGTACTTCATTTGCGATGTCTAGCATTGCTTTCTGTGCAGAGAATCCTTTACGAAAGCCAGACTGACTTATGGTGAACAACTCAAGTTAAAAATGCCAGCATTCTAACATAGGCCACTTTCTCAAACCCTTTTGAGAAGGCCGGAAGGAGTGATAAATATCTTGAAAGGGTTGGGTGCTGCAACAAATTCTTGGTCTACAAAATTACCAATTTTTGAAATTTCTTCTATTATCTTCAATTTTAAAATTTTGTTACATGATTGAGTAAAATGTGTCTTGAGCGACTTTAGGCCTATACTGAAAACTGAATGCTTTGCAGGAGCTTTCAGTATAATTTGCTGTTGACATTGTTCTCTTGTGGTACAGCACTGTGAGGCCCAGTTCACACAGAAAAGGCATGGCGCGGATGCCTGGCAGCAACAAGACAGGTACTTGTGGATGGGACATGAGCGGTCTCACTGAAGTGGTGCTGTCAGAGAGGTGTGGGACAGTTGTGCTATGAATGTGTCAGACTATGTTCTCTTCATAAGACAAAAGTGTTGATGCTCTGGATCTTTTGTAACTTGTAAATGTTGAGTAGCAAAGAAGATATTGGGTGCATCCATTATGATTGAAAAAAGGAAAGAAACTTGGCACATTAGAAAAAATGAAACAACGGAATGTTTCCAGCATTTTTACAGAATGTGTCAGAAGTGTTTCTATATTGTGTTAGATAAAGTGAACGAGAGTATTCAGAGAAAATCAATGACACTAGAATGTTTTGATCAAAATTCATGTTTTTCATATGATTTTCATTTGAACATAAACCTAAATATTGCTGATTTTGTGAGAAATTTTAAAAATATTAGGGCACTTTTGCAAAATTAATCATCTGTAAATGTTTGACTGCTGTAAGTCAGAAATTCCTCATTGCAGGGCATAGTTTCCTACCTTATGATAGAAATTTTGTCCTTATAGAGAGGAACAAAATAGCCTTTCACCCAGAAAACTGGATTCCAGTCATTGCCAACACAAAGGACAACAGATCCTTCTGTGCAAGATGGAACCAAAGGATTTCACGGCTCTTAGCACTTCATACCACTGGTTGCACATAGACTCATTCAAAATAACTTACAAAGGGAGGCCATGACGTTGGGATCACAGATTTACGTCAGATGTTGTACACCTTTAGTAGGCCATTAAAACAACATATTGTGCAAGTAGCAAGTTGCACTACTCTAGCTATTCTGAGAGAACTGCAAGAGAAGTTTACGTCTATTATGTAACTGATGTATCTGGGCATTCGGGCCGGACGTTAGAGATCATAGTGGTCAAGTGGTTAGTGTTCGAGCTTTGTAAGATGAACGTGTATGAACCAACAGTTCAACTCCTGCTCAGACTTAATTTTTAATACATATTTTTTCATCACTGGTCATATTATGTAATTTGTATGACATTTGAGAGGTAATGTAATTAAATGAACACGTCATGTATCTGCAAGGAGTTGTAGTGAATTTCGTATTACTTGATTACTTACTATTTTGATGTAAATTCAATTATTAGAACAAGAAAATGAAGAATTTTGTAGAGTTTTCCTGAAAATGTATGACTGTAGTGATTTGTGAAATCCCTTCTACATGCAATCAGGTAATATACCTGGAATACTTTGCACCTCGACACTTTGAATTGCAGAGACAGAGGCAGGCACCATTTGGCAGTTAACCTGCATAGCAGTGAGACATTGCTAATGTAGCAAGAATGAATGCTAGGTGCAAAATGTTTGAAAATCACAGAATTTACACTTGTACTTCAAAAATGAAGGTTTGAGCAGGAGTCGAACTGTCGCCTCATACACATTCATCTTAATGTAGCTTGAACACTAACTTCTTGACCACCATGAACTCTAACTTCCAGCACCTAAACACAGATCATCGGTTACATAACAGACATGTAAAACTTCTTGTGAAATTTTCTCAGAATTGCCCAAGTAGTGCACCTTACTACTTGCACTTATGTTATTTTGAGGGCCTACTAAAGGTATACAAAGTTTGAAGTAAATCAATGATCCCAACCTCATGACTTCCCCTTATGAGTATGTCTGGCTACACATTTCATCTGACAACCCTGCTACACTAAGGGGAAGGAAGAGTCATAACATCCAGTGATTGTGGATTTTTTAAAGTATTGCAAAGCAACCAAGAGGTACTGGGAAAAGAAATCTGCCACTAGATAATGTTACAGTTTTCCCTATCTTGTACGATGAAATTCTGCCAGTAGAAAGTGCCAAGAAGAATCCTTACTTGACATGTGACGTATATCCCAGCTGAAAAACAAAATTTCTATGAACGAGTACCAAGTGAATAGAAGATTTGCATGTCTGCATGGCAGAAACGATTGATTGAGGACAG
Source organism: Schistocerca serialis cubense (assembly GCF_023864345.2). Lineage (NCBI taxonomy): Eukaryota > Metazoa > Arthropoda > Insecta > Orthoptera > Acrididae > Schistocerca > Schistocerca serialis. Next base: position 452,599,549 of record NC_064639.1, on the reverse strand, counting down.
AAAATGTAATGCTGACTGTATCTATTTAGTGTAACTGCAGCAGTAATAGTATTAAATTTTCCTCTGTCTTCTGTTGCTGCTGCTTGTGCAGATTTGTATTGCAATAAACATTGTGTGTTTTGACCTGTGTTCTCAAAATAAGGTTTGTATTTCTGCAATAAGAAACACAAGAAAACCAGAGTTCTTCAGCAGTACAATGTTGCAACTGCTCAGATTTAACATTGTTTGTCTAGGAAAATAAAAAAAAGTGCTGCTTTTTCAAAGATAGCATAAGTGTAGTCCGATTGCATTTCAGCAAATGCATTTTAATTCATTGAAAAACTGTAGAGATATCCTAATGGTAGTCTTACCAAGTAAGCACAAATTTTCATACTTCACAGGTGCCACTTAAAGCCAAAATAATTACAGCTTTTCAGATATTTGGGACCTTTTGCAATCACTTATGTGATAAAGTGAGTAAAGCATGTCTGACTGCAGGTATGGTTGTGTTTAGACTGCAAGAATTATATGTTGTTGTTGTTGTGGTCTTCAGTCCTGAGACTGGTTTGATGCAGCTCTCCATGCTACTCTCTCCTGTCCAAGCTTCTTCATCTCCCAGTACTTACTGCAACCTACATCCTTCTGAATCTGCTTTTTATATTTTAGTTAGCTATGATTAAGTTATGCTCTGTGCAAAATTCTACCAGACAGCTTCCTCTTTCATTTCTTTCCCCCAATCCATATTCACCTACTATGTTTCCTTCTATCCCTTTTCCTACTCTCGAATTCCAGTCACCCATGACTATTAAATTTTCGTCTCCCTTCACTACCTGAATAATTTCTTTTATCTCATCATACATTTCATCAATTTCTTCATCATCTGCAAAGCTAGTTGGCATATAAACTTGTACTACTGTGGTAGGTGTGGGCTTCGTGTCTATCTTGGCCACAATAATGCGTTCACTATGCTGCTTGTAGTAGCTTACCCGCACTCCTATTTTTTTATTCATTATTAAACCTACTCCTGCATTACCCCTAATTGATTTTGTATTTATAACCCTGTATTCACCTGACCAAAAGTCTTGTTCCTCCTGCCAGCGAACTTCACTAATTCCCACTATATCTAACTTTAACCTATCCATTTCCCTTTTTAAATTTTCTAACCTACCTGCCCGATTAAGGGTTCTGACATTCCACGCTCCGATTCGTAGAATGTCAGTTTTCTTTCTCCTGATAACGACTTGAGTAGTCCCCGCCCGGAGATCCGAATGGGGGACTATTTTACCTCCAGGATATTTTACCCAAGAGGACGCCATCATCATTTAACCATACAGTAAAGCTGCATGCCCTCGGGAAAAATTACGGCTGTAGTTTCCCCTTGCTTTCAGCTGTTCGCATTACCAGCACAGCAAGGCCGAAACCAAAAGAATTATGTACCTCCAATATTTCTGTTTACTGTTTTTCATTAGAAGATGTAGGTAGGTAGCAAGAGAAAGCCACATACGACCTAGCAAATGAGGTCTTGCCACAGCTAACAAGAACATTATTGTGCTGTTTTTTTCTGTGACTAAGCCAAGTCCTTCAGTTGTCGTACTTGGAGAAAACTGATATTTTTACTTATTTATTTATTTATTTATTTGGTCCTGTTGATTACATATTATACATCCAGTGTACAAGTAATATAGGACAAGTCAATTGATGCAATTACAGTAGTACATTAACATTTATACATGACATTGCACAGACATTGGTTTATTATACAAGAACAATTACTTGCATGCAGTATTAAAGTCTGCATTTTGCCAAAAACAGTTTAAGTGATTGTTTAAAATAGTAGAGTAAGTGACAGTGCATATTTTTATGCTACTGACATATTCCATAAGACCTTCACATGGAAAATAGAAGATATAGTGAAAAAATGCACCAGTGCACCATAGGTGTAAAATTAAACTCAGAATGGGGTTGTACAAGATTCATGGATCAACCCCTTCAAAATTTATTTGAACAGCCTTTCAAAGATTGTAAAGAACTGTTCCAAAACAAATATTTGCTGATGACAGTAGCACTTTTGATCAAGAACCCAAAATCAACAATACTAGACAATGTGTAGGTGATAACTGAACACAAAGGCACAAATATACAAATAAAAAGGGTAAAATTGATCCTCTGGTACCAGCTACAGTCAGTAACTAAACATAACACTGTTATTGTATATGTTTTGCTGCCTTGAAAACAAATGCGATAGTTTATTATGCATATTTTTACTTCAGCTGCTCTCTGTCATGGAGTATTATTCTGTGGTGACTGGAACAACAGACCAGAATGGAAAGCTAATTGAACACAATCTACATCCACATATATACTCCGCTAGCCACCAAACAGTGTGTGGCGGGGGGCACTATTCACGCCAAAGTCATATTCCCCCCCCCCCCCCCTCCCCCCCTCTGTTCCACTTGTGGATCGTGCGGGGGAAAAACGACTGTCTGAATGCTTCAGTACAAGCTCTAATTTCCCTTATCTTTGAATGGTGATCATTGCATGAACTGAAAAGTTGTTGGTAATAATATATGCTCTACATCATCGGTGAAGATCAGATTTTGGAATTTAGTGAGCAGCCCCTTCCGTTTAGCATGTCTTCTATCTGCAAGTGTGTCCCACCTCAAACTTTCTATGTAACGCTCTCGCAATGACTAAATGTACCAGTCAAGAATCTTGCCACTTTCCTTTGAATCTTCTCAATCTCTTGAATCAGACCATTGAGGTTTAGTCACTGCCCAAATTCCAATACAGTTATAAGAAAATAATTGATCTATTTTGTATATTACCGTAGTACACCCATTATATCAAATCCAACCATTCAAAATTAGACAAAGAATAAGATAATCATGACAGAAATGTAAACAAGGTAGTAACCTGCAGCTAGTAGATTATGTAATATGTAAATGATTATGAAGTACTGGAACTAACATATCAATCACATTTAGTCTGTCCTCACTCAGATGACAGTATCATGGAAGGTAAGAGTAAAGCAGGGGCAGTACTGCCAGAAATGATCTGTAATAGTGGAAAGTGATTTGTTGGATGAAGCTTAGAATAAAAATGAATTTGGGTACAAACAGATAATTGGAAATGGAATCGCCTGGTTTCACTGGAAGTCCTATAAGTGGAGTCTCGGTCAAGTTAAGTAAAGAGTGGGGAAAATTTTGTTGAATCTCTAGTAACTGGAATTGTAATAAGAGATTCTACAGTGAGAGATAATAAGATGGTAGAAAGACAAGTTTTACTATCACTTAAAATGAATAATATTTCTTTTAAATGATAGTAAAACTTGCCTTTTCACCATCATTTTTACTATCATGAACCATGGATCTTGTCATCGGTGGGGAGGCTTGCGTGCTTCAGCGATACAGATAGCCATATCGTAGGTGCAACAACAGTAGGGGGGTATCTGTTGAGAGGTCAGACAAACATGTGATTCCTGAAGGGGGGCAGCAGCCTTTTCAGTAGCTGCAGAGGCAACAGTCTGGATGATTGACTGATCTGGCCTTGTAACATCAACCAAAACGGCCTTGCTGTGCTGGTACTGTGAATTGCTGAAAGCAAGGGAAAACTACAGCCGTAATTTTTCCAAAGGGCATGCAGCTTTACTGTATGGCTAAATGAAGATGATGTCCTCTTGGATAAAATATTCCAGACGTAAAATGGTGCCCCATTCGGATCTCCCTATTCAGGTGGACATCATCATCAGGAGAAACAAAACTGGTGTTCCGCAGATTGGAGCGGGGAATGTCTGGACCCTTATTCGGGCAGGTAGGTTAGAAAATTTAAAAAGGGAAATGGATAGGTTAAAGTTAGATATAGTAGGAATTAGTGAAGTTGAGTGGCAGGGGGAACAAGACTTCTGGTCAGGTGAATACAGGGTTATAAATACAAAATCAAGTGATGGTAATGCAGGAGTGGGTTTAATAATAAATTAAAAAAATAGGAATTTGGATAAGCTACTATGAATAGCATAGTGAATGCATTATTGTCGCCAAGATAGACGTAAAATCCACGCCTACCACAGTAGTAGAAGTTTATATGCCAACTAACTCAGCAGATGATGAAAAGACTGAAGAAACATATGATGCTATAAATGAAATTATTCAGATAGTTACGGGAGACGAAAATTTATTAGTCATGTGAATATGGACTGGGGGTAAGGATGAAAGGGAAAGCCACTTGGTGGAATTTTGCACAGAGAATAACTTAATCTTAGCTAACACTTGGTTTAAGAATCATGAAAGAAGGTTGTATATGTGGAAGATGCCTGGAGACACTGGAGGGTTTCAGATAGATTATATGATGATAAGACAGAGATTCAGGAAACAGGTTCTAAATTGTAAGGCATTTCCAGAGGCAGATGTGGACCTTGACTGCAATTTATTGGTTATGAACTATAGATTGAAACTGAAGAAACTGCAAAAAGCTAGGAATTTAAGGAGATGGGACCTGGATAAACTGAAAGAATCAGAGGTTATAGAGAGTATGATTGACAAGAACAGGGGAAAGAAATACAATAGAAGAAACTTTGAGAGTTGAAACAGTGAAGGCAGCAGAGGATGAAGTAGGTAAAAAGAAGAGAGCTAGTAGAAATCATTGAGTAACAGAAGAGATAATGATGAAAGGAGAAAATATAAAAATTCAGTAAATGAAGAAAGTGACAAGGAATACAAAGTCTCAAAAGTGAGATTGATGAGAAGTACAATGTGGTTAAGCACGGATGACTAGCGGATAAATGTAAGGATGCAAAAGTATGCATCACTAGGGGTAAGATAGATACTGCCTACAGGAAAATTAAAGAGACCTTTGGAGAAAAGTAACCACTTGTATGAATATCAAGAGCTCAGATCGGAAACCAGTTCTAAGCAAAGAAGGGAATGCAGAAGGGTGGAAGGCGTATATAGAGGGTCTATTGAAGGGCAATGTACTTGAGGGCAATATTATGGAAATGGAAGAGAACATAGATGAAGATGAAATGGGAGATATGACACTGCGTGGAGAATTTGACAGAGCACTGAAAGACCTAAGTCAAAACAAGGCCCCGGGAGTAGACAACATTCTATTAGAACTACTGATAGTCTTGGGAAAGCCAGTCATGACAAAACTCTCTGGTGAGCAAGATGTGTTGGACAGGCGAAATACCCTCATACCTTCAAGAACAATTTAACAATTCCAATCCCAAAAAAAGCAGGTGCTGACAGGTGTGAAAATTACGAAACCATCATTTTAATAAGTCATGGTTGCACAGAGCATAACTTAATCATAGCTAACACTTGTTTCAAGAATAATGAAAGAAGGTTTGTTACATGGAAGAGGCCTGGAGATACTGGAAGGTTTTAGATAGATTATATAATGGTAAGACAGATTTAGGAATCAGGTTTTAAATTGTAAGGCATTTCCAGGGGCAGATGTGGACTCTGTCCACAATCTATTGGTTATGAACTGTAGATTAAAACTGAAGAAACTACAAAAAGGTGGGAATTTCAAGAGACAGGATCTGGATGAACTGACAGAACCAGAGGTTGTAGAGAGTCTCAGTGAGAGCATTAGGGAATGATTGACAGGAATGGGGGGCAGAAATACAGTGGAAGAAGAATGGTTAGCTTTGAGGGATGAAATAGTGAAGGCAGCAGAGGATCAAGTAGATAAAAAGATGAGGGCTAGTAGAAATCCTTGAGTAACAGAAGATATATTGAATTTAATTGATGAAAGGAAAAAATATATAAATGCAGTAAATGAAGCACGAAAAAGGGAATACAAAAGTCTCAAAAATGAGATTGACAGGAAGTGCAGTATGGCTAAGCAGGGATGGCTAGAGTACAAATGTAAGGATGTAGAGGCATAGCTCACTAGGGGTAAGATAGATACTGCCTACAGGAAAATTAAAGAGACCTTTGGAGAAAAGAGAACCACTTGCATGAATATCAAGAGCTTAGCCCAGTTCTAGGCAAAGAAGGGAAAGCAGAAAGGTGGAAGAAGTATATGGAGGGTCTGTACAAGGGTGAGTTACTTGAGGACAATATTTTGGAAATGGAAGAGGATGTAAATCAAGATGAAATGGGAGATATGATACTGTGTGAAGAGTTTGACAGAGCACTGAAAGACCTAAGTCAAAACAAGGCCCCGGGAGTAGACAACATTCCATTAGAACTACTGATAGTCTTGGGAGAGCCAGTCATGACAAAACTCTCTGGTGAGCAAGATGTGTTAGACAGGTGAAATACCCTCATACCTTCAAGAAGAATTTAATAATTCAAATCCCAAAAAAAGCAGGTGCTGACAGGTGTGAAAATTACGAAACCATCATTTTAATAAGTCATGGTTGCAAAATACTAACACAAATACTTTACTGATGAATGGAAAAACTGGTAGAAGCTGAGCTTGGGGAAGATCAGTTTGGATTCTGTAGGAATGTTGGAATATGTGGGGCAATATTGACCTTACAACTTATCTTGGAAGATAGGTTAAGGAAAGGCAAACATACATTTGTAGCATTTGGAGACTTAGAGAAAACTTTTGACAATGTTGACTGGAATACTCTCTTTCAGATTCCAAAGTTGGCAGGGTAAAATACAGGTAGCAAAAGGCTATTTACAATTTGTACAGAAACCAGATGGCAATCATAAGAGTCGTGGGGCATGAAAGAGAAGCAGTGGTGAGAAGGGAGTGAGACAGGATTGTAGCCTATCACCTATGTTATTCAGTCTGTATATTGAGCAAGCAGTAAAAGAAACAAAAGAAAAAGTTAGAGTAAGAATTAAAACTCATGAAGAAGAAATAAAAACTCTGAAGTTTGCCGATGATGTTGTATTTCTTTCAGAGACAGCAAAGGACCTGGAAGAGCAGTTGAATGGAATGGACAGTGTCTTGAAAGGTGGATATAAGATGAACATCAACAAAAGCAAAACAAGGATAATGGAATGTAGTTGAATTGAATCAAGTGATGCTGAGGGTATTAGATTAGGAAATGAGACACTTAAAGTAGTAAATGAGTTTTGTTATTTGGGGAGCAAAATAACTGACAATGGTCAAAGTAGAGAGGATATAAAATGTGGACTGGCTATGCAAGGAAAGCATTTCTGACGAAGAGAAATTTGTTAACATCGAGTATAGATTTAAGTGTCAGGAAGTCATTTCTAGAAGTATTTGTGTGGTTTGTAGCCATGTATGGAAGTGAAACATGGACATTAAATAGTTTAGACAAGAAGAGAATAGAAGCTTTCGAAGTGTGGTGCTACAGAAGAATGCTGAAGATTAGATGAGTAGATCATGTAAATAATGAAGCGGTACTGAATAGAATTGGGGAGAAGAGAAATTTGTGGTACAACTTGACAAGAAAAAGGGATTGGCTGGTAGGACATGTTCTGAGGCATCAAGGGATCACCAGTTTAGTACTGGAGGGAAGTGTGGAGGGTAAAAATCATAGAAGAAGACCAAGAGATGAATACGCTAAGCAGATTCAGAAGGATGTAGGTTGGAGTAGTTATTCAAAGATTATGAGACTTGCACAGGGTAGAGTAGCATGGAGAGCTGCATCAAACTTAATCTCTGGACTGAAGACCATAGAGGACCTGAATGAAAATTTGACTTTGGGCGTGGAGTGGCTTGTAAAAGGGAAAGTTGGTTTCAGTTGGGATGACAAGAAGTTATTATTCACAGATCCACAAAGCATAATTTATTCTGAAACATATATAGTAATGATGAATAACAGTACTGTCAGATGGGGTGATTTTGGATGGTTTTGTGGTTATTTTCACTGTAACTTCCAAAGGTTTTGTTAGATTGCATTGTTTGTCATAGGAGTGGTGGGATACATAGGTAACAAATAAAATGTTCTAAAAATATAAGTCTGTGTGTACCTATATTTGCCTGAGACAGACAAATAAAGTGTCTGAAATCACTCCCTGGTTTTTTAAATCTCTGTGCCAGGTCTCGAAGTGTGTGGGGGAATTCGGAAAAAATTGATATTTTTTAAATTCTAAATTCTTCAATTTGATTTTAGTGACTTTTAACATATTTTAAGGTTGTCCGTAAGTGATAAGGATTGACATAATCCATTGTATATATTAAAGTTCAAATTTTTTATTTTCTAACAAATTAAAAAGCAAATTTTAAAGTACTAAGTCGAAACATTAGAAACAGAAACAAAACAAAGAAATTCTCTATACTCATTTAAAATACTGCTTAAGTGAATGGAGAGATCTTCTGAATGCTGCTTGAGGAATAAATGCACCCATTCTTCTCCTGATAAATTGTTAGAAAACTTCTCTTTTCAGCCATATTTATCAAGGTAGCCTTTCACTAAATATCTAATATCCAGTTTCGCAAAGGAAATCCCCAATGTGCAACCGTGGAGATGCCTTGCTTCAACATTTCTTCGCCTTCCTCATTTACTACCGACTGTCCTACCTTTTCCGGTTCTTATTTTTTAGGGTCAATCTATGTATACCATAAAAATCACATTCTTTTTGGTACGATAATTTGCCTCACTGAAGATCATGAATGGCTTTATCTAAAAGTGTTGGATCATAATTACACCCTACTTTCGGACTTTTCCTGGTTTTATACATTTTTTGCATTCTCCGACATCACCCCACTCCGACATCACCCCACACAGTACACAGTTTTGTAAAAACGGTCATAATTTTATAACTTTACATGAAAAACTCGACAAAATTGTACAGGAACTGTCTCAATGATGTAGGCTATTGAGATCATTGACAATTGCAATTATAATACTTTACCAGTGGACACAACAATAGAAAGTTTCCACTTGACAATACAGCATGAACTTTTGCCAATGAAATTGGTCATTAGATATTTAACTACGTAAATAATTGACCCAGAATAAAAGTCATATACCGTGATAAATACAATCTTGTGCTTAAATTAACTGGCCCATGGAAGTGAAAATGAGTGGCAATTCATTACTACACAGCAGGGAAGAGCAAATAAATCATACTATCCAAAACCCCCTGGTGTCTGAAATCAACCTATTCGACAGTAACAGTACAGTAGAAACAAAGTTAGTGGCATACTATCCAAAACCCCCTGGTGTCTGAAATCAACCTATTCGACAGTAACAGTACAGTAGAAACAAAGTTAGTGGGTGCAACAGTTTGATGAAAGGGGTTATTATGAGGAAGATGAGGGTTTCTCTGATGATGATATGGTAAATGAATCATATAGTGAATTGATAGCAGGAAAGGTAGGAGAAGGTGAGAAGTTGAACTTGGAGGAGAAAGAGCAACTAAGGATATAGTTGTGGTATTATTGTGACATCTTTGATGAAAAACTAGGGACATTAAGGAATTACCAATATCAGCTAAAGTTGAGACCATATGATCCATTCTTTATCAAGCCCTATGGAGTACTTATTTGCAAAAGGAAGTGCAAAACTGGAAAATAACGAATAGACCTTGTAGACAATTTGATGACCTATTGGTAGTATTCTCAGGAAAGAAGGACCAGTAAGGCTTGTTCTAGATTCTAGATATTTAAATAAATATTTAGAGAGGGAAACAAATAACCTAGAAAATATAAATGAATTCTTAAATAAATTCGAAGATATAAAATATAGAACTAGTTTATATTTGACTTCTGGATTCCATCAAATGCGTTAGATGGATTACTGCTGATGAGATGGAGGAAGTAGTTAGGAATACAATGGAACAGCACCTTAGGAGAAAACAGAGGCATGACAATAAAGTGAAGGTGACAAAGTTTGAAATCAGTGATCTTGTTCTAGCAAAAGGTTATAGGAAATCAAAAGCAATTAACAATGAAATTAAGAAATTTTTGACATTTACATTATGCCATTTGAGATACTGGAAAACTCTCATGAAAATGCTTACATATGAGTATATCCAAAATCAACGAAAATTTATGGACTGGAAATGTTACATATCTAAAATTTTACCATCATACAAGACATACTAATAACTGAAACACCTTTTTCTTTGGAGAAACACCATATCTAGTGAAAAAACTGAACTTGTCAGCTTTTACATGCTGTCATCAGTAAACTCCCTCAGGGGGATGCACTCTCTTATGTTTATCATGCATGTGGCAAATGGAGGGCCCATGCTATATAACATTTACTTCCACCTTTCATGTTTCTGATGTCGCATTTCCTCATGCTGACATTTGTGTCTGTCTTATGCAACTGTTTCTACTAATAACTATGGATCTATCTGTTTACACATTGAGTACAAAGTGGGATAAAACAGTACAAGGGTAGGTCTGGAGGGGATTAGAATAAAATATTTACTCATCCCATAATGTTACATGCAGAAATTCTACATATGGAAGTTTGTATCTTTTGATGTTGATTTTATAGTCATAAAACCTTACATATATGTCATGTCATGATTAACCAAGTGTTACCTTAGCTTGTAAATATTGAGAATGTCCTTATGTTATCAAGGTAAGCTGTAATATACTATACCTTATGCATCTATAACTATCAGTTGTACTTGTATGGTGCACAATGTCATATTTTAAATACTTCATCTTTGTCAGTGTTATATTATGTCAAGATACATTATCTAGCCTTTGTATTATCAACTGAATTAGCTTACCATGGTATGATTAACTCTGCACTTACTAACAACTACCATTTTTTTAAATAGAAAGAGTTTATTGTCATAAATGAAAAATTGGTAAATTATTTATATTGTCAGTATCATCATTACACAAGTACCAATCACTGGAGCCACTGTGGGTTGCAACTGATTAGTACATGAGCTTAGTTTTGAAGTTTCTGGGCACTTTCATTTCTTTTGTGCCACCATATGTTTATTTCACTTGTCATATTATACATTAAATGGATTATTATTTGAACTTGGTCACACCAAAGACTTTTTGTGTTAATGGTTTGTCTGTTTGAAACATGACTCATGTTTATCCTTTTTACACTTAGAGAGTTGTACATGTTTATCAGCTAATGTTGCTATTTCATAAGTTTAATAAATAAGTGTGCCATTATATTACTGTTATACAATTTGTCAGTGGAAAATATGTTTTTTGTATACACCTATGATTGCCAATCTAAACTTTACCTGAGAGTTGCATTTCTAACTGTCTTGAAATGCTCATATCAAATAATGGAAAATTCAGGATGGAATGTAACAATATTATGAGAAAGAAAGTTGCTACTCATCATTCAGTGGAGCAGTGTAGATGCTAAGTTGCAGATAAGGACAACAAAAAGACTCTCACAATTGTAACTTTTGGCTGATAATGCCTTTGTCAGATACAGACACACACACACACACACACACACACACACACACAAAAAGCAACTGACACGCATGACTGCAGCCTCAGGTGACTGAAATCTCGTTACGAGCAGCAGCACCAGTGCATGATGTAAGTGGTGACTGGGTGGGGGTAAGGAGAAGGCTGGAGTGGGGAGGGGGAGGGATAGTATGGTGGGGATGGCAGACAGAGAAGTGCTGCAGGTTAGACTGAGGGCAGGGGAGAGGTGGGGGGGGGGGGGGGGGGGGGAAGTAGCAGCAAAGGAGAGAAATAAAAAGACTGGGTATGGTGGAGGAATGACGGCTGTGTGGTGTCGGAATGGGAACAGGGAAGGGGCTGGATGGTTGAGGATAGTGACTAATGAAGGTTGAGGCCAGGAGGGTTGTGGGAACATAGGGTGTATTGCAGGGAAAGTTCCCACTTGTGAAATTCAGAAAAGCTGGTGTTGGTGGGAAGGATCCATATGGCACAGGCTGTGAAGCAGTTGTTGAAATGAAGGATATCATGTTTGACAGTGTGTTCAGCAACAGGGTGGTCCACATGTTTCTTGGTCACAATTTGTCAGTGGCCATTCATGTGGACAGACAGCTTGCTGGTTGTCATGCCTACATAGGATGCAGCACAGTGGTGGTGGGAATACATGGTGGTGGGAGGATGTATTGGACAGGTCTATTACAAGGATATGAGCCATGAGGTAAGGGATTGGGAGCAGGGATTGTATAAGGATGGTGGAGTATATTGTGTAGGTTTGGTGGATGGCAGAATACCACTGTGGGATGGGTGGGAAGGATAGTAGGTAGCACATTTCTGACTCAGGGCACGACGAGAGGTAGTTGAAGCCCTGGCAGAGAATGTAATTCAGTTGCCCCAGTCCTGGGTGGTATTGAGTTACCAGGGGAATGGTCCTCTGTGGCCGGATGGTGGTACTTTGGGAGGCGGTGGGAGACTGGAAAGATAAGGCACAGGAGATTTGTTTTTGTGCAAGGTTGGGAGGATTATTACAGTCAGTAAAGGCTTCAGTGAGACCCTCAGTATATTTCAAGAGGGACTGTTCGTCACTGCAGATGTGACAACCATTGGTGGCTAGGCTGTATGGAAGGGACTTCTTGGTGTGGAACGGGTTGCAGCTGTCGAAGTGGAGGTACTGCTGGTGGTTAGTAGGTTCGATATGGATGGAGGTACTGATGTAGCCATCTAGCCATCTTTGAGGTGGAGGTCAACGTCTATGGAGGTGGTTTGTTGGGTTGACTGGGACCAGTTGAAGCAAATGGGGGAGAAGTTGTTGAGGTCCTGGAGGAATGTGGATAGGGTGTCCTCACCTTCGATCCAGATAGCAAAGATGTCATCAATGAATCTGAACCAGGTGAAGCATTTAGTATTCTGGGTTTTTAGGAAGGATTCCTCTAGACGGCCCACGAATAGGTTGGTGTAGGATGGTGCCATGCAGGTGCCAATAGCTGTACCCCCGATTTGTTATAAGTAATGCCTTCAAAGGAGAAGTAATTGTGGGTGAGGATATAGTTGGCCACGGCGACTAGGAAGGAGGTTGTTGGTTTGGAATGTGTCAGGCATTGAGAAAGGTAGTGTTCAATAGCAGTAAGGCCATGGGCATTAGGGATGTTAGTGTACAGGGAAGTGGTATCAATAGTGATGAACAGAGCACCATGTGGTAAAGGGACATAAACTGTGGAGAAGTGGTGGAGGAAATGGTTGATATCTTTTATATAGGAGGGTAGATTCCAGGTAATAGATTGAAGGTGCTGGTCTACTAGAGCAAAGATTCTCTCAATGGGGGAACAGTAACTGGCCACCATGGGGCATCCTGGGTGATTAGGTTTATGGAATCCGGGAAGCATGTAGAAGGTAGGAGTGAGGAGAGTGGTAGGAGTGAGCAGACAGATGGACTCCGGGTAGAGGTTCTGGGATGGACCTAAGGATTTGAGTAGAGACTGGAGATCCTGCTGGATTACTGGAATGAGGACACAGTGGCAAGGTTTGTAGGCGGAAGTATCTGACAGCTGGCGGAGTCTTTCCACCAGGTAATCCTTGCAGTTTAAAACAACCTTTGTGCGCAGGTAGGATTATAAGGTCAGGATCAGTTTTTAAATGGTAGACTGCAGTTCTTTCTGCAGATGTTAGGGTAGTTTGCATGTTGAGGGATTTCGGTAATGATAGTGAGGCAAGGTTCAAGATTAAGAAATCCTGGAAAGTTAACAGGTGGTGGTTTGGGGGGCAGGGGAGTGAATCATGGTTGGATGGAGGAGTGAACTGAATTAGACAATGTTCAATATTGGTCTCTGCTTGAGCCTGATTGGTAGGGTTGGTGCAAAAAAGTGTTTCCACTTTAGGGACTGGGAGAAGGAGAGAAGGTCTTTAAGAGGTCTTGCATGATTGAATTTGGGAGTGGGGCAAAAGGTGAGTCCTTTGGAAAGGACTGATATTTCTGCATGGCTAAGGCTTCTGGAGGAAAGGTTCATGACTGTGTTACGGGTCTGTTTAGGTTCTCGACTCTGTGTGGTGATGAGAGAGAGTTTTGGAGGTTGGGGTAAGTGTAGCAGATCTGCGAGACAGGATTTTTCAGCTATGAGGGGATGTTGGGAGTCGTTGTAGAGGTGGTTGGCAGTGAACCTCCAAGGTGGGGATAGGGAGTAAAAGGGATGGAGAGCTTTTTGAGGTGGCATTGTGCATGTTGCTCAAGTTCCTGCTGGCCAAGTTTTTCAATGTGTGTTATGGGTTCCAGGAATTTGGGATTGCATAGCAAGAGAATTTTGCAGATGGAGGTTTGGGTTTCGTTGATATCGTTTTGCAGGACTACGTTGGTGAGGGCTAAGGACTGGTGGAATCTGAATGGGTGGAGGTCATTGTGGAAGGAGTGATGGCAGCCAGAGATGGGTAATTTAATGGTAAGGCCATTAGGGGGATTCCATGAGCCAAGCAACAACGCAGAAACAGTATGTGGGAGTGGGATGTGGCTAGGAATAAGGAAACTTTTCTCTATTGACACAGATGGAAGGAGCAAGGACCCATGTTGGAGGAAAAATGGGAAAAATTATGTAAATAATGTGGAATTATGTCCGAAAAATTTTGCAAAAATACACCCAACTACATGTAAAAATCCTTTAAAAGGATTAAATGGATGAAAAAGGGGGAAACAAGTTGAAATCTCATGGAGCCGATGATAGTGAAAGTATCCTAAATCCCTCACCTGATCCAGATTCATTGATGACATCTTTGCTATCTGGATCTAAAGTGAGGACACCCTATCCACATTCCTCCAGAAACTCAACAACTTCTCCCCCATTTGCTTCACCTGGTCCTACTCAGACTCAGCCCAACAAGCCACCTTCCTAGACATTGACCTCCACCTCAAAGATGGCTACATCAGTACCTCTGTCCATATCAAACCCCGCCTCTCCCCTGCCCACAGTCTAACCTGCAGCACTTCTCTGTGTGCCACCCCCACCATACTATCCCTCCCCATCCCCACTCCAGCTTTCTCCTTACCCCCATCCAGTCACTACTTCCATCATGCACTGGTGCTGCTGCTCGCAGTGTGGTTTCAGTTACCTGAGGCAGAATATTAGAACAGAATAGAACAGAATATTTTTTTTATTAGCCTTTAAGTATTTTTCATACAATTGGCTTTGTCAAAGTTTACAGAGGGTTTTAATTTCAGTACGATATTCAAATAGTTACAGAAAGGGGAGAAAAGAAAGTAAAGACCTTTTCTTCAGCATTATGTAAAACAATGTTTTATACAATAATTAAATACACACATAAGAAAAGAATCACAGTAAATAACTAGCTTATATAATATCAAAACATTTTCTTCATAACTTAGGTAAAACATATATTTTGAGGATTAGTTTCTAAGAATTCTTCACTTGTATAGAATTCGTTGTTTTTTAGCCAGGTTTGCAATGTATTCTTATATTTATTTAGTGGTACTGTACGAGCTGAGCATGGTAACTTATTGAAAAATTTTATGCTTAATTACTTATAGTTATTATGGACTACAGCAAGTCTTGTGGAAGGCAAGTCCAGCAGGTGACTGTTTCTTGTACTGTGTGCATGCACATCACATCTCATGTTCAATTTTTTCAGATTTTCTCTGGCAAATATTAAACAGTTATATATGTACATGCTTGGCACTGTCATTACGCCAAGAGATTTAAAATAATTTCTGAAGGACTCTCTGGGTGCTAACCCTTCCATGCACCTGATTGCTTTCTTCTGCCATCGGAAAATACATTCAGCCCCTGGGGAGTTACCCCAAAGCAATATTCCATATTGCAGTTGGGAATGAAAAAAAGCATAGTATGAGTGGAGTAGCAATTGCTTGCTTACTCTGTTTCTTAATTTATACAATAAGAAAAGTACTTGTGCTAGTTTACTACATAGATAATTGGTGTGTCCTTCCCATGAGAGCTTTTGGTCCATGATTAGTCCAAGTAATTTCACTGTTTTGTTTTCATTTTTAGTTACTTTGAGATTAAATATTATTTCTTCTGTTTTTGTTTGATTTATGCACAGCTGGTTAGCCTGACACCAGTAATTACCCATTTGCATCATTTCTCTATTTTTGTCCAGCACACTCTCTATGTTCTCTCCTGTAATTATTAATGTCATATCGTCAGCATATAGCATGTTCTTACACGGTATGTAATTCGAGAAGTCATTAACATAGACAATGAACAGAAAAGGTCCAAGAACAGAGCCTTGGGGTATTCCTCTTTCTATAGGGAGTATTTTTGACCTCTGCTTATTTGCATATACAAGTTGTAACCTACTGCTTGGATAAGATTTGAATAGACCGAGCGTATCATCTTCAATGCCATAGTATTTTAACTTTTTGATGAGTATGTCATGTGACACTGAGTCAAATGCTTTACTTAGGTCAATAAGTGTTCCAGACATTGATACCCTTTTTTCATTCCCTTCCCCCTACATTGCTCACCAAAGCTTCTACTGCTTCTACAGTTGATAGGTGTGGCCTGAAGCCAAACTGTTGTTCATTTAAAATTTTGTTGGTTTCAAAATACCTGTATATCTGCTTATGCACACAATTTTCTACTAACTTGGATATTATTGGTACTATTGAAATGGGTCTGTAGTTATTTGGGAGGTTTCTTTCACCTTTTTTATACACAGGCAATGTAACTGTGAGCTTAAGACAGTCGGGGAATATTCCTTCATCAAGACTGCAGTCATGTGTGTGTGTGTGTGTGTGTGTGTGTGTGTGTGTGTATTGTTGTTGAAGGCCTTAATGGCTGAAATCTATAATTGCGAGAGTCTTTTTGTTGTGCCTATCTGTGACTCAGTCTCTTGAAATGCTGGTGTCTGTGGTTACTGCTAGTTAGTTATGTGTTCCATGAATCATTTTGCACTGTAGATCATAATGATGTGGAACAAGTCACTACATTGCAAATTGATTTGTACATATGGTTACATTCTTAACAGTTCTGAGTTTACACACACACACACACACACACACACACACACACACACACACACGAGTTGGTAATTCCTATCTACTACCTTTTACACATTACAGTAATAGAAATTCCTCTATGGAATGGAATGTGTTTTCAAGGAGGAATTTTCTTCTTTGTTTTCAAATTTTATTTTGCTGTCTGTCAGACATTTTATTTCACTGGGTAAGTGATCAAAAAGTTGTTGCGGCATTGTGCACCCTGTTTTGTGCTAATGACAACCTTAATGTGGAGTAATGAATGTCATTTTTCCTCCTTGTGTTGTAATTATGTACATCATTGTTCCTTTTGAACTGTAGTGAATTATGTACAAGAAAACCTCATGAGAGAATAGGTATACTCTGAAGCAGTAGTCAGAATGCCCAGCTCTTTAAACAGATTTCTACAAGGTGACTGTGGATGAGCACCACATCTTATTCGCATAGTACATTTTTATGTTACAAAGACTTACTTTTTTGAAGATAAGTTATTCCAGAATATTATTCCATATGACATTATTGAATGAATATATACAAAATCTGTCAAATTACTGAATTGTCTCTCCTCAAGATATTATTATACATTTTACTATATACTGTACCTGGTTATTACCATTCAGTTCACTGACTGCATTCGAAAATATGACTTCTTGTGAATAATAACTTTAGATTTAATGGATTAATCTGCACTTTGATATAAGAGCATAACATATGAAAGTACTGCTCATCATATCTTTCACATAATGCCCAGTGTTGACGGAAAGTATCAGTTTGCTTCCCATTACAAACAAAATAATTTTTAAAGCAGAATTTTACATGCCCTGTCAACAGAGAAATTTCATGTTAGTTTAGTGCAATGTTTGTTTTATCAATAAGTATTGATATTGACAGTAAAACGTGAAGAATAACCACTACTTTAGCAGCAACAACACCATCCTGTTGTGCACTGCCTGTTACCACCATGCAGCAGAATTACCAATCCACACATGGAGTAGGGATTATTCTTCTTGTTTTACTGTCTCTTTTAATACATACTGATAAAACAGATATTGCAGTAGACTAATTTGCTACCACTCTATTGAATGAACATGTAAAGCTCCACTTTAAAAATGATTTGTTTGTGAGGGGAAAGAAACCAGTATTTTCTGTCGACAATGGGCATCGCATGAAAGATGTGATGAGTAGTATTTGTTTGAGATGACTCCAGCCATGCATTGAAAAAGCGAAATTACAAAATACCTGCAGAAACACAAAAGAAAATGCACCTGATGACTATGTCTCTTGGAATCATACATTTGTTGGAACACCCGTGGTTGTTGCCGTATTGTGTTGCAGTCATTGGACACCATTCTTGTAGCGTATTCACATAATTTATATAGACTGCTACACCAAGGTTTTTACATCTCCCTAAAGCCAAAAATCCTCAGGGTTTAGGTGAGGAGAAAGGGTCGGCCAAGGTATTGGCTCACCTGACCAATCCATCTCTCCAGAAAGACTCGTGTTAGGTTGAAAATGGGCTGGTGCCCTGTCATGCATGTACCAAATTTGCAGTCATTCATGTAATGGCACTTCCTCCAGCAACACAGGTAATTGGTTCCTAAGGAAGTGATGATACCTGACACCATTTAGTGTGTTGGGTAGCATGTAGGAACCCAGCAATCTGTCTCCTTGGACATCTGCAAAACATGGGATCATCTCTTTTCAAGTCCTTGTGGGGTGGCATCGGCACATACGTGCATATTATGGTAATTTACCATACTTTCTCTCATGAAGCCTGCATCATCAGTAAACAACATTTTTGCTGTGAACTGCATATCATGGACACACATTTGGAGAAACCACTGGTGGAATTGCTTTCTGGCAGGCCAATCATGTGGCAGCAAAGTTCGGATTCGCTGCACATGGTATGTGCAACTGTTCATGAAGGACTGTCCACACAACAGACTTAGTAACACCTTCTGCTGCAGCTATTCTTTGTACACTCATTCCAGTGTTGTCTTCCACGTGTTCTAATACGTGTTTCTCAATATCAGGTGTGCAAGTTGTTCGAGGTCTGCCATGATGCTGTGTTCATGGTGCAAAGGATCCCATTTCCAAAAGTAACTTGAATGGGACCCTAAACATCTTTAATGATGATATATGGCGTCATGCATATTTGGCAACACACGGGTTACATGCCTGTAGGCTACTTTCCACCTGCTTGCCCACAGCAGAAGACAATATCAGCCATCTCCTTTGTTGAATAGTAAGCTTCCATTGGGAGCTGTACATCCAGTGATAAACATGGAAACAAATTACTGTAATGTACTGTTGTGTTAAAACAAACAATTTGCCATATGAACACTATAGGTACACCAGATGAAAACAATATATCTGACTGATACACTATGTAATGTAGTTTGTTGTGGAATACTGTATGTGTTCTTGTGTTTGGTGAATGCTTGATACCAATGTAAACACATTGTGTTGCATAAATGTCTAGTATATACACTGTTTCCTCATTTGTCTCATGCAAAGGTGCTTAGTGTGCAAGATATGCTTCTCATACATACACAGGCCATAACTCTTAAGATATGAGATTATGATCAGCAACATCAGTCATTTGGGTACTCGATCTGTAGAATTATTCTGAAGGTTTTTGACATTATCATTTGCTCCACTATGGGTATGTAGTCATGTTGTAATGATGATGTTATTTAACTAGCACACTTGTCTTGTATGATTGCTGAAGGTAAGTATATTCTTCTTTTGGAAAGGAAGGCATGGTGGGTTATCATCGATTTGTTGGTGCTGCATATTGTACATGTCACTACAGACAGTATGATACTGAAAATAATTAGAAAGAAATTAAAAGGATGGAGAGATGATGGTAACAAAGATACATATTTTTTTTATGAAAGGTCTCATATTTTTAATGATCTTTACCAACATGATGTAAGAAGTAAGAGAAAAAGAAGAGATTAGTTCTGTATTGCAAAGCTACATACAACACCTCTTAGGAATATAGTGTGTATATTGATTGACTTATTTTTATTTGGTCCCATCTGATTACATAAGTGCACAAAATGGTCAGGGAGGATTGCCGATTGAAAGTGCATGAAATTGCTCATGCTTGCCAGATGTCATCTGAAAGGGTGTATCACATTTTAACTGAAGAATCAGAAGTGACAAAAATATCTGCAAAATGGGTGCCGTGACTCTTGATGCTGGATCAAAAACGCATCAGAATGGACATATCAGAACAATGTTTGGCCCGTTTTAGGAGAAACAAACAAGGCTTATTGTGCCAGTTTGTGACCACAGATGAAACTTGGATGCACTACTATACCACAGACACAAAACACCATGCTGATTCTCCGCCACCAAAGGCAGCAAAGAGAATTCCTTCGACAAACATGCTGATTCTCCGCCACCAAAGGCAGCAAAGAGAATTCCTTCGACAGGAAAGGTCATGGCATAAGTGTTCTGGGATGCAAAGGGGATTCTGTTTGTAGATTACCTCCCTACTAGGCAAACAGTTACTGGAGAATACTATGCTAACCTCCTGGACAAATTGCAACAAAAGATATACAAAAATGGCCAGGTTTAGCAAGGAAGAAAGTCATCTTCTATCAAGACAATGTGCGCCCGCACACATGTGCCATTGCCATGGCAAAATTACACAAACTAAGGTATGAATTGTTGCCACACTCACCTAATTCACCTGATATGGCTTCATCAGACTTTCATCTCTTCCAAAAACTGAAAATTTTTCTTGGTGGACAAAGATTCACTTCAAATGAAGAATTGGTAGCTGGAGTTGGCAACTATTTTGCAGGCTTGGAGGAAACTCATTTTTGAGATGGGATCAAGGCACTGGAACATCGTTGGACCAAGTGCATTAATCCACTAGCAGACTACATTCAAAAATAAAAAAAAGTTTCAGTGATGTAAGTACTTTTTTTCTATTCCATTCTGGGAACTTTTCAGAACACCCTCATATTTCTCAGCTGGCCTTTATTTCTTGTTTCATGTGTACACATGTCAGCATTTCCTTTTATTAATGATATTATTATTTTGTAAATGTATACAGATGGAAATGTCAGTATTTTTAGACTATGGAAAACAGTTCTGCATGAGTCTAAGTGTTTCTTGTTCAAGCTGGTCCCAACAGCTCTTTCTTTCTTTATTTCCTTTTTTTTAAATATTCTTTTCGTATTTTTTCTGCTGGAAAACAGTAATTTCATATTGTAGGTATGGCTCAGATAGAGCATGGTACACTGTACATAAAAGCTCCTTGCTGGTGTAATGTGCAAGGTGTTTCATAACAAATGTTGCAGTGCTTAATTTACAGCAAACATTATCTATATGTTGACCCCACTGGAGCTTATTGTCAACTGTAATCACCAAATATTTAGTAGTGGTAACTTCTTCCAGTCTTGTTTCATCTATAGATATATCTATGTGCTTTCCTTTTCTCTATTTGTGAACATCATGAACATTGTCCTTTTTAGATTTAAAATTAAGTCATTTTGTATAAGCCACTGTACTGTGTTATTTATTGATATAAAGACACCTCTTTCTTGTGTTTCCAGATTTTTTTTCTACATTCATCATTGTCATGTCATCTGCATATAGTATTTATTTTATCTTTCTTAATGACATCAATATTGTTTAGAAATAGGTTCAACAGAAGTGGGCCAAGTATAGATCCTTGAGGGACTCCATACTTAATATTTCTGATTTAAGATCTGCATCCAGTTTCTGTTTCCACTCATACTGCTTTCTGTTGCTGATGTATGATTTTGTCCACTTGGATGTATGTCCATGAATACCATAGCTTTCAATTTTTTCAATAAATGTAGTATGGGTGACTGTTTCAAATGCTTTAGACAAAGCCAGAAACATAGCAGACACACAGTTCCTTTTGTCTAATGCATCTATAATGGATTCTGTGAGGCTTGAGATGCCGAGTTCTGTAGACTTCCTTTTTGAAAACCATGTTGTACTGGAATCAGAATACTGTGTTGATATATATATATATATATATATAATGGAAGGAAACATTCCACGTGGGAAAAATTATATATAAAAACAAAGATGAGGTGACTTACCGAACAAAAACGCTGGCAGGTCGATAGACACACAAACAAACACAAACATACACACAAAATTCAA
The DNA here is from genome assembly GCF_023864345.2 of Schistocerca serialis cubense. Taxonomy (NCBI): domain Eukaryota; kingdom Metazoa; phylum Arthropoda; class Insecta; order Orthoptera; family Acrididae; genus Schistocerca; species Schistocerca serialis. Next base: position 452,577,642 of record NC_064639.1, on the reverse strand, counting down.
GCTTTCGCAACAAATTGTTGCCTCATCAGGAAAGAGGGAAGGAGAGGGGAAGACGAAAGGAAGTGGGTTTTAAAGGAGAGGGTAAGGAGTCATTCCAATCCCGGGAGCGGAAAGACTTACCTTAGGGGGAAAAAAGGGGAAAAAAGGGACAGGTATACACTAGCACACACGCACATATCCATCCACACATACAGACACAAGCAGACATCTTTAAATATGTCTGCTTGTGTCTGTATGTGTGGATGGATATGTGCGTGTGTGCTAGTGTATACCTGTCCCTTTTTTCCCCTTTTTTCCCCCTTTAAATATGTCTGCTTGTGTCTGTATGTGTGGATGGATATGTGCGTGTGTGCTAGTGTATACCTGTCCCTTTTTTCCCCTTTTTTCCCCCTAAGGTAAGTCTTTCCGCTCCCGGGATTGGAATGACTCCTTACCCTCTCCTTTAAAACCCACTTCCTTTCGTCTTCCCCTCTCCTTCCCTCTTTCCTGATGAGCCAACAATTTCTTGCGAAAGCTTGAATTTTGTGTGTATGTTTGTGTTTGTTTGTGTGTCTATCGACCTGCCAGCGTTTTTGTTCGGTAAGTCACCTCATCTTTGTTTTTTTACAGCGTGAGTCACCTAACATTACCGCTGGATATATTTCGTAAACCACATCAAATACTGACAAATCGATTCCACAGACCGAATGTGAGGAGAGGGGCTAGTGTAATTGGTTAATACAAACCATAAAAAAATGCATGGAAGTATGTTTTTTAACACAAACCTACATTTTTTTAAATGGAACCCCGTTAGTTTTGTTAGCACATCTGAACATATAAACAAATACGTAATCAGTGCCGTTTGTTGCATTGTAAAATGTTAATTACATCCGGAGATATCGTAACCTAAAGTTGAAGCTTGAGTACCACTCCTCCGCTGTTCGATCGTGTGTATCGGAGAGCACCAAATTACGTAGGGATCCAAAGGGAACGGTGATGGACCTTAGGTACAGAAGAGACTGAAACAGCACAATTACGTCCACATGCTAACACCTTTTTATTGGTCTTTTTCACTGACACACATATACATTACCATGAGGGATGAGGTACACGTACACACGTGGTTTCCGTTTTCAATTACGGAGTGGAATAGAGTGTGTCCCGACATGTCAGGCCGATAGATGTTCAATGTGGTGGCCATCATTTGCTGCACACAATTGCAATCTCTGGTGTAATGAATGTCGTACACGCCGCAGTACATCTGGTGTAATGTCGCCACAGGCCGCCACAATACGTTGTTTAATATCCTCTGGGGTTGTAGGCACATCACGGTACACATTCTCCTTTAACGTACCCCACAGAAAGAAGTCCAGAGGTGTAAGATCAGGAGAACGGGCTGGCCAATTTATGCGTCCTATGAAACGCCCATCGAACATCCTGCCAAGGGTCAGCCTAGTGTTAATCATGCTGATACCACATGCGTCGACGCGTTTCCAGTGGGACATTTCTGAGCAACGTTGGCAGATCATTCTGTAGAAACGCGATGTATGTTGCAGCTGTTTGGGCCCCTGCAATGAAGTGAGGACCAATGAGGTGGTCGCCAATGATTCCACACCATACATTTACAGTCCACAGTTGCTGTCGCTCTACCTGTCTGAGCCAGTGAGGATTGTCCACGGACCAGTAATGCATGTTCCGTAGATTCACTGTGAAACCCGCTTCATCGGTAAACAGGTAGAACTGCAATGCATTCTCTGTTAATGCCCATTGACCGAACTGCACTCGATGATTAAAGTCATCACCATGTCCCTGCAGATGCTGCTCGCCGAACGTGGCCCGTGTTTGTTACAACATGCAACTGAACGTCGGAGGTTTCAAGCGTCAACTTTAGGTTACAATATCTCCGGATGTAATTAACATTTTACAATGCAACAAACGGCACTGATTACGTATTTGTTTATATGTTCAGATGTGCTAACAAAACTAATGGGGTTCCATTTAAAAAAAACATAGGTTTGTGTTAAAAAACATACTTCCATGCATTTTTTTATGGTTTGTATTAACCAATTACACTAGCCCCTCTCCTCACGTTCGGTCTGTGGAATCGGTTCATCAGTATTTGATGTGGTTTACGAAATATATCCAGCGGTAACGTTAGGTGACTCACCCTGTATATATAAACGCCCATATGTAGCTAACTAACTGTCTGAAAGGAGATGCATCATCATTACTGGGTCAGGAGATAAGGGCTGTTATCTTTAATGTACATAATTGTAGTTTGAACTTTGTCTTTATGCAGTTAATTATGTGGTCTCTACCCAAAGTATTTCACTGTGTTGTCAATCACCCTTAAAAATAAGTTTTCCTGTGCAAGTGCTCTGGTTGACATGAAAGTGATCCTGTTTCTATGTCATTTTCCCAAATTAAGCGTTTATTTTTCAAACCTTGATCACAAAAAGTAAATTGTATGAAGAAACGTATTTTTTAAATACATCTACATCTACATCTACATCTACATCCATACTCCGCAAGCCACCTGACGGTGTGTGGCAGAGGCTACCTTGACTACCTCTATCGGTTCTCCCTTCTATTCCAGTCTTGTATTGTTCATGGAAAGAAGGATTGTCAGTATGCCTCTGTGTAGGCTCTAATCTCTCTGATTTTATCTTCATGGTCTCTTCGCGAGATATACGTAGGAGGGAGCAATATACTGGTTGACTCCTTGGTGAAGGTATGTTCTCGAAACTTTAACAAAAGCCCGTACCGAGCTACTGAGCGTCTCTCCTGCAGAGTCTTCCACTGGAGTTTATCTATCATCTCCGTAACGCTTTTGCGATTACTAAATGATCCTGTAACGAAGCATGCTGCTCTCCGTTGGATCTTCTCTATCTCTTCTACCAACCATATCTGGTACGGATCCCACACTGCTGAGCAGTATTCAAGCAGTGGGCGAACAAGCATATTGTAACCTACTTCCTTTGTTTTCGGATTGCATTTCCTTAGGATTCTTCCAATGAATCTCAGTCTGGCATCTACTTTACCGACGATCAACTTTATATGATCATTTCATTTTAAATCACTCCTAATGCTTTCTCCCAGATAATTTATGAAATTAACTGCTTCCAGTTGCTGACTTGCTATATTGTAGCTAAATGATAAGGGATCTTTCTTTCTATGTATTCACAGCACATTACACTTGTCTACATTGAGATTCAACTGCCATTCCCTGCACCATGTGTCAATTCGCTGCAGATCCTCCTGCATTTCAGTACAATTTTCCATTGTTACAACCTCTCGATATACCACATCATCATCCACAAAAAGCCTCAGTGAACTTCCGATGTCATCCACCATACAGAAATACTAATTACATAAATGACATAACACAACATTCTTGCAGCTTTAGTAGGCACAATTCCAATGTTGTGTTTGGCTTTTCAAAATTTTTCATTGGTTATTTTCAGAATGGAAGGGCAAAGTTTCCAAGTTTTTTGAAAAGTTGATAAATGCCAATTTTGTTAATACACAAATTCAAATTGATTCTTTCCATTTTTTAAATCTTTGGCATTAAATACAAATAAACCTACTTTATTGTTTGTTTGCATAGAAATACAATAATGTGCTACAGTGCAACACTTTAGTATCATACTTTTCCATGTTTGGTAAGCAAAAGTGAAAACAGCAACAAACGTTATTGAAATACAACACAAAATACTGGCTGCAACAATACTGAACTGGAAATCTATTGATCACTTTCAGCAATGTCCTTACAAAACTTGTCTGCTCCTTGTGGTACATTAATATGCCTCAACAGTTTTAAGACATACTTTTTCTTTTCCATGACAACCATGTTGTTCTTTCCCAAGGTGGCTGATTTTCTATTGCTTGTTGCAGTTGCTGAATTTCAGCACCTCAGCTCCTATGGGACTTCCATTATAAGTGTCCTTCTATTTAAACTTCTCTTTAGACCACCTTCTATTTAAACTTCTCATAAGCCATTACTAGCTGAGAAGTTATTTTGAAAGGCATCTTGGAACATAGGGCTTGTAGTGCATTGGATCTGAGATCCTTTGCTTCCCAATCTTTATTTTGTATCTTGACAATGCCATATTTTTCCAGCATTTTATAATATTCATTCAGTTAAAAAATATCTTCCTTTTCCCAGTAGTCTTTATCAACTCTACCAAACAGTTTGTCATGATTATAGCTGTGATCACACATAGGAAAAGATGTACCAGCCTATTAAATTATTAGCTTCCACCCATAAAGGCCATTAGTGTGCACATCATTACTGTACTTTGATTTTCACTGGTACATGAGTCAGAAAATAAATGTATTTGATTTGGACCATTTTCTGGATGGGACGCCTAAAGGTTTCTCAGGAAATTCAATAGAGTGGAGGCTACTTCATTGCATCCTGTTGTTTCTTCCATTTCAAGCCAAGTATAAAAAGCAATTTTTTCTTCTGTGTTCAGGAATGAACCATAATGCATAAATTGTATAGCCAAACCTGTTTTAAGGAGTATACCTCATCTACAGAGAGCTTTGGCATTGGTAGACTCTGTTGCACATCAAAACATACATTAACAACATTGGATTTTCCTCCTCCATTATTTCACAGAATTTTTGCACAAAATTTGTGCAACTTCTGGTTTGTTATAACAGATTCTTTTTCTCAAGATCTTGGACTTTTGAGAGTCTGTCTTTGGACATCTATGATGTTGCTTGAAATGTTGTGGCATAAACAAGTACTGTCTGGCCATGTTTTTTCCTTATGCTGTACTTTATTAAAACAGTATTCTTCCTTTTTGCTTCTTTCTTGATGTTCCATTTACCTGAAAAAGATGGCCTGAACAGAGTAATAATCAGGAGTTTAGGTCATTTATAAAACACTAATTTATTTGTATTGCTGTTTCTGGCTACAAGCACCTGCCTACAGTTTATGATCTTTATTTCCTACAGAAAACACTCTCACGTTATCATAGCCAGTGACATCCTGTATTTTTATTCTCCATTCAGATCTCTCAGAAGCAAAGCACAGTTTGCATTTATCAAATTTTGCTTTAGCTGGCTAAGAGCACATATTGAGTTTTGAAAAAATAACTTGTAATTTTGAACACGCTAAACAGTTGCAAATATCAGCTTTTGACAAAACAATTTCAACAGGTCAAGCATGACAATAAGCTTGATCTGTAACTACCAAAACCTAAATTTTGAGCAATTGAGCATTTATCAACTTCAGAAAAAATGCTCCTCAAATGTCATATGATATGTCAGACAATTACCTGTTGATGTGAAAGAAAAGAAACTGTATGAAGGAGGAATCTGTTTTAAGTCACAGATACAAGAGGTTAAAGCCATGCAGTTTCATAATAGAGCTTTCTTTGTAGATTTCATGAAATACTAAGATGTTCGTTACTAAAATTTTTTACATCCCTTCTTTTGTAAACATATATGTTCACAATTTTTGCTGTCTACCCTAAAATAAGTATTCATTACCAGCTCTCTGTTATGTGCGTTGCCTGGAAGAGTATTGCACATTCTGGTCATGTGCAATACTCTTTGGGGGTATCGAAACATAACAGACCAGAATAGAAAGCAAATTGAACAAATAATTACCACAACTCTTAGTTCATTGAGAGCTTGCCACTACTTAGTTCCATCATTGTCATAAGAACGTAATGGATCTATTTCATATTTTACCTTAGTACACTAATAATATCATACGCAAACATTCCAAATCAAGCAATGAACAAGATAATCATAATGTGAGAAATCTAAATAAAATAGTAATTGTCGCCTAGTCGATGATGTAATATGTAAATGATTATAATATGTGAATGACTGTGGAGTACTAACTTATGAAACCTGTAAAACTTGGTCAATTGGTAGGAACATCTGAAACTTGTATTCTGTTTTAATTAACATATAATAAAACATGTTATACTATGTTGCTCATTTTTGCCAAAACACATAAAGCATTACTCAGAATATTGTAAGAACTGCTATTATCGATTTTTATGAGTAGTATATGTATCAAATTTTACTTATACTCAAAGTAATTATGGGAATTTAACAAAATAATTACCCAAATTCATGTAAACTAATCATCAAAATATACTTTCTGTGTAAAATACAAAATTATTGTAAATGTTAATTGAATCCTCTGTTAAAATGTATGTTGAAAACATGGCAGATACACTGTACATAATTTTGTTATTGTGTAATTAATGAAACTGTCAAAGTCATTGTTTATTCCACAAATTATTCAAAAATGTCATGTAGAAACCTGTTCAATAAATTGGATATTCTATTCAGGAACATACATTTTCAATAAATTGCCTGCAACTATAAAAAACTTGGGCTTAAGATAAAGCATAGTTCAAACAGAGTTTGAAAGACTTTTTGACAGGCAACTTCTTCAGCTCTATAGATGAATATCTTAACAGGGACTATTAGATCAGCTTAAGTAAAATGTATGTTGGATTTCAGTTTTGACAGCACTTGGTCACAACACTCAATATATTTTTTTTATGTATTATAAAGTTATTGAAAGTGCATAACTATGTTGCATTCTGACAGTGTATTAATTTTGTACATATTGGCAGTTCCGGTTTACTGTGATGTATTCACAGATTTTGACAGTCTCCTGACAAATGTCAGAGCAGAGAGTATTATATTCAGATGTTTTATGTTTTTTAGGTTATACTTTCTGACTTGTTCTACACCCATGAGAATCATCTAATTTTTAGGGCTATGGAACAAAAACTGAATCCAATCTAAAACCTGTTGTAAATTCAAATGTTATCTTTGTTTTCTGGATATTCATGAGTGTGAAACAAATAGTGATGTTTATACTGTTTTCATACGTATGTAAGATTAACTTCAGTTGTAATGACTGAAAACTGTAACATCAAAAATAGTGTAATTGTTTAAAAATGTATATAAAGGTATGAGATGTGGAGTTCAAAGTTCACTGTTGAGCTGTTATTTGCAATGGACAATCTATGTTACTCTTGAGTAATAAAACAGCTTAAAATGTATAATGGTGTACCTGCTATTTCAAGACACAATGCATGCTGACTATAACTCTAGTGGTCCTGTTCTTGTCAAGATCACCAGGACATCAAATAAGAAGAAGTTAAGTATATATTTGATGCCACTCGTCTGAAATGTGTAATTTTGATTAAGTTTCCAGAATGAGATTTTCACTCTGCAGCGGAGTGTGCACTGATATGAAACTTCCTGACAGATTAAAACAGTGTGCTGGACCGAGACTCGAACTTGGGACCTTTGCCTTTCGCGGGCAAGCACTCTACCGACTGAGCTACCCAAGCATGACTCACGCCCCATCCTCACAGCTTTACTTCTGCCAGTACCTCGTCTCCTACCTTCCAAACTTCACAGAAGCTCTCCTGCGAACCCTGCAGAACTAGCACTCCTGAAAGAAAGGATATTGTGGAGACATGGCATAGCCACAGCCTAGGGGATGTTTCCAGAATGAGATTTTCACTCTGCAGTGGAGCGTGCACTGATATGAAACTTCCTGGCAGATTAAAACTGTGTGCCGGACCGAGACTCAAACTGATTAAGTTTATTTGCAGCAAGTTTATACATTTCACTACTAATATTTTTTAGAAGAAATTATGTTTCATAATGCAGCTAAATTAATTAAAGTATTTTTGCTTATAAAAATTGAACAATAAGAATCTTGTGTAAAATTCAGAAAGATACAGTGAGTGTATGCTAGGGTGTCTGTTTGGTTGTGCATTTGAATATGTGTACTCTTACTAGAAGAAGAGGAAGAGCTTGAAAGGTAGTGTTTATTGTTTTTTGTTATGTGTTCTCATGTGCCACACACCAGTCCTCTAGAGGTAACTAGCTATCTTTCCATTATTTTATGTGCAAAAGAAAAAAAGGGTAACAAATATATTTCAACACAATACCAGGCCTATAATCCTGTTTATACAAAAGTTTTTTCTAGTGTGCAAGGATGATTCAAACACAGCATTATTTTTACACAGCAATACATTTAATGTACAAAGCTTAATGATTTCACAAAACAAGCAAAAGCACATCTCATTTTTTCACATTTTCCAGTACAGAACAAATTGACTTAACTCACTTGACTAGAAAAATCTTCCTTTTTCAAAAAGTGTCACTGGAGTATTTATTGTACGCATCATCTTCACTCTAATGAGTGTAACAAATATAGCATTCAGTTTGACAGGTCAATGAAGCCTCAGATTTTATTAAACTTTTTATGGCAGTCTCTTTATCACAACATGAGTAACTTTCTTGGACACCAATGAAAAGGGGTTAAGGAGAAAAAATTTGAATAAACATAATAGCTACTTTAAATTTCAATTGTATATATTTCTTACATGAGTAATATTGCCAGTACTTAGCACTCAAACTTCCAATAAAAATTATGCTTCTCAGTATTCTTTTTCTACACTTTTGCTAAATGTTGAGAAATAGCCAAAAGACCAAACGATAAAACAACAAACAGACTGAATGGTATAGATGATTGCAAATATTTCTCCTTATCTGAAAATAAAACATGAAATCTCACTGCAGCAATAAACAAAAGTAAAATAAATAAACTGCAAATAAATAAGTTGTTAGTTTAATGGAGAGATCGTACAGAATGTGAAATAAGCATGCATGTTATAAAAAAGAAGAGGCAATTTCTGAAAACTTAAATGACAAAAACAAAATATTCAGCATAAGTATGGTACATTTGCCTAGGAATATTGATAACCAATCCTACAGAACCTTGAGAATATATTCTCATAGCAATAATTTAATTATTGAAATAAGAGCTGAAGATTTACTGGATCAATGTCAATATTTATGAAAAATACAACACCAAGAATACAAGCAAATTGAACAAACCTCTTGCAGCAGGTTAGGTATGATACAGTATGCAAATGGTTAGGATTAAAAAGCCGTAAATGATCTGTGAATAGGGAAACTGTATGTGGAGTGAAGCCCCAGGTACTGCAGTTAGCATCTCCAAATGAGCTTAGAATCAAGGAGGGTTTTGGTATATGGCATTTCCCACCACACAGTTTGTCGGCAAGAACTCAAGGCATCAAGACTGGTTTTCAAAGGCTGTGATAACAACTTTCCAACCATGCATCAGACATGTTAAATAGGTGGCTTATTAAGTGAACATACTGCTTATGGGAGAAGTATTACCCTTTATGTTGTTGTTGTGGTCTTCAGTCCTGAGACTGGTTTGATGCAGCTCTCCATGCTACTCTATCCTGTGCAAGCTTTTTCATCTCCCAGTACCTACTGCAACCTACATCCTTCTGAATCTGCTTAGTGTATTCATCTCTTGGTCTCCCTCTACGATTTTTACCCTCCACGCTGCCCTCCAATACTAAATTGGTGATCCCTTGATGCCTCAGAACATGTCCTACCAACCGATCCCTTCTTCTGGTCAAGTTGTGCCACAAACTTCTCTTCTCCCCAATCCTATTCAATACTTCCTCATTAGTTATGTGATCTACCCATCTAATCTTCAGCATTCTTCTGTAGCACCACATTTCGAAAGCTTCTATTCTCTTCTTGTCCAAACTATTTATCGTCCATGTTTCACTTCCATACATGGCTACACTCCATACGAATACTTTCAGAAATAACTTCCTGACACTTAAATCAATACTGGATGTTAACAAATTTCTCTTCTTCAGAAACGCTTTCCTTGCCATAGCCAGCCTACATTTTATATCCTCTCTACTTCGACCATCATCAGTTATTTTGCTCCCCAAATAGCAAAACTCCTTTACTACTTTAAGTGCCTCATTTCCTAATCTAATTCCCTCAGCATCACCCGACTTAATCAGACTACATTCCATTATCCTTGTTTTGCTTTTGTTGATGTTCATCTTATATCCTCCTTTCAAGACACTGTCCATTCCATTCAACTGCTCTTCCAAGTCCTTTGCTGTCTCTGACAGAATTACAATGTCATCGGCGAACCTCAAAGTTTTTATTTCTTCTCCATGAATTTTAATGCCTACTCCGAATTTTTCTTTTGTTTCCTTTACTGCTTGCTCAATATACAGATTGAACAACACCGGGGAGAGGCTACAACCCTGTCTTACTCCCTTCCCAACCACTGCTTCCCTTTTATGTCTCTCGACTCTTATAACTGCCATCTGGTTTCTGTACAAATTGTAAATAGCCTTTCGCTCCCTGTATTTTACCCCTGCCACCTTTAGAATTTGAAAGAGAGTATTCCAGTCAATATTGTCAAAAGCTTTCTCTAAGTCTACAAATGCTAGAAACGTAGGTTTGCCTTTCCTTAATCTTTCTTCTAAGATAAGTCGTAAGGTCAGTATTGCCTCACATGTTCCAGTGTTTCTACGGAATCCAAACTGATCTTCCCCGAGGTTGGCTTCTACTAGTTTTTCCATTCGTCTGTAAAGAATTCGTGTTAGTATTTTGCAGCTGTGACTTATTAAGCTGATAGTTCGGTAATTTTCACATCTGTCAACACCTGCTTTCTTTGGGATTGGAATTATTATATTCTTCTTGAAGTCTGAGGGTATTTCGCCTGTTTCATACATCTTGCTCACCAGATGGTAGAGTTTTGTCAGGACTGGCTCTCCCACGGCCGTCAGTAGTTCCAATGGAATATTGTCTACTCCGGGGGCCTTGTTTCGACTCAGGTCTTTCAGTGCTCTGTCAAACTCTTCACGCAGTATCATATCTCCCATTTCATCTTCATCTACATCCTCTTCCATTTCCATAATATTGTCCTCAAGTACATCGCCCTTGTATAGACCCTCTATATACTCCTTCCACCTTTCTGTTTCCCTTCTTTGCTTAGAACTGGGTTTCCATCTGAGCTCTTGATATTCATACAAGTCGTTCTCTTATCTCCAAAGGTCTCTTTAATTTTCCTGTAGGTGGTATCTATCTTACCCCTAGTGAGACAGGCCTCTACATCCTTACATTTGTCCTCTAGCCATCCCTGCTTAGCCATTTTGCACTTCCTGTCGATCTCATTTTTGAGACGTTTGTATTCCTTTGTGCCTGTTTCACTTACTGCATTTTTATATTTTCTCCTTTCATCAATTAAATTCAATATTTCTTCTGTTACCCAAGGATTTCTACTAGCCCTCGTCTTTTTACCTACTTGATCCTCTGCTGCCTTCACTACTTCATCTCTCAAAGCTACCCATTCTTCTTCTACTGTATTTATTTCCCCCATTCCTGTCAATTGCTCCCTTATGCTCTCCCTGAATCTCTGTACAACCTCTGGTTCTTTTAGTTTATCCAGGTCCCATCTCCTTAAATTCCCACCTTTTTGCAGTTTCTTCAGTTTTAATCTACAGGTCATAACCAATAGATTGTGGTCAGAGTCCACATCTGCCCCTGGAAATGTCTTACAATTTAAAACCTGATTCCTAAATCTCTGTCTTACCATTATATAATCTATCTGATACCTTTTAGTATCTCCAGGGTTCTTCCATGTATACAACCTTCTTTCATGATTCTTAAACCAAGTGTTAGTTATGATTATGTTGTGCTCTGTGCAAAATTCGACCAGGCGGCTTCCTCTTTCATTTCTGTCCCCCAATCCATATTCACCTACTATGTTTCCTTCTCTCCCATTTCCTACACTCGAATTCCAGTCACCCATGACTATTAAATTTTCGTCTCCCTTCACAATCTGAATAATTTCTTTTATTTCATCATACATTTCTTCAATTTCTTCGTCATCTGCAGAGCTAGTTGGCATATAAACTTGTACTACTGTAGTAGGCGTGGGCTTCGTATCTATCTTGGCCACAATAATGCGTTCACTATGCTGTTTGTAGTAGCTTACCCGCATTCCTATTTTCCTATTCATTATTAAACCTACTCCTGCATTACCCCTATTTGATTTTGTGTTTATAACCCTGTAGTCACCTGACCAGAAGTCTTGTTCCTCCTGCCACCGAACTTCACTAATTCCCACTATATCTAACTTCAACCTATCCATTTCCCTTTTTAAATTTTCTAACCTACCTGCCCGATTAAGGGATCTGACATTCCACGCTCCGATCTGTAGAACGCCAGTTTTCTTTCTCCTGATAACGACATCCTCTTGAGTAGTCCCCGCCCGGAGTTCCGAATGGGGGACTATTTTACCTCCGGAATATTTTACCCAAGAGGACGCCATCATGATGTAATCATACAGTAAAGCTGCATGCCCTCGGGAAAAATTACGGCTGTAGTTTCCCCTTGCTTTCAGCCGTTCGCAGTACCAGCACAGCAAGGCCGTTTTGGTTATTGTTACAAGGCCAGATCAGTCAATCATTCAGACTGTTGCCCTTGCAACTACTGAAAAGGCTGCTGCCCCTCTTCAGGAACCACACGTTTGTCTGGCCTCTCAACAAATACCCCTCCGTTGTGGCTGCACCTACGGTACGGCTATCTGTATCGCTGAGGCGCGCAAGCCTCCCCACCAACGGCAAGGTCCATGGTTCATCTTTATAAGATTGCATATTCATCATCACATGAGATCAGGCAAGATTCTGCAAAAATAAACAATGTGGAGTTGCTCTAAGGAGGGGTAGTATCTTGGGCTCTAAAAATCTCTTCACGTTAACAGTTGTTCTGACTGCACTCAATATACAGGACTCAATAATACATGTTGTATCTAATGACATCCCAAACCATCATGCCTCCCATATGCAGCATGGTGATGTAGGCTGCTAGACTGTAGCATTTAACAGGTATGGAGCCATCATCATAATCCAACATGAAGTGGAATTTGTCTAAAAAAGCTAAATTTAGCCGTTCAGCATGCCAGCAAGGCTGTTCATGTGCTCAGTTCAGCCCAAGACATTTGTGTTTTCTAAACAATGGAAGCTTATGTAATGACATTTGCTGACAGTTCACCCAATGGTACATGATTTAGAATTATTAATTCAGACAGATCCACATCTTTTTAATGCTCCTGTCTCAAGCCCACATGCTGTATGAGGCAGAACAGTCCTCTATAGCCATACAAACAGTCCTCTGCTTTGAATACATTTCATTGTATGATATAAACCCTCTTGACACTATGTATTACCCTCTTCCATTCAGTGGTAGTGTTGGACACATATTTGGCAGAACAGTGATTCAGATCTCCATCTGGCCATCTGGATGTAAGTTTTCCATGATTGAAGAAAGACATCATTCCACTGGGCTGTATTTTAAAATTATACTTCATTCGGTATGGCCCATTTTCAAGTGCATCTATAACAGATGTGGATACAGTGTCCTGTCTTGTCATACAAAAATCATTTGTCATGTGTAATGGTGCCTGGCACATTCACCAAAGTGCATGATCTCATGATACATGGCTACAAAATACACCTAAACACAATTGTTTAAAGCATTGCAACGTGTGTACGTTCATGATTTTCCTGAAATGCTTCACCTACATCTACATCTACATGTTTACTCTGCAGTTCACAATTAAATGCCTGGTATAGGCTTCATCAAACCTTCTTCAAGCTATCTCTCTCTCATTCGACACGCTAATGGCATGCAGGAAAAATGAACATTTAAATATTTCTGTGCAAGTTCTGATTTCTCTAATTTTACCATGATGATCATTTCTCCATATGTAAGTGGGTGCCAACAGAATGTTTTCACAATCAGAGAAGAAAGTAGATCATTGAAATGTCATGAGAAGACCCTGTCACAACAAAAAAATGCTTTTAGCAAACTTCGTGTAAGCAGTCTCTTGAGTAGACACGTTACTCTTTTTAAGTGTTCTCCCAATAAATAACACTCTTAGGTTTGCTTTCCCACAACATTATCTATGTGATAATTCCAATTTAAGTTGTGTGTAATTGTAATCCATAAGTATTGAATTGAATTTATAGCTTTTAGATTTGTGTGGTTTATGGTGTAACAGAAATTTAGCATATTTCTTGGTTTATTGTGTAACAGAAATTTAGCAGATTTCTTGGTTTATTGTGTAACAGAAATTTAGCAGATTTCTTTTAGTACTCAGTGGATGACTTCACACTTTTCACTATTTTGAATCAATTGCCACTTTCTGCATAAAGCACATTTTTGTCTATATCATTTTGTAATGGTTTTTGATCATTTGAGCTCAAGGCAAATGTCAACATGCTTTCTTTGACAGGCACAGCCAATTTCTGTCCCCCATCTAACCAATGTTCTAAGATGGGATGTATAAGTGATCTGTAAGCAGTACCCTTAGTAGACTGCTTCATTTTCACTGTCTTGCAAATAAACTGAAGTCTGCCAGCTGCCTTACATATGAATGAGTCTATGTGATTGTTTCATTTCATGTCACTACTGTTACATAAATCTAAATATTTGTATGAGTTGCCTTATTCCAACGGTGATTCACTGATGTAGTCATAGGATACTGTTTCATGAAATACACAATTTTACATTTTTGATTACTTAAAACAAGTTGCCAGTCTTTGTACCACTTTGAAATCTTATCAAGAGGTGACTGGATATATGTACTTAATTTTTTCAGACAGAACTTTGTAATAGATAAGTGCACTATCTGAAATAATTCTGATGTTAATGTTATATTGTCTGCCAGGTCATTAACATACAACATGAACAACCAGGTTCTCAACATAATACCCTGAAGTTACTTCTGTCAAACAAAGTGGAACAGTGGTTAGCACACTGGGCTCACAGTCAAGAGGACAATGGTTAAGATTCTTTGCCCAGCTTTCCAGATTTAGGTTTGTATTCAATTTCATGATCCTTGAAATTTTGTCATTCCTGACATTTTATCTACAACCCCATCAGACATCTTCAGGGGTCATCCTAGTTCAGCTGATCCTTGTAGAATTATTTAAGGTTTTGTGAGGGATCTTTTAATGAGATTCAGTTAAAGCACTCATTAAGACTTCACACATCGCACTGTTGACAGCCCCGTGTGTACCATTCAATATCTCTCTACCTACTGCTCTATGCTTTGATTTGCACCTGGTATGTAGAAGTCACTTTCTTTATAAGCTTCTTTGCAGTGGCTGCTTACCATGGAGGAACCATCTCAGCCTGAACTGCTCTACTAGGTACATACTAAACTTGAACCATAATTCCCCTAGATACCCTTACTAAGAAGTAACTGTTTTGAGATCTTCTTTGATGTGTGACACAACTGCTCCTTTCTCTAGCTTACTAAACATGATAGTCTTTCTACTTGTTTTAGCTTCCCTTTGTATTTTAATAATCACTGTTACTAATTAATTAATTTGTGAACTGTATTCAGTGTTTTGTGAATGTTTTTATTTGTTTACCTCTGATCATAGTTTTTTAATATAAATTCAGATTCTGTGACAAAATCCATATCTATATCTCTTAAGAACAGTTGTGATTTTCTTGTGCGACTAAATCAAAAAGCATCCACTTAACCATTCACTCAAATATTTAATTATAAAACAATTAGAGAAGCAGTCTCAAAGAAAATTAATTGGGTGTTGATAGTTTCACTTAAGATCACAACAATATTCAGTTTTCTCTTCAAATCATAATATCAGCACCTACACTAAAATCCTTTTTGATAAACAAGTACAGTGAAACAGCACTGTTTGTCTCTTAGAACAATTGACAATGTTTTATTCATTAAACAGGCACGAATGTGTGATACATAACGAACACATGCATTACAAGAAGAAAATTTCAACACTTTCAGCTATTTATATCTCCAATTTTATTTCATTTTTGCTACAAGTTTCAGTGTTGCACTACACCACCTTCAGGCTCTTTTGTAAAGACAATAATAATAACAGTGTAAAATTTATAAGAAAAGGGCAGTGTAAAATTTAAGAAAGGAAATTATGGTAATATGCAGTAACAATCTACAACAGACTCCATACCGTACAGGGAGTGACATCAAAGTTTGAGATAGATTTAAGAATAAAATGAGAGAACTGTTGCACACTGTGCAAATATAAGCTAGGGAACAAAATATATATCCCACATAATAGTAACGAGAACCTACTGATCAGAGGTTAAAATTACTTGTTATACATAGATAACTATGGTGTGACATATTGACAAATAACCAATATGTAATGCTAACGTCATGCCTGTGAATCAACTGAAGCAAAATAATCCAAGCCATATACTGATGAGTACAATATGAAGGTAAAATATGTATTTATATGTTTTCATATAACAGTAAAATGTAAAACCACTTATTGGAGGTCAACCTCTCATTAACTACTAGTATCATCATGTACCCTGTACTAGTAATAACTAACAAAACAAGAATGTAAAGTTACATCAACACAATCTATCAATCACAGATTCATAAGGGGCCACTTATTTAACAAAAACATTTTCAGTGAACCAAATTGTGAAGCTAATTTAATATACCATTACGAATTACCACTAAGCAGACAGTACTGAAATATCATATGGAAAAGGTCATAACCAAAATTATTTTGGGAGTGGGAAGTCTGCCAGTAGGCAGGAATGATCATTAGGTGATATACAAAACTGTAAATTATGAGGTAAGTCTAAAGAAAAGTTGTAGACTATCTTTCGTTATGCCCTGAAATGAAGAATATCCTACCCATTATCCTTTCCACACCTCCCACAGTGGTATTTTCCTGCCCACCAAACCTATACAATATCCTCTTCCATCCCTACACAACCCATGCTCTGAATCCCTTGCCTCATGGCTCACATCCCTGTAATAGACCTAGATGCAAGATCTGTCCCATGCATGCCCCCACCACCACCTATTCTATTCCAGTCACTAACATCACCTATCCCATCAAAGGCAGGGCTACCTGTGAAACCAGTCACATGTCCTACAAGGTAAGCTGCAACTGCTGTGCTACATTCAATGTGGACATGACAATCAACAAGCTGTCTGTCCACATGAAGGACCACTGACAAACTATGGCCAAGAAACAGCTGGACCACCCCTTTCCTGAGCATGCCACCCAACATGAAGTTCTTTATGTCAATGACTGCTGCACAGCCTGTGCCATCTGGATCCTTTCCACAACATTAGTTGTTCTGAATTACACAGGTGGGAACTCTCCCTGCAAAATATCCTATGTTCCCGTAACTCTCCTGGCATCAACCTTTGTTCGTCATTGTCCTTACCCATATAGCCTCTTCACTGTTCCAATTCCAGCACTACACAGCTCTCTATTCCACCACCCAGAATCTTTTTACTTCTCTCCTTTTCCACTAACCCCCCTGCCCATCATCTAACCTCCCGACTGCACCTAGCTGCCCTATCATCTCTCCACCTCGTCCTTACATGCTCCCACTAGCAGCACTTTACCGTCCCCCATACCCTGATATACCTCTCCATCCCCACCCAAACCTCCTCCTTACCCCCACCACCTGGTTGCATCTCCCATCACACACTACTACTTGCAGTCTGGCCTCAGGAGCCAGACACTGTGGTCATGTGTGAGTGAATTGCCGTTGTGTGTGTGTGTGTGTGTGTGTGTGTGTGTGTGTGTGTGTGTGTGTGTGTTGTCTATTTCTGATGAAGGCCTTATTGGCCAAAAGCTCACTTTCTGATAGTCTTTCTGTTGTGCCTATCTGTGACACAGCATCTCCACTATATGGTTAGTAGCAACTTTTATCATACTATTAGAAAGACATTCATTTCACTCAGAAAAACCAAAGGCACATACCACTATGTGACATGTAGTACTTACACAGAGTAAGACAGAGGATAGTTTGAGCTATGACCAGAATAACAAAGCAGTAAAATGGACCTTCCTCATACAGAGGTATGCGCCTTTGGTTTTCCTGATTGAAATGAATGTCTTTCTAACACACTAGATAACACATTGCAGTACTTCTCTTTAGATTTACAACAGAGTTTACAGTTTGGCATATCACCTAGCCATATGCCTGCCTACCAGCAGACTTCCCACTTTCAGGATAACATTAGTTGTCTTCTTCTATATGATACTTCAATATTTCCTGTTTCATGGTAATTTGTAACATTGTCTTGCTTCAGTTGATTCAAGGGTATTGACATTAGCTTCACAGTTTGGTCATTAAAATTTTGTTGGTATTATGAATCTGTAATTGATAGATTATTTTGATATAACTTTATATTCTTGTTTTATTCGTTGTTATTAGCACAGGGTACATGGCGATACAGATGGTTAATGTGGGGCTGACTTCCAATAAGAGGTTTTACATTTTACTATTATATGACAGCATATGAATTATTATTTTATCGACAGACTGTATTCATCAGTATATGACTGTGATTGTTTTGCTTCAGTTGATTCAAGGGTACTGACATTAGCATTACATGCTGGTTTGTCAGTTTGTGACACCATAGTTATCAATGCATAATTTTGACTTCTGATTAGTGAATTCTCTTTAATGTTATGAGGCATGTATACTTCATTCCCTAGTTTACAATATTATGAAAAGGAAAGTTGCCACTCACCATATAGCAGAGATTCTGAGTCGCAGATAGGCACAACAAAAAGACTGTCACAAATAAAGCTTTTAGCCAGTAAGGCCTTCATCAAAAACAGATCCCCCCCCCCCCACACACACACAGATGCAAATGCAACTCGCACGCACATATGACAGCAGTCTCAGTCAACTGAAGCCTCACTGAGAGCAGCAGCACCAGTGCAAGCAATGCATGATGGGAGTGGTGATTGGGTGGGGGTAAGGAGGAGACTGGAGTGGAGAGGGGGGTGGGATAGTAGGGTATGGGTGGCAGACAGTGAAGTGCTGCTAGGGAGTGCACAGGGATGATGTGGAGAGAGGCTAGGGAAACTATGTGCAGTCAGGAGATTAGATGGAGGGCAAGGGAGAGGTGGGAAAGGGGGGGGGGGGGGGTAGCGGGGAGAGAAGTAAAAAGACTGGTTGTGATGGTGGAATGAGGGGCTGTATAGTGCTGGAATGGGAACAAGGCAGGAGTTGTATAAGTGACGACAATGAATAATGAAGTTTGAGGCCAGGAGGGTTACGGGAACATAAGATATATCGCAGGGTAAGTTCCCACCAACGCAGTTCTGAAAAGCTGGTGTTGGTGGAAAGGATCCATATGGCACACACTGTGAAGCAGCCACTGAAATGAAGGATGTCATGTTTGGCAGCATGCTCAAAACAGGGTGGTCCACTTGCTTCTTGGCCACAGTTCGTAGGTGGCCATTTATGCGGACAGACAGCTTGTTGGTTGTCATGCTCACATAGAATGCAGCACAGTGGTTGCAGCTTAGCTTGTAGATCACATGACTGGTTTCACAGATAGCCCTACATTTGATGGGATAGGTGATGTTTGTGAGAGAACTGGAGTAGGTGGTGGTGTGAGGATGTATGGGACAGGTCTCACATCCAGATTTATTACAGGGGTACGAGCCATGAGGTAAGGAGCTGGGAGCAGGGGTCATGTAGGGATGGATGAGAATATTGTGTAGGTTTGGTGGATGGTGAAATACCACTGTGGGAGGGGTGAGAAGGATAGTGGGAGGGACATTTCTTATTTCAGGGCATGACAAGAGATAGTTGAAACCCTGGAGGAGAAACAAGTAGACCACTCTATTGCTGAGCATGCTGCCAAACATGACATGGTTCATTTCAATGACTGTTTCATAGTGCCATATGGACCCTTCCCACCAACACCAGTTTCCTGAATTGTGCAGGTGGGAACATTCCCTATAATACACTCCTGGAAATGGAAAAAAGAACACATTGACACCGGTGTGTCAGACCCACCATACTTGATCCGGACACTGCGAGAGGTCTGTACAAGCAATGATCACACGCATGGCACAGCGGACACACCAGGAACCGCGGTGTTGGCCGTCGAATGGCGCTAGCTGCGCAGCATTTGTGCACCGCCGCCGTCAGTGTCAGCCAGTTTGCCGTGGCATACGGAGCTCCATCGCAGTCTTTAACACTGGTAGCATGCCGCGACAGCGTGGACGTGAACCGTATGTGCAGTTGACGGACTTTGA
This sequence comes from Schistocerca serialis cubense, assembly GCF_023864345.2. Taxonomy (NCBI): domain Eukaryota; kingdom Metazoa; phylum Arthropoda; class Insecta; order Orthoptera; family Acrididae; genus Schistocerca; species Schistocerca serialis. The sequence goes on along the minus strand of NC_064639.1, from coordinate 452,557,702 downwards.
GCGAGGGCGTATAGTGGGCATGCGGGAGGCCGGGTGGACGTACCGCCGAATTGCTCAACACGTGGGGCGTGAGGTCTCCACAGTACATCGATGTTGTCGCCAGTGGTCGGCGGAAGGTGCACGTGCCCGTCGACCTGGGACCGGACCGCAGCGACGCACGGATGCACGCCAAGACCGTAGGATCCTACGCAGTGCCGTAGGGGACCGCACCGCCACTTCCCAGGAAATTAGGGACACTGTTGCTCCTGGGGTATCGGCGAGGACCATTCGCAACCGTCTCCATGAAGCTGGGCTACGGTCCCGCACACCGTTAGGCCGTCTTCCGCTCACGCCCCAACATCGTGCAGCCCGCCTCCAGTGGTGTCGCGACAGGTGTGAATGGAGGGACGAATGGAGACGTGTCGTCTTCAGCAATGAGAGTCGCTTCTGCCTTGGTGCCAATGATGGTCGTATGCGTGTTTGGCACCGTGCAGGTGAGCGCCACAATCAGGACTGCATACGACCGAGGCACACAGGGCCAACACCCGGCATCATGGTGTGGGGAGCGATCTCCTACACTGGCCGTACACCACTGGTGATCGTCGAGGGGACACTGAATAGTGCACGGTACATCCAAACCGTCATCGAACCCATCGTTCTACCATTCCTAGACCGGCAAGGGAACTTGCTGTTCCAACAGGACAATGCACGTCCGCATGTATCCCGTGCCACCCAACGTGCTCTAGAAGGTGTAAGTCAACTACCCTGGCCAGCAAGATCTCCGGATCTGTCCCCCATTGAGCATGTTTGGGACTGGATGAAGCGTCGTCTCACGCGGTCTGCACGTCCAGCACGAACGCTGGTCCAACTGAGGTGCCAGGTGGAAATGGCATGGCAAGCCGTTCCACAGGACTACATCCAGCATCTCTACGATCGTCTCCATGGGAGAATAGCAGCCTGCATTGCTGCGAAAGGTGGATATACACTGTACTAGTGCCGACATTGTGCATGCTCTTTTGCCTGTGTCTATGTGCCTGTGGTTCTGTCAGTCTGATCATGTGATGTATCTGACCCCAGGAATGTGTCAATAAAGTTTCCCCTTCCTGGGACAATGAATTCACGGTGTTCTTATTTCAATTTCCAGGAATGTATATCTTATAGTCCCATAACCCTCCTGGCCTCAACCTTCATTACTCATTGTCCTCACCCATCCAGCCTTTCCCTGATCCCCTTCTTGGATTACACACCTCTCATTCCACCATCGCACCCAGTCTCTCCTTTTTCGCTAGCCTCACCCCCCGCCCCCTCCCCACCACTCCCTTGCCTTCTGTCTAACCTCCTGACTGCACATAGCTGCCCTACCCTATCTCCACCTCAACCCTGCGTACTCCCCAGTAGCAGTTCACTGTCTGCCACCCATACCCTGCTATCCCTACCCCTTCCCACCCTAGCCTCCTCCTTACCCCCACCTAGTTGCCATTCTCATCATGCACTGGTGCTGCTGCTCACAGTGAGGCTTCAGTTGCCTTTTGAGGCTGCAGTCATGAGTGAGTGAGTTGCCTTTGCATGAGTGTGTTGTTTGTGTGTGTGTGTGTGTGTGTGTGTGTGTGTGTCATCTATTTTTCATAAAGGCCTCACTGGGCAAAAGTCTTATTTGTGACAGTCTTTGCCTATCTGTGATTTAGCACCTCCACTATATGGTGAGTGGTAACTTTCCTTTTCATAATATTGTTACATTCCATACTGGATTGTTCCCTAGTTTATGCTCATACAGTGTGCAACTGTTCTCTTATTTTATTCTTTAATCTGTTTCCAACTTTGATGTCACTCCCTGTATAGTTTGGTTTCTGTTACATGGTTACTCCATATTACCATTGTATATAATTTGATTCCTTAAATTTTACACCATCCTTTTGTTAAGCAGTTTACAGTGTTATTATTGCTGTCTTTACACAGTGATCTGAAAATGGTGACTTGTAAAGCTGAAACTGTAGAAAAAAATAAAAATTGGAAATATAGGTCTTTGACATTTTATACTAAACGGAGGAGGTCCCATGACCGTCCTGCATAAATATGGGCTTACAGATATTTAGAAGAAGAAGGTGATCACTGTACCATAGAGTTCACTGGATAAATCCTAGATGACACTACAGTATAAGCAACTGGAAAGTGCACCAGATAGAAATGTGAAAGTATAGACCTGTTACTGGAGAGAGAGAGAGAGAGAGAGAGAGAGAGAGAGAGAGAGAGAGAGAGAGAGAGAGAGAGAAATAAATAAATGATAGATTATCACAACACCCCCACCTCAGTTAATGATTATTTAATCCTTTGGCAGTCTTTTGTCTCTAAGACCTTCAGTCTTGACACCAGAAAGTAGCTGTCTTAGTTGTTTCTAGTGATTGGCTTGGTTGGAATATCTGGTTGGAATATCTGCTTTCTGATCTGCAGAGCTAGGGTGTTCCACATTGAAGATGCCCATGTTGATGTTTTCTAATATAAAATGATACTTCACATCTCTGTGTTTTGTTTGCTTACGATGTTCATGGTTCTTGATCTACCGGGTAATCTGTTGACAGTTTATGTTATTTCTTTTACCCTCACAATATGCTGCAAAATTGACTGGATACACATGATTTCTTTTACAGGTTAACAGGAAGCTAGATTTTCTGCTTCTTTTATTGAAAAGGACATCACCTTCTGCCTTTGAGAGTTTCAAGATATGATGACTTCACAAAGCTTAACATCAAAATCTGTGGCTGATTTTCAAATAAGAACATCTCCTACACAGCCTGAGCCACTAAAAACAGACAAAAAAGTATCCCTAGTCTTTGCTCAATATAAGCCATAAGAGACTGCTTTCTTTAGGTACTTTAAGATTCTCTTCACATGATTACAATGTATCTTTTCTGATTTTATTGAGGTGCTGACTAGCATTAGCTGCTGCAAAAGGGGTATCGGGTATGGTTGCCACTGAGACACAGAGTGAGATTCCAACAGCTTGGTGGTATGTAGGACTGATAATTGTTTAACTGAGTCTCAGCTCAGAGAACACTTGACCATAATTAGCATGTATTGCCACAGCACTGGCATTTTCTATATTGTATTATTCCAGCACAGCCCTCACATATGCATCTTGATTTAAGAAGACAGTAATCTTGAAACTGTTCTATTTGCAAACTGAGATAATGACTAGCACTACTCATAGTTACATCAGGTTCCTGTTCCAAGTAATGTAGCAACAAATTGATGACTTCTCTACTTCGATGCAACCAGACCATTATCAAAGTGAATAACTAGGATCATCAAGAGGCATCTTCGTCATTTAGAAAAAGGCAGGGATCTGCATCTGTTGCTATGAGGCTGAATCTGTTTAGCACACTGGCGAATTATTAACTCCAGATTCTAGATGCTTGTTTGAGTCCACAGATACTTTTCTTCAGCTTGCATACCCTTTTGCTACTATCCTTAAGCCCTACCAGTTCTCACTTATATATCTCAGAATCAATTTCACTGTATAAAAACGCATATTTAATATCAAACTTCCTCATGTCCATGGCTTTGGATGCTGTGTTAGATAATTTATTCTAGTTGTTGTTGTGGTCGGTAGGATGCAGCTCTCCATGCTACTCTATCCTGTAGAAACTTCCTCATCTCCCAGTACCTTCTACAACCTGCATCCTTCATAATCTGCTTAGTATATTCATCTCTTGGTCTCCCTCTATGATTTTTACCCTCCATGCTGCCCTCTAATACTAAATTGGTGATCCCTTGATGCCTCAGAACATGTCCTACTAACCAATCCCTTCTTCTAGTCAAGTTGTGCCACAAATTTCCCTTTTCCCCAATTCTATTCAATACCTCCTCATTAGTTATGTGATTTATCCATCTAATCTTCAGCATTCTTCTCTAGCACCTCATTTCAAAAGCTTCAATTCTCTTCTTGTCCAAACTATTTATTGTCCATGTTTCACTTCCATACATGGCTACACTCCACACAAATACTTTCGGGAACGACTTCCTGAAACTTAAATCTATACTATGTTAACAGATTTCTCTTCTTCAGAAACACTTTCCTTGCCATTGCCAGTCTACATTTTATATCCTCTCTACTTCAACCATGATCAGTTATTTTGCTCCCCAAATAATAAAACTCCTTCACTACTTTAAGTGTCTCATTTCCTAATCTAATACCCTCAGCATCACCCGACTTAATTCGACTACATTCCATTACCTTCGTTTTGCTTTTGCTGATGTTTGTCTTATATCCTTCTTTCAAGACACTGTCCAATCCATTCAACTACTCATCCAGGTCCATTGCTGTCTCTGACAGAATTACATTGTCATCAGCAAACCTCAGAGTTTTTATTTCTTCTCCATGGATTTTAATTCCTACTCCAACTTTTTCTTTTGTTTCCTTTACTGCTTGCTCAATATACAGATTGAACAACATTGGGGATAGGCTACAACCCTGTCTCACTCCCTTTCCAACCACTGCTTCCCTTTCATGCCCCTTGACTCTTATAACTGCCATCTGGTTTCTATACAAATTGTAAATAGCCTTTCGCTCCCTGTATTTTACCTATACCACCTTCAGAATTTGAAAGAGAGTATTCCAGTCAATATTATGAAAAGCTTTCTCTAAGTCTACAAATGCTAGAAACATAGCTTTACCTTTCCTTAATCTATCTTCTAAGATAAGTCAGCAGGGTCAGTATTGCCTCACATGTTCCAACATTTCTATGGAATCCAAACTGATCTTCCCCGAGATCAGCTTCTACCAGTTTTTCCATTAGTATGTAAAGAATTTGCGTTAGTATTTTACAGCTGTGGCTTATTAAACTGACAGTTTGGTAATTTTCACATCTGTCAACACCGGCTTTCTTTTGAATTGGAATAATTATATTCTTCTTGAAGTATGAGAGTATTTCGCCTGTCTCATACATCTTGCACACCAGATGGTAGAGATTTGTTAGGCCTGGCTCTCCCAAGGCTGTCAGTAGTTCTAATGGAATGTTGTCTACTCCCGGAGCCCTGTTTTGACTTAGGTCTTTCAGTGCTCTGT